>NC_080768.1:10064932-10367962 GCF_020826845.1 Diceros bicornis minor
TAAGTAAACTGTGGATGCTTTTGACCACATAATAAAAAGTCAGACCACTTTTTTCATTTTCTCAATATATCGGTCATTTTATTCTCTTGTAAGAACAGTTAGGATATCTCTGAATGGGAAAAAAGGAGAATTAAGAGAGGAATTATCCATTTGGATGAAAAAACACTGAAGCTCTTCTTCACTCCTCATGGCAAATTTAATTCCAGATAGATCAAAGATTTTAAATATGGAAAAATAAAAGTATCAAACTAGGGGTTTTTTTTTTCTTTTTTTCTCCCCAAAGCCCCAGCACATAGCTGTGTATCATAGATGTAGAGTTGTAGCTCTTCTATGTGGGACGCCGCCTCAGCATGGCTTGATGAGTGGGGAGTATGTCCGTGCCCGGGATCCAAACCGGCGCAGCCCGGGCCGCCTAAGTGGAACGCCCGCACTTAACCGCTGCACCACCAGGCCGGCCCCAAACTAGGTTTTTAAAATATGCCCAATCACTTTTATAAACTTGGCATGGACAGATCTTTTTAATCATGATAAATAATCAAACAAAGAAAAAGAAGGATTAATTTACATAATATATATCTATTCTTTATCAAAGTATATCTTAAGAAAGACTAGAGATAAATGACATGTTGAGAAAAATTCCAATACCCCTTTTATTTCCTCAATTCCAACAGTGTTTCTAGCCAACCCAGACCTAAAATTAATTGAACCTACTCCCTTTTTATCTCAATCACCACCTGTTCACATATTGCTTTTCTTCTTTTCGAACTTAGGTGCGTGGTCAATCCCGATACTCATCGTGTCTGCTAGGCTGAACCATAATCCTGGTTAAACCCATCTCTCTATCAGGTGTCAGCATCTCTGGATCTAAATGTGATTGCATGTCCGTCACACTGCAGGTCTCACTTTAAATTTATAATTACTAATATGAAACGGGCTCAGGGCCTTCCAGCAGTCATGATCCATTCTCTTCCGACTCTCTTTGATGTTATTTCATATCTCCTCTTCTCTCCTCAAACATCAAACCTCTAACCACCTCCTTCCACATGCTCACTTTCATCTAATTACCTTATTTCCTAGGTCACTAAAGAAACAGAAGCAATTAGAAGAGAACTTCCATAAATTTCCTTTGCCACATCAAACCACCTACCTGCATTGAGCAAGTTAAATCTTATTAGTATGTCCCCTCTAGAGAAATTCTTCTTGTGCCGGTTAATTAACAGTATTTTTCAATGGTGCAGAGAAGTCTTAACTGATGATCAGAAAAACTCTTGGGGCCAGCCTGGTGACATAGTGGTTAAGTTTCCGTGCTCCACTTCGGTTGCCTGGGGTTCCCAGGTTTGAATCCCAGACATGGATCTACTCACTGCTCATCAAGCCACGCTGTGGCGGCATCCCACATACAAAATAGAGGAAGATGGGCACAGATGTTAGCTCAGGGCTAATCTTCCTCAGCAAAAAAGAAGAGTATTGGCAACAGATGCTAGCTCAGAGCCAATCTTCCTTACCAAAAAAAAAAAAAATCACCTCAATCAAAAGTTTGAAAAGAAACCTTTATTTCAGTCATTTCATATGATTTTATTATTCCACTATAAATGTTTTTAATTCAGATATCCGAGACCACTGGTAAATTAATTAAACATCACACTATATTACAAAGTTAAAGTGTTAGTGGCTTTCTGGGTCCATGCTATTGCCTTCAGCATTGTCTCTCTCAGATAGGTATTGAATGGACAGCATTGACCTCATTGATCTTGATATATTTCCAACATGATTTCCAGGATGCATGTATCTGAGGCTGATTTGAAATTATTTTCCCCCAAATGAGATTACAGAATGAACACAATATTAAGAAATCATGTCATTCAGTAAATTTCTTGAACATTGACTTTTTCTACCTGTCCCTCAGGAAATGGAGAGCATGTCCTTTTCCTAGCAGCCACAAACGGCAGCCTTCACACATCTGTTGACACAAGGCTATTACGCATGAACCTGATGAGCGCAAAGGGGTCATTAGCAAAGTTATAAAGGAATAGTCAGGGAAACGTTGCCTTACTTCTGAGACCGTAGGAGAACTCTTCAGCCGTAGCTGGAGAATGTGAATACTACTGCTGAATAAAGAAGTGTTTAGTCAAGGAGAAACGCTTTTTATGTGTGTGTTTTTTTTTCATTCTCTGCTTGGTCTGAACAGGCTCTTTTCTTTTTCGAGAGTAGTCTATGATAACTTACTTCGGCATTCTTTCCACGAGAGCAAAAATTCAGTGGCACTATCAAGCTGCTTGCTTATTGCTCTTGGTGAATAGCATACCCTGACCAATCTATTTCAAAGGATAATATTCCAGGTATAACATATGATGCAAATGTAACGTGGCAATTTGATTTTCAAGCAGCACTTCACAGGAAGCGTGGTTAAGCAAGAGCAGCATGCCCGTCAGCTCTTGTAAATGTATTCTATCAAACCTACTGAAGGCTCACCGCATAAAGTAACAATCTCATCTTTCTGATCAGATCCCTAAGATCAAAACCGTCTTGTTCTCTGCAACCTTTAGCTTATAAGTTTCATTCTTTGCCCTTCCTGAGTGTGGTCTGATGCTCTTAGACCCCAAGTTGAAGAGAGAGTCCTTCCTTTATGGCCTCAAACTCCATTTAAGAGGTTCAAGGCAGATTTCTCTCTCCCACTCTTCCCAATGTCAAACCTGGCTATGTGCACTGATAACACATTCAAGACTGGGATGATAAACAGAACGAAATGGGTGTGTTCAGAGAGCCTGTGTGTCAAATATTAAAAATAAGAGAATCAGGGCCAGCCAGTGGCGTAGTGGTTAAGTTTGCACGCCCTCTGCTTTGGCACCCTGGGGTTTACAGGTTCGAATCCTGGGCACAGACCTACACATCGCTTATCAAGCCATGCTGTGGCAGGCATCCCACATAAAATAGAGGAAGATGGGCACTGATGTTAGCTCAGGGTTAATCTTCCTCAGCAAAAAGAGGAGGATTGGCAACAGATGTCAACTTAGGGCTAATCTTCCTCACACACAAAAAATATGTAGGACAATCAACTAGGTTATCACAAAGAATTTGAGAGCAAGAAACAACCTTACCAGAGCAAAGCAGGATTTAATTTCTAATGCTCGTCCTCAAAGCCTAGCCTCCCCCTAACCCCTTAAATACGATGGGGCATGTGTTTCAGTAGTAGTCACCCAAATACAGCCTCCTGAAGTAAATTCTGACTCCTTGCTTTAAAAACAGAAGAATTTCGTCTATCACAGTCAAGATATTTGCATCTTCCGGTCCACACATCAGAATCAAATGTGTGGTTCAGGTCTCAGTTTTCTCAAGCCTGGACCACTGACATTTTCTCCACCATGAGAACTGTCTATCTGGTCTGTCAGTTGCCCTTGACCATGCATGTCACATGGTTCCTCAGAACTTTCTCGGCTTCCCTTGGACATTTGTATCAAATTCTCCTTCAGCTCCCTCAGTTTCCTTCTGTTTAGTCATAGCTGCATTACAGCATTCGTCAGACCAGGTTTTGTTACCTGCCTCTTTGGTTTAGTGCAGCAATTCTCGAATGTTTTGGTCTCAGGACCCCTATACACTCTTAAAAGTTACTGAGGACCACAATGTTGATGTCTGTTATATCAATACTTACCATATAAAGACTTAAAATGGAGACATTATAAAAATCTATTTATTAATTAAAAAATAATAAACCCATTACATGCTAACATAAAATATTTTTGTGAAAAATCACTATATTTTTCAAAACAAAAACGAATTTAGTGAGAAGAGTGATATTGCCTTACATTTTTGCAAATCTCTTTAAAAGAAGAGTGCTGGATTCTCATTTCTGCTTCTGCATTCAGTGTTGCAATACGTTCTTCTAATTGAAGTTACAAAAGAAAATTTGGCCTCACACAGAAAAGAGAAGAGTATTTTAACTGCCTTTTCAGATAATTTTGGATTTTCTTCTTTGATACAACACAAAATCTTGACAAGTGGTAGTTTCTTAAAGGCTCTATGCAACATAGGAAGTGAAACCATATCAATGAACTTCTTTTACTCTGTTGCATTGAAATCCACTGGTTTATCTTGAACTTGAATGAGTCTTTTACCCATGCTTAATATTTTAACAGCATGCATTGATCATTAAAAGATATTGAGTAACTGATTTATGCAGCTCTTACAAATGTTGATGATTTATATACACAATATCAAAAAATATTTATTATTATAACTGCTGATCTCATTAGAAAAGTTATAAATAATGAGAAGCTGTCAAGTCTCACAGCTGTGGATGCAAGTATTTCAAAATTTAGTTTTCCCCAGAAAACTCAATTTTATCATTGATAATACATACTGACAGTTGTTTTCCTTTGAAGGTTCAGGCCTACGTCATTCTTTTTCAATAAAATGCCTGCCAAGTACCCAAATCTGCATAACCATAGTTTGCCTGTTAGTCATGCTTTCAAATAAAATGGTGTTTTACAAAAACATTGGTTAGTTTTAGTTCACAGCTCAAACAATCACAGGGCCAACATCATACTTCAGTATACAGCACACAAAATTCACGCATGATTCCCGTTTTGTCACACAGAATATTAAAAAGACATATAGTCAAAGGGTTGACATTTAATAGAATTAATAATATTTTCTGTTTCATCAAAGGTGATGGTGCTCAGGGCAAGCTGCCCCAGGAAGCACCACTCTGGTATGCGGATTATTTCAAGCTGAAGACAATAAGGACATTTGACCTCCCCCACTAACTGCCTAAAAAAAAATCTGACATGGTGGCTCCTTCCTGGAACAGATCTTCTATCATGATGGCTATAAAGATAATGTAAAATAGATGTTACAATGGGAGGGACACCAAGCCCCTTTTATCAAAAAAAACTCTGTCTCTCCCTGACCACTTATCTATAGATGACCCCCAAAAGAATTGTCCTCCTGCCCTCTGAAGTCCCAGGCCACTACCCACCCCCAACACGCTCCTCGCCTTTAGCTGCAATACTTAAGCAAGCAGCTTAGACAGAGGGACGAGTTGCTCATTTCTGAGCTTCTCCCATGTATACATGTTATTAAACTTGGTATTATTTTCTCCTGCTAACCTGTCTTGTTGATTGTTTGGCCAGCCAGAAGAACCTTAAGGGAAAGGGCAGAGGGAGATTCTCCCTCTTCCCCCGACAGTTTTGGCGTAGTCGCCAGGAGCCACACTGGCTGGCAAGTTGCCTTCTCTGGCTGGAAGACCTGCCTTCTCCCTGGACTACTGCAGATGATGAGATACGGGAACACCTGACGAAAGCCGGCAAAAGGTAAGACTTCTTACCATGTCAGCCTCCTGGAATCTCTATCTGCAGAGTCCAGTGGAAGGAAGTGGTGAGAATTTTTTCTCTTTCTAAATTTAGATTGGCAGGAGAAAATATTTGGGAAACTAGTTTCTTGGGCTTTTAGTGACTCTTGGTTTAAATTTGGTAGAGTACTCTTGGTTATGATCTTGATCCCTTTTCCTCCCAGAGGTAGTCTCTGTTTTTCTCTTTTGTCTGTGTCTTTTGTCATAAGAAGGAAATACCATAGGGTAGGACGCAGGCATAGGCCCTACAAGCCTGCTGTCCGGGTCGGCCCCACAGACTGGTGAGTTTGCGGGTCTCGCCAGACCGGCGTCTACAAACTTTGCTGTGGGTTATTATGCACATGAAGTGAAGGTCATTGCCAAGGGCATCTTGGAAGCCAAAAAAGCTGCAAATTTAAGTGGGCGCGGGTCGAGCAGTTAAGAGCCATTAGGGCGCTCGCCACTTTCAGAAGACTCCCGTGTCAGGATAAGTTGGGTCACGGAACGGGGTAGATGACACAGGTCCCCTGCCAACTGCAAGAAAATGTCCGTGCAATGACGAGGTACTCTGTAAAGCACACAGTCCCCAACCCCGCGGCACCTCCCCCTCTAGGTATTATTCTGGCTCCAAGAGACCTAAGGCGTGGCTAAAGCTGTCATTGTGCACAGAAAAAAAGAAAAAAAAAACCGGATGAGGTTTTTCCTTCTGTCTTGTTCTGTGTCCTGAGAAAACTTGGCTTTGTGACCAGTGAGAATATTCTCCTTGGTCTCCACCATACGGAAGGTGCATTTACCGAGGTGCCCCTTGGTGGCCAGTCGAGTAGACTGGGGTTCCAAACTGTCTCTTTGTCCGGCTGTGCCAAGCTCTCAGGGGAGTTTGTCATAAAGGGCCCAGTCCATAAGGGCTTTTGTCGTCTTAACCTTTGTTGCTTGTTAGTGCTGGAAAAATCCCATTCCAGTATCGCCCGCCCGGTGTCACAGATTAGCGGCTCTGTGACTGGAAGCGTCCCACACTATTGTGGGAGACCGGAGACACCGTTTTCACTACACCATCCTTACCGCCTGTGCAACGAAGGTTTTTACTTTCTCTGAACATCTTTGGGAGTGAATTCTGTGGATCATGGGGGCTACATCATCTGCGCCCTCACCAGGGACGTCTCTTGCGTCCATGGTAGATTTATTCTAAGCGTGGAAAGTTACCTCCGGGTCTTTCCTTAAAAAGGCTTATTGGTTCGAGTCACTATTGGAATAAATATACAAATGAAGATCCTACTCGTCAATGGCCAGATGACGGATCCATCGAATTGGAAAAACTTCTAAATTGGGGGAAAAAAAAAATGTTTTGAGAGCTCTCACATAATTATTTATTTGGTACCTAAAAAAAGACCAGAAAAAGGAAGGGAAAAATTTGACTAGCCTTAAGACCTTGACTCAGGTTACAATTGAATTGAGAACATGTAAAAGTGTAAGTGTTGATAAGATTATAAAGGTTGGAATGTTTGAGCTAATTTTATACAAAGAGGTTACATCAACTTTGCCTGAGTATGTTTTAAAATGTCTGACTGGGAATGCTTCTCTTGTCCAAAATTAGAAGATCAAGACCTATTGATAAAAATCTTAATGATAATTATGTTTAAAGGTATAAGAGGTGACGAAATTTACATGAAATTTTGTAAGAAAAAAAACTGATGTTATTTCTATTACAGAACTGGTTAACAAAAATAGTAGTTTAAATGATGGCTAATTTTATCTGAAGTCTTATGAAGTCTTGTAGGCAATCTAAATAATTATTGGGAATAAGTAACTAAATAGTTGTGAAAAAGATGAATGTTGGATGAACTTTAAACAATAATTATGTGTTATGGTTGTTACAGCTTCCAAACTCTTTTTGGTGACTTAAAACTTGAGAGTTTTGCTAAGTTTTATGATAAAAATTCTCTGAGTATCATCATTTCCAAATAAGATAAGATATTAGACATTGATTGCTAAATGTACATTTGTCTACTTTTGGCTTTTCATTACAGGAAAACTAAAAGGTGTTTTGGGTCTATTGGTAAACATGTGTTTTATTAAAAGATTGTACTATAAAGTAATGTGTTTCCAGAAGTTATGAAGTGTTTATAAATTTTCCAAGCCACAAGATACTAATGTAAAAGAAAGTCTATAATGGTTTACTTAGTTTTTACTCACAAATTAAGGTTTCTAAAGGTTAAAATTTCTAATTAGTATATGTGATTAAAAATTAAAAAAAAATGTCTGTGTACAAGGAAAGTAAGATGTATAAAGGTACAAAGAATGGAAATATTTTGTTCGGTTAAGAAAGATAAATTTGTCCTCAAGTACTGGGAGGGAAAAGAAAGACATGGGACAAATTCTGAATGTAAAAAGAAAGCTATAGAAGGTTTGTGGAGGGAATTCTGGAAAAGGAGTTTTATGCATAGTCAAGTTGGCTAAGATTAAAATGAATTTAATTAAGTAAAAGAGTTTTAATAGCAGAAGTAAGCTCGTACAAAATTATAATTTGGTCTTATTTCTCTTAAAAGGATAATTTTCTTGAACTTGATAAAGAGGTTATAAAAGATTTTTCTTTACCTTTGGGTAAGTTTACCTAAAAGACAGAAAAAAAAAAAAACTGTTAAAATAATTTCCTGTGTTCAAAAGACTGAGGTCTCTCTATTAAGGCTTTTAGACTGTTAATGCTCTGTTTGCTTTGATTGTTTATATTTTTGACAAGCTCCCCCAAAATTCATATCTTAAAGTCTTTTTTTAACTGTTATTTCTTTGAGAATTTTCAAAGGGCCCTGGAACTTCTCAAAGAAATTTGCTCTCTTCCTATAAGGGGAAAGATACTAAACTTATTAGGCTTATTCAATATGTTCAATTACATGGAAAGCATTGTCAGACCAGTGATGATAAGCCTGCTTAGGTGCTATTATGTGGGCAAATGTTATTGACATAGGTGTTTTAAAATTGTATAACATTACTGAAATTCTGATCTGTCCTGGTTATCAGTCATAATTCTGGTTATTATTATTTTAAAGTGTTGTATGTCACAAAATTAACCAAATTTCCTTGTCAATTGCCATTTTGAGGTCTTGTTGTTTACAGACTTATTTCTTTGCTCTAATGCTTTTGCAAAATGTTTCGACTTCAGAAAAATTCATGGAAAGGACTGTGACATTTACACTGGAATACAGGTTTCTGACAAACTTTCTGATCATAAAACTGAACTGGGTAAAAAATTATAGAAATCTGATGGAGAGACTGATAACTTCATGAAGCTGCTAACAAAAAGATTGGGATCAAGAATGGATTACACAGGACTGAACCAACTGATAAGGATGATTATAATTTTTATGATTTTTCATTTGAAGTATTGCTGAATTTTTAATGTTTTGTTTTTTCAGATTTAAGGAAAACTTTTTCTCTTTTTTCCTGAGCTAGCTATGACATAACAATTTGATAAATGATACTTTTGTAAGCAAAATTGAAATATTTACCTTTTTCTCTCTACCTGATCCCTCGAATTTAGAAACTCTTAGTAAGTGAGTATTGTTGTTTTCATGGCAATATAGTTATTTGCATAAGTTCAATAAGAATCTGTTCTCCTTATAACAGGACACAATTGGAAACACTGGTTCTATTACCAAGGTTGTGACTGGAACATCATATTTGCAATATAACCATACAGCCTTTGAGGAATGAAGATTGGACTTCATGGAATAAAGCCACATGGAAATATTAGCC
Source organism: Diceros bicornis minor (assembly GCF_020826845.1). Taxonomy (NCBI): domain Eukaryota; kingdom Metazoa; phylum Chordata; class Mammalia; order Perissodactyla; family Rhinocerotidae; genus Diceros; species Diceros bicornis. Next base: position 10,074,006 of record NC_080768.1, read on the forward strand.
TGGTACCTTATGTTCCAAGCAGCACTTACCAGGATAAGTAAAGAATGTCACTTATCTGGCAGGTACAAGGAACCTTGAAATATTTTGGGGAAACCTCGGAATAGAGGAATTCACCCAAATCTATAGGTATTGCAGGCAAAGTCTGATGACAAAATCCTTGGCTTGGCTTTCCTGGCCTCGAGAGACCTTTAAAGTTCAATGTGAGATTCCTTATAAAAAGTTCCAGCAAAGCAGATTTAAAAGAGCCTATGTGATCAACTGCTATTCTTGCTGTACTTATGTAAATAATTGGGCCAACTCTATTGGAACTAGACTTATTTTGCAAACTAGTTTTAATTTTGCTATCTTAATAAAAATGAGGGTGATTTTAGAGAGAAAAATTATATTTCAGTAAAAACTATTTCAGTATAAGTTTGCGGATATTAGATCCTAGTTTTGTTGTCTTTTGAGGTTTTTGTTTTATATCTGTTGACTGGACTGGATCCTGATTTCTTCTAGTCTCCTGAAATATCTCGCTACAGATGTCCAAACTAACGTTTTTGATTTTTTCCATCATTTTCATTTGAAATCACTGAGAACTGAACCTGCCCTTTTTCCTGAAGCCTTACAAACTGAAGCTGATGAACTTGATATAAACTTAAGAGATGACCTGACGACACCATCAGAGACATTTTAAACTGCAAAAGATACTTTGACGCTGACATCTAAAATTCTTCTTCACTGGCAGTCCTCTGAACTCAAAAACTGGTTTACAATTTGCTCTAACCATTAACCTTGTTTTTCTTTCGTTTACACAAATATGCTTTTGGAGTCTGCCATGCTGTTGGCACAATTTGGAAATCCTGTGGATTCTTAACTTCTGCAGGAACTCCTATTGCTAATAGACACTTAATTGCAGCCTTATTACAAGCTATTCACCTTCCTTCAAAAATTGCCATTGTTCATTGTTCAGCCCATACTAAGGAGACTGATGTCATATCTTTAGGGAATGACAGGGCTGACAGAGCTGCTAAACATGCAGCTCACTATGGACCCCCTTATCCGTTTTCCACCCAATTCTTAAACCTGCCTTTATCCCTGACTGATGTTATTAACTACCAGGCAAATGCCCCACAATCTGAAAAAGACAATTGGATACAAAAGGGTGCCAAACAATTATCAGATGGATTATACATTGGACCAAATGGACTTCCAGTAGCTCCTTTTCTTTTGACTTTTTGGCTTGCACTTATCTCCCACCAAATGGGACATATGTGCAAACGGGGGATAGTTAAGGAACTGAAAGACAATTGGTTTTGCCCTGGCATCCATAAAATTTCTGACCAAATCCCCTCCCAGTGCACAGCTTGCAAATCTTACCAAGCCTCTGGGAAAAATCAGTGTGATCCAGGAAGTCCTCCCAGGCCCACGCTGCCTTTTGCGGCACTCCAAATGGATTTTATAGACTTGCCTTCAGCTTTAGGTTACTCTCACTGTTTGGTTATTGTCTGCATGTTTAGTGGATGGACTGAATGCTATCCGACCAGACATGCAGATGCCACAACAGTGGTAAAGAAATTAATAACTGAAGTTATTCCTCGCTTTGGCATTCCTTTATGGATTGAATCAGACCAAGGAACTCATTTTACAGCAGAGATAAACCACTTGCTTGCAAAAACTTTGGGGTATTCATTAAAATATCATACCCCATATCACCCTCAGTCATCAGGGCAAGTGGAACGTAAAAATCTAGATATAAAAAGAACTCTAGGAAAAGTCTGTCAAGAAACTGGACTTAAATGGCCAGAGGCTCTGCCCTTGGCCCTTATGAAGATTCAAAATACTCCAAATAGAAGGCATGGACTGACTCCTTTTGAAATAGTTTTTGGACGTCCGATGCCTACTGGCGTCTCTAAACCTTCAATTCCTGGATTAAATGAATATTATGGGAACTTAAGTGAACAATTTGATGCTATGACTTGTTATATACAAAAATTAACTAGTATACTTGAAGCATATCGTCAACAGGTAAAAGAGGCATGGCCACCACCTTCTGACAAGCCTTGCCATCCCTTTCGACCAGGAGACCGGGTGTACATCAAGGTCTTTAGAAGAAAACACGCACTGTCACCTCGCTGGGAAGGACCTTATGAAGTCTTACTGACGACCTGCACTGCCATCAAAATAAAGGAAAAATCTTCCTGGATCCATGCGAGCCACGCCAAAATAGACCCAGAACATCGCTCTCAAGACAACTGGGAGATAATCCCCACAGGTGACCTTAAACTAAGGATTTCGAGGGCCAAAACCCAGGCCCCAGAAGCAGCCGACATCACGAAGTAGACAGCTTTTCCCAAGATCACGGATCAAGAAAACCTACTTTGACCCATTTCCTCCCCCTTGCTTCAAAACTCCCTATATATATACACACTCACACACACAAACTATTAGTGGATATATATATATATATATTTTTAATCATTTATTAGAAAGCTGACTGGAGAGTGCTGGTCTCTATCTGTCCCTCTTCCCCTCTCTAAGTCTCCGCTATGGGCTCTTTTTCGATCCGTGTCTTGCTTTTACTAACCCTCTCCTTTTCAACAGGTCGGGCACAGACCAAACACCCCCTTATGCCAGTTTACCAAGCCCTAGCCATTTCCAGGATTGGGGGACTGGTTTAATGGAGTGTGGGGAAATGTGCTCCGATTTGTTCTTTTCTGCCTCTTCATCCTCATTCTAATCTACGTTCTTTTCTCTCTTTGCAGACTTCTTATCACTCGGATACTAACACGATTTCTCTCTCCACAGTCACCAGCTCAGCTTTTAATATGTGAAACTTCTAGGGAAGTTTCAGAGGAGGGAACTGATGGTGCTCAGGGCAAGCTGCCCCAGGAAGCACCACTCTGGTATGCAGATTATTTCAAGCTGAAGACAATAAGGACATTTGACCTCCCCCACTAACTGCCTAAAAAAAAATCTGACATGGTGGCTCCTTCCTGGAACAGATCTTCTATCATGATGGCTATAAAGATAATGTAAAATAGATGTTACAATGGGAGGGACACCAAGCCCCTTTTATCAAAAAAAACTCTGTCTCTCCCTGACCACTTATCTATAGATGACCCCGAAAAGAATTGTCCTCCTGCCCTCTGAAGTCCCAGGCCACTACCCACCCCCAACACGCTCCTCGCCTTTAGCTGCAATACTTAAGCAAGCAGCTGAGACAGAGGGACGAGTTGCTCATTTCTGAGCTTCTCCCATGTATACATGTTATTAAACTTGGTATTATTTTCTCCTGCTAACCTGTCTTGTTGATTATTTGGCCAGCCAGAAGAACCTTAAGGGAAAGGGCAGAGGGAGATTCTCCCTCTTCCCCCGACAAAGGCATCCTTAAGAGAAACTGGCTTTTTTTTTTTTTTTAACTGCAAGTGTGTGATGGTGAAAAATGGGATGACCATTAGTATAGTTCGGTGCCGCTGTCTTGATTCAGGCTAATCCGCTAGCAGTTTTACCCATCATCGCTTTTACACCATCGCTGTGAATTTCAACCCAGTGAAAAAGGCAATGATGCCTTAGTATTATTATGACAAGTGTTATGACTTCATGGACCGTGTGGAAATGTCCCAGGAACCCCCAGGGCCCATGCACCACCATTGAATAGCTGGTCTATTATAGTGAATGTGGAAAGAATTCCAAAAGAATGTGGAAAGCTCTTAAAAAATACTTATGCTCAGGCCCCAAGCTAGACCAATTAAATCTGAACCACTGAGAGTGGACCCAGGCATCAGTATTTTTTAAAAGCCTCTCAGGTGTTTCTACTATCAGCAAGGTTGAGAAACTTTTGTCTCGATGGTATTTGAACCTGTTTTCAAATCTATGTCCCTTCTTCCTTGTTTCTTTATTCTGACTTTTCCCAAGTTCTTTGGTGTGCTAAGAACACTTACCTATTTTTCTTCTAATCATTCAAATCTTATATTCTGTTAGAAAACTTTTCAGACTTTAAATAAGAAGGCAATAAAAATAAAGCATTAATGAACTATCACCTAGCTTGTGCAATGAATTGGTAAGTTTTTTACTGTATTTCATTGCTTCTTATTAAAAGACAAATACCAAAACAAAAAGCTTACCTCAACTTTCTTTAAAAAAAAATCAAGGGACTAGCTTGGAGTGTTGATTTCACTCATTCTTTTGTAATTACTCACATAATGGGAATGATGCTCAAAAGGCTGTTTTCTCAGACTACAAGTATCTGAATCACAAAGGTCACATATTGCTCTCTAGACTGTACCCAATCAGAGAAGTCCTAGTACAGTTTACAAACATGTCTAACAATGGATAAATTTTAAAATTTTCTCTTCTCAGTTCATCACAATACTTTATCTTAAAGCCATTTGGTTTATTGAGGATGTATTCTATTCTTTCCTTTGGTTTCTAAAATGATTATTGATTATTACATGAACTTGTTCTTGGGAAAGGATCCACAATTTTTTTGTATTTTCTAATAAGCAAATAAAGAAAATCATATTGCAATTTATTAAATTCCTTCTTACACATAGCACTTTGCTCAATGTTAAATTTCGCTGGGTAGGATACTCTGTCATCATGTGGACAGAGTTAAGCTTGTTAATATAAATTACATAATAGCTCTCTATAAGTGACAGAATTTCCTAATAAAAATTAGACCATAAAGCAAAGGTTAACAGTAAGTACTATAAAAACAAAGTTTTCTGCTTATGACATTTTTTCCTATGAAAAATGTAAAACACTTTTAAAGATAACTTATTGTTTTTAGTGCTAAGACTCTCACATGCGAGCATACTCTTTCTTTTTTTCTTTAAAAAAACTAAAAGGCCGAGAATCTCAGATGACCAATGACACTAAGGGAGCTGATGTCAAAAATCCACGAATCCAGCTTACGGGCCACTGTGCACTAGCCCTCCAATATGGTTGATAAAACTATTCCCAGTGATATAACTATTCACAAAATATTATTTGAACACTTTACTATACGGAACTTAAGATGGGAATTGGGGGCAAGAAAGTATTTTTCTCCCTTCATATAGATTGTAGTGCTGTGCTGTTTTCTAGTTGTCTGATATAACACCAAAGAGTGACTGCTGGTCCGAGTCTGAAGAGAGAGAGAGCATTCCTCCAGGTCAGAAGAAGAGGATAATGATTTTTTAAGAGTATATCAAGAGATTGATGACATGAAGAGGAGTTTCAGGCAGGCAAAGGAAATGGCTAGAAATAAATGTCTCAGCTTTACTGGTCTTGCACAGTCGCCTTTCAGAGCTGCCACAGGGAATGGCTTCACAGACTTATTGACTATGAGGTAGTTAAAGTTTCCTTAAAAGTTTACTAAATTAACTTTCTGGATCCTTTTGGACAAATAGTAAAAGGTCAGGCCTGAGGTTTAACTGGCTTAATAATCTGCTTTTCTTTTATTTGTTATCATGCTTTTAACTCTTCTTTTTTTATTATCATTGTTTCAAATAAATTATTTAAACTATAAGTACATCAAACCTCTATGGAAATAGGGAGGTAACATTAAACAAGTCCAATCATGGTGCTCCCTTTAAAGACCACCTTTACATTTAGTTACAGTCTAGGTTTTCTATTTTCCCACTGGACCACTGAGCTGGAACTTGTAAGTGGTGTAAATCCAAGCTCACTACACTTTTATCTGTGGCAGCGCCTAGCGCCGCTTTGGGAATAACTCGGAAAAAAGTTACATCTGCACATAATTTTGTGTTTTGTGGTCTTTTCTTCCTTGCGGATGGTTACCTAATGATTCAGTCACCTGTCAGATGATTTGGTTCCTTTCTGTTTCAATCATTTCTACAAATTTAATTTTTCACATTCTCTTTTCATGTGAACTGAACAATTCTGATGTTCAGTTTATTCGACTTTCCTTACACTACAAACTTCTTATTTGAAATATGCTGGCTTATTTTCGTTTAAAAAAATCCCTTTTCCCCCTCCCTGCCTCCTGTCTTCTTTCCTTCCTTCCTCCCTTCCTTATTCCTTTTCCACTCCCTGGTTTGCTTGCTTATCTCAAAATTATAGAGAAAGGTCATAGATTTCTAACCATTATTCAATATTTACTGTGTCCTAGGCATGGTGCCAAATATATAGAGAGAGATAGAGAGATAGATAGATAGACAGATAGATATCTTTTTCATTTTCACAATCATACTTTAAGATAGGAATTATCATTTCCCCCATTTTGCAGATATTGAACCTCAGGCTTAGAAAGAACATGGGAACTGACCAAGTTAGTAAGTAGCAGTCATAGATGGAACTAAACTATAAGGCCTTTTCCTGTAGATCCTTAACCATTCTGACTGTGAGTCTGTCTCTAACCATAGCCTCCGATCGTCCTTTAAAACGAGAAGAATAGCTGTCCTCAGTGACATTAGCCTCAAAAGAATTAAAGTGTATTCCTAACATCAGAAGCGTCCATTAACGGCCATTTGCAAAGTTGTTACAGTTGCCCCCCCTCATCCGTGATTTCACTTTCTGCAGTTTCAGTTACTCAAAAATATTAAATGGAAAATTCCAGAAATAAACAATTTGTAAGTTTTAAATTGCATGCTATTCTGAAGAGCGCCATGAAATTTCGGCTGTCCAGCTACTTCCCACTGGGGACATGAATCATCACTTTGTCCATCGGATCCACACTGTAGATGGCTTGTCCCCGTTAGTCACTTAGTAGCGGTCTCCATTAGCAGATTGACTGTTGCAGTATTGCAGTGCTTGTGTTCAAGGAACCCTTATTCTACTTAACAGTGGCCCCAAAGCACAAGAGTAGTGATGCTGGCAACTCGGATGTGCCAAAAAGAAGCAGTAAAGTGCTTCTTTTAAGTGAAAAGGTGCAAGTTCTGGACTTAAGAAGGAAGGAAAAAGAATTATATGCTGTGGTTGCTAAGACCTATGGTAACTTTTATTACAGTATATTGTTATAATTTTTCTATTTTATTATTAGTTATTGTTGTTAATCTCTTACTGTGCCTAATATGTAAGTTAAACTTTATCATAGGTATGTATGTATAGGAAAAAACATAGTATATGTAGGGTTCAGTACTATTCACGATTTCAGGCAAGCACCGAGGGTTTTGGAATGTATCCTGCATGGATAAGGGGGGACTACTGTATCTGTAGACTTATCCAAAGCTATCTTGAAGTCATTTTGTTTTTTATACTTAGCATCTTACAGAGTAGAATTTTCTAGAAGTTTATTATTCATCCTGTTCTTCCTTTTAGACCTTTAAAGGTTCTCCCACCCATCACTCTTTCAGCTTCACGGCATTTTTCTGACTTGCTGCCCCATCTGTTCATTCCCTCCCCTTCCTCTTATATGATTGGCATCTGTCATATCTCGTCGCAGCACTGACTTTTCAGAGTCCTAATTCAGTTATCCTGTTATTACACTGTTGTCCTTCTTTTCTCTTTTTCTTTAATTGCCCTCCTTTGGATCCTTTTCCCATCCTCTATATTCTTCTGAAAGTATGGATCCAACAGATTTCACAAATCATTTCTTATAAGAAAGCTTTGCTTGGGAAAATTATTTTGGAACTAGTGTGAAGGATGGGTTAAAAGAAGATGAGTCTAAAAGTGTCAAGCTCATGCAATCATTTAAGTAAGAGGTGATGAGGCCATGCTGGGGGTTTATAATGAAAGGATGAAGGTTAACTAAAGGAATTTGTGGGGGCTGGCCCCGTGGCATAGTGGTTTAGTTTGGCATGCTCTGCTTTGGTGGCGCAGGTTCAGAGATTTGGGTCCCAGGCACGGACCTACACCACTTGTCAGCCATGCTGTGGCGGCAACCCACATACAAAATAGAGGAAAGATTGGCAAAGATGTTAGCTCAGGGCAAATCTTCCTCAGCAAAAAAAAAAAGGAATTTGGGTTAAGACACAACTCTTAGCACTTGCCAGCTACATGGCCTTGGGCAAATCACTGAAGATGTTTGAGCCTTAGTTCTTTTACTTCTAAGATGAGGGTTTTAATGTCTACCTTACTTGTTGTTTTGAACATTAGAGGAAATATATTCATTTAGGTTTATAGGAAGTGCTTCAGAAGTTGTAGTTATTACAATCTAGATTTGGGACAATTAGGTTGAAAAGGGAAATATAGTGAATGAAGGAGAAAAGAATAAAAAAGAACTCCAAGATGTTCAGCCTGAGAGACTGGGCTAATATCAATACCCCTTGAATTATTTCTGGCTTTCTAGATTTCTAGTTTGTCCCTAACCTGCCAAAATATATGGGTTTTTGGTTCTCATTTGGAAAAACTTACCATCTTTGAAAAGATATATTTTGGATATACTGGCTTGTTAGTTGCAAAGTAACTGTGCTATCTGTGAGTTTCTATGTGTAGGAGGTTGGGGAAGAGGGGTGGTGACTGCTGGGAGAAACAAACAGGCAGAATAAGGCAGAGAGGTAGAAGGAAGAAAGATGGGAGTGGAGGTTGATGGAGGCAAGGATTGCACGATCATACTTTCTGACTCATGGCATACACTTTCCCAGGGTTTCCTCCAGGGTGTTTTCATATGGTGTACAGATTCCCTGCTGATTTTTTTTTTTTCTGTGAGAAAGATCAGCCCTGAGCTAACATCCATGCTAATCCTCCTCTTTTTGCTGAGGAAGACCGGCTCTGAGCTAACATCTATTGCCAATCCTCCTCATTTTTTCCCCCCAAAGCCCCAGTAGATAGTTGTATGTCAAGTTGCACATCCTTCTAGTTGCTGTATGTGGGACGCGGCCTCAGCATGGCCGGAGAAGTGGTGTGTCCGTGCGTGCCCGGGATCCAAACCCGGGCCGACAGCAGCGGAGCGCACGCACTTAACCGCTAAGCCACAGGGCTGGCCCCCCTGCTGATTATTGACTCTGCTTTACAATACCTATATTTTATCATAGTTTGTTTCCTAAAGTTGAGTAACCAAATGATAGATTTTCTTAAAGTGTTCACTCTCCAAGAAGACATTGATTCCTATTGTATTGTAGCTTAATCCACAGATACTTCCAGCAAGGATTTCTGTTCACTGCCCGGGTCCAAGTCTACAGCCATTTACCCTTCCCTAAATTATTCTTGCCCAGTGGGGAGATTTCACCAATATAGTATTAGGATCAAGTCTTATATTACAAACAATTACTGTTTTGAAGTTTGCACCTCTTCTTGTCACTACTTATACTTCTAGCTAAGAATAATTTATCCTGGTCAAATTTCTATAATATATTCCATTGCCGATTTTTAAAAATATTAGATGGACTAATGCAAAGCACATACTTTACACAGAAAGATTTCAACACCGTAGTGGTTTCTGCTTTTCCCTGTACAAAGCTGTTCCTCCTTCTACTTTTTGTATCCTTCCTACAGATTTTGTAATCTGTGTGCTCTGTATCCCCTTGCATCTTCCAAGCATCTGCCATTCAAATTATATCCCAGCCATCACTTGTACTATGCGTCCTATTCATCCTTCAATTTATTTTTATTAGGACTTTTAACATTTGTTTTGAAGAATTTACACAGCCTGACTTGGCTTTTCTGTTTCCTCTCACAGTTAAACCGATCAACATAATAAACCATTTAGTCCTTCCTATTTTCCTTAAATACTTAACTGAGCCTCTGAATCTAAATCTGACATTTTCTTAAAAGTTGGCTTTCCGGGATTTTTAATTCAAAAATTATTTCCTTATATTTAATTGATTTTATAGGGAGCTAAATTTAATCTTGTTTAGAGTGAAGTTCATCTTTCCTTAATTGATATAAAGCACATCCATTCCCTGAATGCTTTTGCCATACATGCACGAGAAATTTTGGTTGCATTTACTTTGGTCGCATTTATTAAACATTGCCTTAAGAAACACCATTCAGAAGTCTTGGATTTACTTCTTCAATCCATTAACCAAAATGGAGCATCAGCCTCTCAAGTAGCCTGTCTCTGTGCCACTAAAATCCTTTTACTAAAACGACAACTGTGCCCTGTGTCTCCTCTATGGTATTCTGATTCATCATATCCTTCAGACTTTACAATTATTATAGTTCTAATCATTTGTAATTCTTCAATTCCTTCTATTATATAACTTTGTATTTCAGAATTCCCTTCCTTAATTAACATTGAAGTAATAGCTAGGAGATAAGTTATATGAAAAATACCTATTATCTTCCTTGTCACCTGGAGGTCACCAGGTTACTATCCTATTTCCCCTGCAACTCTGACAGATTATTGCATGTGCTTCTGTCTGGTTCACTCAGTTGATCCATCTAAGACAAAAAACCATGCCATGTCATTCTGAGATAAATATACAAACTTCTGTAATCGAAAACTATTGAAGTATTCCTAAGCTGGAGATCATAGACCACAACAAACATAAAGCTTGATTTTTATCACTGAACTATTTTGACTATTATTGAAGTAAAGGTACCTTTGATGAACATTCACGGTTGTTGGAAATTTCCGAGGAAGGAAAAGGTGTGGCAGCAGAAGACTTCTGAGAGACAAAATTACACCACACCTACCCACACAGAGAGCCACCTGCAGAGGTTTCAGTCGACGTGAGGACTGCTTTTCAATCTGTTTCTTCTTTCCTCTCAAGCCACTCCTCTGATTTACCTGGATGATTTGTTCTAAAACACCTGGATTGGCTGTGAGAACATGTTAAAATTCATCGGATATTCAACTAATCATCTTTTCACTTTCACTGTTCAGATGTGGCGTGGGAGGAGTTACTCATATTTCACAATATTCAGAATATCTTATTTTAATGAAACAACTAGAAACCAATGTAAACAATGATTTAATATTAATATATCTGTTTCCAGAAATGCTGCAGGAATTCAGAAAAAGAAGACATTGGTATGAACTAGAATTTTCCAAATAATCTTCATACCACAGGTAAGATGCTAATGAGACTTGAGGAAATGCCAGCTCTGGCTTGGTAAGGTAGTTGTTCTAGGCAAGGGAGACCGCTCACAGAGGCACAGAGATGGGGCTTTCACTGGCACGTATGCAGAGGGCTGGAAGGAAAGCCACTTGATTAGATGGAGGTCGTAAGGGAAATTGTACAGCGAAGGGCAACTGATGGAGGATCTTGAATATGAAACTCAGGTATTGGGATGAGATCCAATCATTAAAGGAACTGGATCTAACTCTATAGGAAACTACTGAAGAGGTTTCTTAGAGCTGTGTCTTATGAAGGTTAGACTACGAGCAGTGTCCTATATAGATTGAAATGGGAAAAAATAGGAGCACTTGCAATAATTCGGTCATGAGGTCAATGGTAAGGGTGTAGACTAGAGCAGCTACTATGGTAATAAAAATAAAGAGATATGAGGCACACTGCAAGGAAAAAGTCAGCCACACTTGGTGCCTGCTGAGGAGCCAAGAAGTTTGAGAAGAGAGAAGGCTAAAGAAATAAACAGTTCCCCAATGTCTTATTTAATAAATGTTTTTCTCCTTCATTCTCATTATAATTTTTGTAGTTGCAATAAAAAAGTTGCAATAAAAATGAAATGAATAAAATGACACTAGATCCTCCTGGAGAACTGAATGTGGTTAAAGAGTCAACAGTTTTAATGGATCCTGTTTTTATTCTATAACTCAAGATCCACTTGTAAAACTTGATGAATGATCCTGTGTTATTTGTATATTGAGTAGCATTTTTCGGGGATTTGTATATTAATGACAAAACACAATAAACTTTAACAAGTGGGACTTCAAAATGTCATTAGTGTTAGTACATTAGTTCCATTAAATTTTTTTTATTTCAAGTAAAAACAAAAGAAGTATTCTATTTTGCCTTGCTGCATTCGTTTAGGACAAAGTCCTTGTTTTGCAATTTTTTTCTTTTAATGTTAAAACACGGGATCTGATTCACTTTTCCACAACATTTGCTGTGATTGACTTTCTAACAAGAATCTTGTGACTCCACTGCTCCTGGGATCCAAAGGGGTTTTAGATATCACCTTGGCTTTAAGAGGAATTATCTTCTGGGCTATTTGTTGCCTGAAAGACTGGATTTCCTTAGAGGAAAAATTTTTTCTCTAAAATACTTTCCTGTCACTCATTATCAGATAATTACCTCACTGGGCAAGAGGGGTTAATAGCTTCCTGCTTTCTGTCTTATTATTTCACGTCAATTTAAATATAGGCAGGAAATATAATTATATTTCTAGATCCATTGCTGCCATCTTGACCAACAGTAATGAGGACATTACAAATAATGCTACTATTCTGATTCTCCTAAAATCATGCATGAGTCCAGAGCCACTTTAAAACCTGCTGTTTCTTTCCATTTATTCTTCAAGCTTAAGTGAACAAAGTACACATTCAGATACTGAAAATATTAAATGTAAACACATATTATATATAGGGATTTCAAAACTTATGGATCCGCTTAACTACCTTCAAACATTAAGAACTATCTTATTTGGATGATAATAATGGTTAACACTTATATAGCACTTATCTTGTACCAGGGACCATTCTAAATATTTTTAAAATGTTAATTCTATTAGTCTTCACAATAACCCTGTGAAGTTGATATTTTAGGATAGCCATTTTCCAGATGAGGAAACTGAAGCCCATAGAGGTTAAATAACTTTTCCAAGTGAAGTGGCAGAAGCAAGATTTTAAAGCAGCCAATCTGGTTCAAGAGTCACCACTCATAACTCATATCAAATAACTTGTAACTCACGCCAAACTGCTGTCATAACTCATATCAAAATTCAGTTTTTGACAGTTCAAGATACTATATTCTACTTATACTGGACTAACTTTTGTCACCTTAGTGGTTTAAAATGTGATTTTTAGAAGTGTAGTTTAAAGATCATTCATTCTCTTCCATAAATATTTATTAAGCATCAGCTATTCACTGTGCTTAGTGCTGAAGACACTGTGAGCAATAATGCAGACGTGGCTGCACACCTGCTGGAGAAGAAATGGCAGATGAACAAGGGCTTGGAAGAGGGTATAATAAATGGTATATTAGGAGAACAATCAAGACAGCACTGAGGGCCTTGTAAGTCATTCAATGCAGGGAGGACTTCACAGTATGGGCAGTAAGATGCCTCTGAAAGTTTTGGATAGGAAAATGACCAGATCTAATAGGCAATTTAGTAAGCAAATCTGCCTTCATTGAGGAAGATGCCCTGGAAGGAAGGAAGGAAGTCCAGGGGAAGGAGGGCAGCTATGACAGTCACCCAGACAAGAGAGGATGGTGGCCTCTGCTAACTGATGGCAGGGAAGATGGCGACAAGAGGATGAATTCAAGAGAAAGCAGAGGTGAAACAACTGAAGGGTGTAGATGTGGTCGGTTAAGAGGAGTAGGCAGAGACTCCAGGTGAAGGCTAAGTGGGGGTGTCATTCCTGAGTTAGGGACCACTTTAAAAGGACTGAGCTGGTAGGTGAGAAAATAATGCAATGTAATGTACACCCTTGCAATGATTCCCAAAGAAAATAATTTAAGAAGCTGAGAAACAAAACACAAAAATATTTTCTAGGTCATTATAATCTTTCTATTGATATCATAGAATATGTGTTCAGAAATTAAATCTCTACCACTATGACCAAAATACTAAATCAAGAAGACATTTATTTGTACTCTCTACAAGGGCAGCAAACTAATGTGAGTCACACGTTTAAAGATCAGAGGAACAGAGAAATCCTGCAGGAACCCCCTCTTGCAGGAAGATATGTGAAAACACAACACTAGGCTGGGGCAGGCTGGACTAAGAGAAGCTCTGAACTGGGGGACGCAAAGGCTACAGTCCTACCAACCAGTGCTATTTGTAGCCCTCCCATTTGTCGTCTACCAGCCCACCCTACCTCCTCCCTTCCTATTCTGCCTTCAGGCTGCCCAAGTTTTAGCCCCGACCCCCACCCCTTCTTTCCCCACTACACTGTACCCCAATCAAATATCTCTACTCCAATGATTGAGCCAGGCATTCATCTGCCTAGAATAATCATACCCGGGGATAGAATGAGGCTAAGTCCTTTCAGAAGAAATAATTTCCACTTTAAAGCTGTAAAAACTAAGAAAGGGAATGTTGGGAAAGGAATGGTCAGATCTTGCTTTTTGGGGAGAACTCATACCTGCTTTTCAAGAGGGCCAAGAAATGAAACTGACTCTGGCTGGATAATTCATTGATATGTAGATCTGCATGTGCACTCTCCCTTTGCTTTTCTCTACTTTTCCCAAGCAGATACCAGGCCTTCGTGTCCCCTTGCATCAGGGAACATGTATTCAGGAGAGCAGGAGTGGTTTATCATCAGCCCTCCTTCCTGGCCTTTGTTTTCAAGAATCCAGAGCCCCTGGAGCTCCTCTACCAGGACGGGGAGACCAATGCCTTTGAGCGCAGAACTCTGGAAGGAAGGAGCTGCAGGGTGAGCTTAGAGAGACTGGCCACTAGTCACAGGGTTCTCAGCCTTGTCAAAGGCTGTAAGTGGCCCAGAAGCAACCAAGCTGACCCTTAGGGGATCATGTGGGTCATGGACACATTTGAGGCATCCAGGAGATGAGTGACTAGAGGAGCATCCTGTATGGTCAGCTCTGGGTACATCCCCACATACGCAAGGAACTTTGAGGACTTTCGAATAGAAGGACACCAATAATTACTGAAATGGAATTCACCACCAGGCAGGCAGAATGCGGCTCAGAGACTCATTTAATTTGTCTTCAAGTAAACATTTCTTAGCACACAGAGATGTGTGGATTCAAACTTATACTCATTTGAATAGAATCAACTTTAGAGCCACATATAATCCACACTTCCATCCCCTGCTTGTAAAAGATCACCAGAAATATAAAGTAGAACAAATCTCCCAAACAATCACTTAGGAGGCAGTGCATGTATCATCATAGCTTCACAGCCCCCAGTTCTCAACATCACCATTTTCCTGCAAGCTAGACTGTGTGGACTCAATAAGGTTTAATTTTACATTGAAAATCCCATATGTTAACAACATTAAAAAACAACAATGTATCTCCCAAGGGTCCTAACTACCATAACGATACCTATTTTTACATGTTATCTTTCACTTGCATAATTTCACACATTTGCAATATTTCTAGAATATTCCATCTCTTTCTCAAAGCCTATGAGTGTTAATGCAACAAATAATCTTCTAAACTTGAGAATTACTAAGAGAAGACACTAATTAATTAGATCCAGAGAATTCTAGAGGGAAAATAAGAGTGGCCTGGTCATCACATGCAGCACAAGGAAGGCTTAACGGGCAAGATCTTGAATTCTTGGACTGATGCTTCTTTGTCCGCCCTTTGTCACTGCCACATGTTTTCTTTCCTGAAACACCCTGGGTTCTCTAAATAACCTGAGCTTTGGAAAAAGCTCAGGCCTATTCTGGCCAAGTAACCAAACCTGCAAAATTCCCCTTTCGCGTTGTCCTGGCAGCTTCTCCTCTGTTAGTAGTTTGACGGAAAGAGCGCTGGATGAGTCAGGCCCCACGTCTGTTCCTCCCTTCACCTACTTTCAGGAGCTTTGTGGGCAAGTCACTTGGCCTTTGCAAACCTTACATAGTTGTCATTAAAATGTGAATGCAGGGGCCGGCCCGGTGGCGCAAGCGGTTAAGTGCGCGCGCTCTGCTGCGGCGGCCCGGGGTTCGCTGGTTCGGATCCCGGGCGCGCACCGAAGTACTGCTTGGTAAGCCATGCTGTGGCGGCGTCCCATATAAAGTGGAGGAAGATAGGCACCGATGTTAGCCCAGGGCCGTCTTCCTCAGCAAAAAAAAAAAAAAAAAGAGGAGGATTGGCGGATGTTAGCTCAGGGCTGACCCCTCACAAAAAAAAAAAAAAAAAAAAAAAGACAAAAAAAAAAAATGTGAATGCAAATACTGATCCTACCTACCTTACAATGTTGTTGTGAGGATCAAAAGTATCACAATCTGGGGAAACATTTCAAAACCTTACACACAGAACACAAATGTCAACTGTTGCACAGGACCAAATCATGTATCTTAAATTTAATTGCATCGGCTTTTCCCATCTGTCATTTTTAAGCAGCTTAACTGAATTTAAGAAATAATTGATACATGGAGTGACCCATTGTGTGTGCATTCCATTGTCTGGAAAATGTTGAATCAGCTACAGAGCATCCTGAGACAGGCAATACTATAATTCACTGCATCGTACCATTAGTTAGAGGGAATGCTTTAAATCCAACTAAGTGAGCTACTTTCTTTCTACTCAGTTTTAGAAAAAGGTACTGAACTGTCATTAAGAAAGAAATGATAACTATTTTATAAACTTCACAGAAGTTTACTCTCTCTTTTTTGCCATTTTTTGCAGAAGTCATGTTTCACTCACGGAAAAGCACTGAGCTAACTTACTGATCAACAAGAGTGACTAAGAACAAGCTTTGTGATCTCGTTTTCTCTTCTTTCTGGAATTATCACTTTCTTCTGTTGTTACTCTATGTTGACCTCACTGATTTTAGAATGGCATCTTCTTAGTCAAAATTGTTTTATTTTGAATAGAAAAGCAAATTAAGCAGGTCTCTTATCTTAAAATTACTTGATGGTATCCCTAGGATTAAAAATTTGTCTTATTTCCGAAGGAAGGGATTGGTATATGGGTTTGTTTGTTTGTTTTCAGTTTTAATAGAAAATTTATTATAAACTTAGATGAGATATATTTGGCTTAAATGAAATCAGAGAGGAAAAGTGACCTTAGAGACTGTGGTGTTTAAAAATAAATAGGCCACAAATTATTTGACTTTCCTGACACCAAAAAGGGCTTGGGACTGCTTTAGCAATAGGGTGTAGTGGAAGAGACACCATGTGGTTTTCCAAGCTCTTAAAAAAAGTTTATGCCTTCTGCCCCATTCTTGTGAGATGCTCTTGTTGAGAGAAGTCAGACATCATGGAAGAGGTCCTGCTACACTGAGACACCATACTGGAGAAGCATCTTTGGGGGGGGTCCAGAGAGAAAGCCTCAGTGAGCTCCTAGCCAACAGCCAGTCTCCAGTGTAGCCAGATGAGTGACTTTCTAGGACACCTCACCCTGTTAAGCCCCCAGATGACTGAAGCCCCAGCTGACGTCTGGTCCACCACTGCATGAGAGATCCTGTGAGACCTGCCCAGCCCAGCCCAGCCCTTCCCAGACTCCTGACCACAAAGTGATGAGCAAAATAAAATAAGACACCTCTAAGTTTGAGGATCCTTTTTTACACAGCAATATTGGCTAGAACAGTAGCCCCAAAATTAATTGATGTGAATCTTAGGTCGTTGGTAAGGCTAACGTATAATTTTCAAACAACCTAAATTCTTGTTCCTGGTTCTATCATTTACTAACCTTGTGAGGTAGCCAAAGTGTCATTTTAACGCCTTGATTTCTTTGTCTAAAAAATGGGAATATCTATTATTTGGAGTTATTATAGAGTTTAAATGAGAATACCTATAGAAATCCTTTTGGAAGGGAGCACGTATAAAGCATTATCATTATACTAGACAACTAATAAGAAAAAATTATAATGTAAATATCTTATAATAGAAATTTTATATTAGTTTTTTTTTACAAATCAAATTTCAAAAAGATATTTATGATGTTTCCTTATTTTCCATAATACTTATTGTTGGATTGAGGGAGTGGGTAGAAAGAATGCAAATTCAATCAAAGTACGTAAAAGCATATGCCTATTTAAAGTTTCATTTTCTTTCCTCTTCTTATTGTGATATTACTCAGCATGATATATTATGGGTTTTAGGGGTGATTTGTATTCATCGTAAAATTCTCCTTCAGTATTATTAGAGCCCATTGTGGAATGCTCAGGACTGTTTGAAAGTCATTTATCATTTAGAATTTATGAAAAAACCACTCTTAGGGCAGCTTCTAGAAACTCAGTCATATTTACCCTTCTGGAAAGCAACAAAGTGATAGAACATTTGGGAAGTGACCTTGCTGTTTTCATATTGTGCTATTGTGAGAAATATCATCATGCCTAGAACTTTTTAATATCAATTCTGTCAAGAATCAACTACTAAGAGATCTTAAAAGCTACACTCTCACATTTTATTTCTGACTATTTTCCTTGGATTGTAAGTGAGCTGTTTCTAGCAATCTTGGTCCTTGATATGGCAATGGAACGTACTTTTTAAATCATTGACATATACTGAGGTCTTTCAAGAGATGAAGCCTGCATTCTTTAGACTGTATTTCTGGGAATTATATATATGTTTAGCTAGACTTCCTCTTCTGTGCAAAGGAGACTTGCTGTGTAAAGAAACTGGGCTGCCCCCTTCAATAAGCCTCACTGGTCTGCAAGGCTGCTTGGAAAGGGAAGTTCTGCTTCTCTGCCCCAACAGGTATATACCATTTTCCCGAGTCATAGATTACAGAGGACAAAGAGAAGATGCCCTGACTTCTCATCATCCCAGTGATAACATCTATTTACATTCAAGTAGGTGGCAAACCGTGCAGTGAATCTATAGTCCTTGTGTGTATGCCTCCTCTTTCTTAAAGCAATAAAGGAAAAAACAAAATCACCCTTTGTCTAGAATCTTTAAGACAATGCCAACCTACATTTTGGAAGAGTACAAATTGTCTTGCTAAGTATTATTGTTTTCCAGTACCAAAGCCAGTTCTTCAATACAGAGTAGAAAGGGTGAAACTTTCTTGTACAAAAATCTTCCATGATTCTAATGAGGAATAAAGCAAAAATTACCCAACATTCAAAGTCTCCCCCAAATTTGGATGCTTATTATTTATTCCCTCTTCTTCTCCTTATTTCCTATTTCTCCCTCTTCTCTCCTGCTGACCCTCCCCACAAGTGTAACCAGTCTCTCATCGACGAACATGCTCTTAGACTTTACTCAAACTATATCCACTGCTAGGAATGCACTTCCCTGGTATTCCAACAGTTGAAAAAGCCCTACCCTTCCTTCAATGCTCTGTTCGAATTCTTATTTCTAACGCTTCCCATATGTACTCTAACCAGAATTATCTGTCCTTCAGACATATCTTCAGGGGAATTTGTTTATACTTCTATTAATGGCCTATTGTTAACTTTATTTTATCATTCATTATATTCTGTGTTTGAAATAAAATTCTCAATGTGTTGGTTGTCAAGAATTGTGAAGAGTCTGAGATTTTATCTGAATACAAGCTAACAAGTTTGCCCAACAGATCCATGAATGCTGGAAGAAGACATGAAACTCCTGGATCAGAAACAAAGGACTTGATGAAGTAAAGATATACCAGTAGCCAGAATATCAGCATTTGCACCAGCTCTCCGAACCCTAATTCCTGCAGGGTGACATGAAGACAGTCAGGCAATGCCTACGTAGGCAGTGGGTTGCATAAGGGAGAGGAATCCTGAGCTCAGGGAACCCAAATCTTTTATAACGTGCAATAAACCTGCCTGACCTTTGCCCAGAGGGAGACATTATCTTTATTATACTGGACAGTACATAAACCTGCCCTTTGCTTCGGAGACAGCTCTCTTTGCTGTCTTCCAAGTCTGTTCACTATACAAATATCCTTGGAGAGAGCCTGAAACAAAAGCAGTCAGCACCCCTGCCCTCGAGACATGAAGAAATGTGACAGATCCATGAAATATCATTTCCCAACGTTAGTTTCCTCCATATTGATCACCCTTCCCATAGATTATAAGCCCCTAATGGACGGGGAGAATGTCTTACTCATATTTCTCTTAGAATACGTTGTTTGTTGAAGCAAGTCCATCAAATCTTCTGAGTAAACAGAGTGATGCACCAAGGATGTTAAGAACTTCCTGGGGGCCAGCCCCGTGGCTTAGCAGTTAAGTGCGCACGCTCCGCTGCTGGCGGCCCGGGTTGGGATCCCGGGCGTGCACCGACGCACCGTTTCTCCGGCCATGCTGAGGCCGCGTCCCACATACAGCAACTAGAAGGATGTGCAACTACGACATACAACTATCTACTGGGGCTTTGGGGAAAAAGAAAGAAAGAAAGAAAGAAATTTAAAAAAAAAAAGAACTTCCTTGGTCTACACCCTATTTTTAGAGAAACTGCTGTGCCCATAGCAGCGTGGAAACCAGTGAGATTGTAGTTTGGTTTTGACAACACAGGCTCCCTATTCTACCCAGGTGTTCGTCCTTGGGGATGACTAGCTCTCAGGCCTTCCAAATCCTATTTCATCTCACTCCCTGTCCCAAACACAGTGCCCTCCTACTCGCTTATTTCTGGCCTCATCAAGACGAGAGCGCAGGAAAAGAAGTACAATTCATTTCGCCAGGGTATAAATGCTGATTACAGCTCCAGTATTACCCATCTGAGACTTAAGTTAAACAAGAAGGAAATATAAATTGTGAAAAAGTGGGCAATTGCTAATAATAAATGGAAACTTTTGACTGTTATTCCTGAAATCGTACGTTCACAATACAATGATGAGCATCTATCCTGCCTAGGCATAAGAGTAAACATGACAAATGAGTACTAATATTACAAGGAAATTAGTTCATTTGGAAATAGTCTGAGAGTCGAAAGAGAGCAAGCATTTTGACCGTCACATAAGACATAGATTTACTATTTGAAAGCTAACACAAAGTAACACAAAATGGTTTTAAATCACGGACAAGAAAAAATACTTGTTCCTGCCAAGACAAACGTATAGTATAACTTTGTCTGAAGAAAACTTCCTACATGGCCCAAAATATGTTTTTGTTTTTTAAAATTACCACTCCTTCTAAACACTGAGAATGCCAAGAGAGTTTGAAAGGAACCATAATTAATACTGGAAGACCAAAAGGGAAGATGATTATCTTAACAGGAGAAATATATCTGAGCACGAGTGGTGACTAGACGGATTTTATAAAAAAAATAAATCAATCAAACAATGCCTAGGAGATACTGCATTATATTTAATGCAACATGAGCATGGAAGTTACCAGAACTCTCAGAAATGCTTTTTGCAGTATGTCATTTTGAAACTCTATATGTATGGAGATGATCATGATAATTATGGGGCCAATTTTGCTAGTTAATATTAATTCAAAATATCAGACGCCATATTTCCCATGCCTGTCTCCACCTCAGCATTCAGATCTCATTTCAAAGTTACCTCCTCAGAGAGGCCCTCTCTGGTCACCAACCCAAATCTTCTTCCATACCCTACCAGTCAGTCTGAGAAGATCTCATTGGCATGTTTGTTTATTGATACCACCGCCCCCCCTGCCCCGGTCGCCCCAGTACATGAGATTCACTGGGGAGAAGCCTTGTCTGTTTCTTCATAGTTGTATCTCCTGGGTTGAGAACCGTGTCTGAGACATGAGAAAAATTAAGAAACAATCAAAGAATGAATGGATCCACTGTTTTAGGGCTGCAGCCTGGTGCTGTGCTTTCAGATCTCTTACCATCCACAGGTTTCTTGGCAGTTGGCAATTGTTCTAGCAGTGCACTGGCCAAGTCTGCTTTTTCAAAACTCATAGATCTCAGTAAAATACTCATGGTTTGGTTAAAGAGGAAGAAGGCCCATCCACTCAAAGTTATTGTGGTTTCCTTTTTCTCCTTCTATTGCTTCTCCTTATTGGATTCTTAGGATCTTTTTCTGAGGATAGAGACAGTCATTTCTGGCCACTCTTGGATATTTTAGCAGTCCACCTGGTTCATAAACCATCTTCCCTTCAGCCTCCCCTCCCACCACATCACACAGCCTCCAACAATTTGTGTGTGATGTTTGCTTACAACCAGATGTTGCTGTGCATATTTTGGTCTGATAAATACATAGAGAATAATGATAGAGGCACAGAGAAAATGCATGGCTACTGATTCTCACTTTTAAAAAGCAAATATTAATTCTATTAGGGCAATTTCAGAAAATAAACCCAACTCTTCTATTTAGTGATTGGGCTAGGTCCCATAAAATGTGAGTTACATCAAATTTCAGATTATTTGGGCCACATCAAGTTTTGGATTAGTCAACCTTTCTGAACCTAGGCACAATTCTAGTAAATGTGCCCAGGACAAATATACACGTATCCATCTATCATCAACTCCAAAAGAATACATGTATTTTTTTTTAGTATTATTTCTAACACAAATCATATCTTCATTTGTCCTTCTCCATCAACTGTCCCTAAATTCCTGCTCATTTCACATTTTCTACAGAAACAGATTTCCTGAAGGAAAAATCAGGGAGCTAGCAAGAGCTGTTAGCACAGGAGTTTGACCTAGAAAGGAGCCACGCATTTGCAAGCTGGAGGTGTAATCCATCTCCCTGTAGATAGCCGTCTGTTTCCCTCTGTGTCCCTAGGGTTTTCCTAATTCATCTTGCAGATCAAACCTGGTTACTCAGAGCCTGAGGTATGTTGTGAAGGACAGACAAGGGTATATTTAGGGGAAAATGTCAACTAACACATATAGAAAAAGTTACTTAGTGTTGGCAAGTCTTTCTTCATTGCTCTGCAGGCTTTCTTCTTTTCCCTATTTATCTACATTTTTTTTTTTTCAAGTCTCTTTCTAGTGCCATTCTGTTCACTAAACCTAAAGCAATAAAATTGCTCTGCATTTGCTACTTGGCTCCAGCCGAGGCCCCGTTGATTGCTCATTAGGTTGAGGAGAGAGGGTTGCAAATAGGGAGACATCTTGAGAATGATTATGAGAGTTTTCTTTTTCTGGCAATGCTTAAGTACTGAGTTGAAGAAAATTGAGGACCAGAGGTAATTGTTACAGACCAAATACTGAGAGGAAGGCAAGACAGGAACTCTCAACTGAGAATGCTGCATTTTTATTGAAATGCTAGTAATCAACTAAATGAGAGTTAGGACCTAAGAATATTTGTATTTGCAGGAATTCTTCTTCCAACAAAGGAAAAAATGTATTTGATATGGTGCTGAAAATGATTCCGAAGTTTTTATTTTTGATGGAAAAGATGATCAAATCAAGCAATATGCAGGCCTACCTAGTAGAAGTCATGATCCATTGTAGCAGTTCAGAAACATTTGTTGTCTTTAGTTTCCATTCTGTGAAGAATGAAAAGAGAGCCCTAGCTTAAACCACAAAACCTTGTTTAGAGGTCTTATATCATAATGATACCCTGACATCACACAAAGACATAGTGATATAATCCATAAGGCAAAGAACTCAAACCGTCACTGTCTGCCTGGTCCATATAAATCACCACTGGCTTTCTTCTGTCATCTTACAGGGCTCTGTAAGCAGTCCCTTCATCTTACTCACAAAGCTTTTTTTGGTGAGGAAGATTGGCCCTGAGCTAACATCCATTGCCAATCTTCCTCTTTGTGCTAAGGAAGATTAGTCCTGAGCCAACATCCATGCCCATCCTCCTCTATTTTGTATGTGGGACGCCTGCAACAGCATGGCTTGATGAGCAGCGTGTAAGTCCACGCCTGGGATCTGAACCAGTGAACTCCAGGCTGCTGAAGCAGAGCGTGTGAACCTCACCACTACACCACCGGGCCGGCCTTCACAAAGTTTTGAGGGATGTATCCTTGCCTGAAAAATATGGATAGCATTCTGTATTTTAACTGCGATTCGAATTCTCTCAATGTGGTAAAAAGGTATATGTGATTCATCAGGAAAAGTTGTACATTTAAAAAATAATAATAAGCTATTATGAAACACCCATGGAAATAAAATAAAACTAAACTCAGCTTTACCAGATGATCAGAAACCACAGGCTGTTCTGTGTAATCCAAGGTTTTGAATGAGTACACAGGTACCTAAGCCTTCCTTCATCACCTCACAGCACAAAAGCATAAACACAAGACACAGGTTTTCACCAGATGTTATCCAATCATTGTCTCAAATCTCTCCCCCTGTGGCAGTGAGAACCTGGTCTTCCTGAGAAAGGACCTACTGTCTGACTGTATGAAAAAACAGAGAAAGATCCAAGTGCCATGAAGAACATCTTCCAATCTAATTCTCAAATGTAGAATGAAATCAAGAAGAACACTACACTCACTATCTCAATTTATGTCTTTTCTAACAACAAAAGTTGACATTTGCATGGTCATCTTTCAGCAAATTTGGCAGAAAACAAAAACACCCAATTCAAATGTTTCAAAAAGAATTCTACTTGTCTTAAAAAAAGTTCTTGGAGACTCATCAATGACAAGAAATACCTTTCAATCCCTCCCTCAAACACTGTCACATGTATCAGGTGACATTTTCTTCTTCTTCCCATAGCTTATCTGACACAGTAGCATATCAGCAATATACGACAGGGAAGATAATTGGAATCAAGAAAGCTAATCTACCTTTCTGCTTCAACTGTCAGAGAAAAAAAAAAATGAAGTCACAGCAAGTACTTTTAAAAGCACAACAGCAGAATGTCAATTTCCTGACTCAGCAACCCAAACAAAAAAGGCAAATCTACTCACAAAGCCCTAAGAAGCCGCCACATCTGGTATTCAGTAGCGTAATGTGTTTTCATAGCTAACCTGAGTGGAAGTTGTAGGAAAGAAAGATGTGACAAACCCCTTGCCCCAACCTCCAAGTAAGGCTCCGATGCATTGCAGGAGAGTATACTACCCAATCAATCCAGCTGAATTCAAGTATAAACCTGGTACTTTGGTCTAAGTTAAAGCAAAAGTTTCAGGAGAGTGATTTCAAGTGCAAGAAAGGACAATGATTTCCAAATAAATCTTGTAAGAAGGAACATCACTCAGCCACAAAGTTAACCAGGGAGCAAAATGGACACAGGCAAAGTCTTAACACCATGATCTTCACACACCTCCATCTTCCTTATTGCCTGAAGCAAAGATTCCTATACATTAGACAAAAATAAACATGCTGATTACAGAAATTTCCCTGAGTGGAAAGCAAAAAAAAAAATATCTGACGATGACTATATTGTTCCTATTTATGTCATATCGAGAAGTGAACCTTTGAAGGTATCATTATTTTGCTGAGGACAATTCCCATGAGATATTTTTTCTTCTCTCTCTCTCTCTCTTCCTCTTTCTGGGTAGGAAGTCCCCAACTGAGGAACATCTACCTACCTTGCCAAGATGTTGGATGTGCTGTTATAAAAGTCGAATGGCATTCTCTCACGGGAGAGAAAATATCTAAATATCCACTGGGTTAGCAGGCACCGTATGAAGAAATTCCCCTCTTGAAAGGTAGCGGAAAGCTGTAGTGGGTGGTGAGCCCAGCACTCGGCTGCCAGGCAACAGGGAATCCCCCTCTCTTTCCCCGCATCCCGCCACTGTCGCTTCCTACCTGGCCCAGTAAAGGGAAATGCTGCCAGGTCCTCAAGTTGATTCAGAGAAGTCCCGAGGTGAAATAAAAGAGAAAGTTCCAATTTCCTTTATTTTCTACTTTGATACTAAAGTACTTAAAGGGAAAAAATCTAGGAAAAGATTTTTACATGGAAACTTGAAATTTAATAGTTTATAGGCTGGGTTCACAATCCTGCCTACTGTCAAGATAACATCTTGTTATCACACTTGTGCAAAACACTCCAGGCATGAATTATTGCAGACTAATTCACAGCCTGTTGTATCTCACTATTTAATTGTCATATACCAAGGTAAACAGAGATCATATTTTTGTCACTAATAAATGTGTTTTTATTACGAAAGCTTTAATGTAATTAATTCTACCTTGAACTTCAAGCTCAAGAAAAGATCTATTTGCCTAGAGGTACCAAAAGTAGTTGATAAGCCTGCTCTCTCCTGCTCTTTAAATTTTAAACTACCCTCATCCTCAGTCTTAGCTACCGTAGCATCCTATACCTTTGCAAAATTCCCTTATGACCAAGTTCAACATTGTTCCATATGAGCATTTTATTGCTTTCTTCCCTCCTTCTTTTATATGAAAATATCTATTGATTTCTTACCAAGGTTAAAGCTTTGGAACTGGGGAGACGATACTTAACACAGAAATAGTTCTCTGTCTTATCATCTAGGAAGGATAATTACAGGCAATAACAATGTAATGTGATAAATGTTATGATGGGAGGGTGAGCCCTTAGGAGGGACACTTAATCTGGATTAAGGGAGTGAGGGCAAGCACCCTGTAAGAAGTGATGCAGTCTAGAGTAGCAGGTGGAGGGGTAGAGGAGTTATCCTGGCAAAGAAGAGGATGTGGTTGGAGACAGAATATGAGAGCAGGGAGTCGTGAAAAATGGGTTTGGTGATGTCAGCAGGGACCATATCATAACACATTTGGGTTATAGTAAAATTACTGTGGCTGGAGTTTAGAGAATGGATCGGAGAAGAGCCATGGATAGAGGCTAGAAGATCAGTTGGGCGGCTGTTGGAATAATCTCCATGAGAGAAAATGATGGCCAACCTAAGGAATTGCCGGTGAGGATGGCGAGAAACATGGATTTGAAATATTTAGGAGGTAAAGTGAACTCTGTGATTGACTCTGTGTTTGGTGACAGAGAGAGAATGTCAAGCGCTCGAACAACTGGATGGATGGTGTTGCCACTCCCTGAGACGGGACACATGGAAGAAGGAACATATTTTGTGAGAAAAATGTGTTTCGTTTGTACCTGACGAGTTTGGGATAATCGTGAGATATCCCAGTGGAACTTTCCAGTAGGCACATAGATCTACGAGTCCAAGTTTCAAAGAAAGAGAGAGAGAGTAGATGGCAAGAGAAATGGATCTGCTGCCAGTCATCAATTTCTAGCTAAGACTTGGAGCCATAGGAGCAGATAAGACAGCTGAGGAAGAGTATGGAAGTGGACAAAGGGCCCAGGACAGAGCTTGGAAGAAGACATTCAAGGGAGAGGCACGAGAAGAGCAATCTGAGAGGTACCCAGAGGAGCAAGAACAAAGCCAGGAGTATCATCTCGAACCATTCTGGTCTGGCACATTCTCTTTGCTGTGTGTTTTAATGATCTCTCATCTGCACGTGTGTAAAGAAGAGGAGACGGATACAAAATTCAAGTAAATTCAAGATTAAAGATGTAATAAGAATACACATACTCAATTCCACCCCTCTCCCCCCTCTATTCTCTACTCAGCTGTGCGCTCAGAGTCAGACCCTTGGCTTTCTCTCCAGCTGCCTCCTCCAGTAGGAAACAGCAGCGGGAAATTGGTGGGCAGGAGGGGAGGGTCTAGGGTATTACTCACTCTCCCTCCAGGCGTCTGTGCTGTTTCTCCTTGTGGTGGCTGTTTTGGCAATTTTGAAGCTCCCACCAGGACCCCTCCTCCACTGTTTCAGTGTCCCAGAGCTCTGGAAACACTGTTTCTTCCCCAGGATACCAGCTGTTGCCTCTCTCGCTCCTCTTTTTTTTAGCCCTGCTCACACTTCTGTTAATAGTTCCTTCATTAAAGTCTCTCTATTGAACTAATATGGGGTTAAACGCTATTTCCTCCCAGGGTCAGGACTAAAATAGCCTTCAAATTAAAATATAACAAAATCTATATCTCTTTAAAAAATTGTTCATCATAATTCTCAGTGCAGTCTGAGATAGACGTGTCTACATGCACCTGACCTCTCCTTGTTTGCAAGGCCGTAATCTTTCCATCTCAGATTTGGATTCCATCCTCCCTAACTTCCCCAGGAATCTTACACCATCCGTGACTGCTTCTCTACCTCGAATTTTTCACTTTTCCTTTTCTACTAGATCCTCTTCGTTGGCTTTGAACATGCTCAACTCCCTCCCATCTTAAGAAAAAGCAGCCAACATCTGATTCTACCCACCCCCTCCAGGTTTCTCCCTACCTCTCTTTACAGGCAATTTCGTTCAACTACTGAAGTTATTTCTATTTACTCTCTCTATTCCGTCACCTATCGTCATCTTTAGTTCACTCCATCCGGCTTCTGCTCTAAGTACAGCCTAGTCGATGTCTTCGTTAAAGTCATCAATGATTTCTGTGACCCTAAATTCAGTGGATTTTATTCATTTCTCAACACTCTATCTGTTTTCCCTTGGACAGGTGGAAGGAGGAAAACAAGTTAAAAATAAGTAGTAGATAATAACAACAATAAACAAACACATAGGAACAGAAATTGAATTGGTGGTTACCAGAGGGGAAGGGGGGAGGGAGGAGGGTGAAAGGGATAATTCGGCACATGTGTGTGGTGAGGGGTTGTAATTAGTATTTGGGTGGTGAACATGATGTAATCTATGCAGAAATAGAAGTATAATGATGTACACCTGAAATTTTTACAAGGTTATAAACCAATGTTACTGCAATAAACAAAAAATTAAAAAAAAAAAAAGAGGCTTAATTCTCCCTGTTGAAAAAGAGAAGAGAGTCCTCCCTCCTTTTTCTCAGAACATTTGCTTTAAACTTGTAAGAACCTTCTCCTCTTTTTGAAATGTATGTAAATCCTTTTGAAGACATGATAGGCCTTTTGTCAGTTTAATGACCCCGAAATGTCTTTCTCAAGGACCTGGGAACCATCTCTTTGAAATGTAAACATCTAGAGAGATAGCACCTCTATCTCCCAGTTGGTGTGGGAGGGTGGGAGGGAGCAGAACTTCAGTGGGCGCCTTGCTCCAAGTTGCAAAACTACCTCCTGTCAAAATGATAGGAGAAGTTTGTTTTTCCTGTGGATAAAGGCAATTATCCAGCATAGATGGTCACCCCAATGACCACGTTAAGTTAGGATGAACTGTGTGACCAATGGCTGTCAAATCGTCTTACTTGAGGACTAGTTATCTATCTTGAGAGCGTGTATGTAGTGTGTTGTATCTGCCTGGATGTTGCTGAGAAAGGCAGCCTCATGCACACGGTCTTTCTGCCCCCGCTCGGCAGCATAAGAATGAGCCCTGAGCCTGGAACACTTCCTACCGAGAGATAAAGAGCCCACACAGCCTGTGCTGGGCTTGCCTCCTGTGTGGGAATGTTTTTCCTCGTTTGAGGCTCAATGAGTGCTCTTTTGGCTTTGCTTAAAGCTGATGCTTCATATGACAATTATCTTGATAAACCTATTGCGGATTGTATTGTGGAATTACTGGATTGCTGTCTTCCTTCTCCATTTGACTGTAAGCTCCAAGAGGGCAGGATCTTTATCTGTTTTCGCTACCATTGCATCCCCATGGCCTCACACAGTGCCTGGCATGTGGCAGGAGTTCAAGAAATGTTACATTCGCCCTATTCCCCATTGGAATAGAATGTTGCCATTTGTACGCAATAAATGAGAAAAACATTCAGGAAATTCAATGTTAAATTTCTTCAGTTGTTAGCGTCCTTTTGAGTTTTAACTATCAAGGTATGTGGTTAAGAAATCAACTGTTACATTAAACTTAGGTATTCCATTTGCAAAATCCATATTGATTTATGACTTAGATTGCAGTTGCTTATCTCTTGCCACGTAACAAATTAATGCAAAATTTAGTAGTTTGAAACAGAAGTTAAACTTTTTCTGTAAAGAGTCACGTAGTAAATAGTCTAGAGATCTCTACTGCAATTACTCCGTTCCGACAGTGATGTACACAAGCAGCCATCAACAACACACATACACAGACGAGCGTGGCTGTGTGCCAACACACATTTATTGATGGACACTGATATTTGAACTTCATATAACTTTCTTGTGTCATAAAATATTATTGTTATTTTGATTTTCTTCATCCACTTAATAACGTAATATCCATTCTTAGCTCACGGGCCATTCAAAAATACATGGTTGGCTGGATTTGGTCCATGGGCCGTAAACAGTATTTCTATTATCTTTGACTATTTGGGGGATTAAGAATTAAGACAGATCTTAGTGGGGTGATTCTCCTGCTTTTCTTGATGTTGACGGAGGTCACTCTGTTTTGGATGAGCTGGCCTACAGGGTCTGAGACAGCTTTATTCATATGCCTGGCACCTTGGTGGGAAGGCCTGGAAGGCTGGCCTCAGCTAGGATTATGACTACAACTGCTGAATTGGCTTTAAGAGATTTAAGATTACCCATATACATTTTGACGGAGGGTAAGACATTTTCCATATGTAAAATGAGTCAGGTTTTGAGAGGAAGAAATGATGCTTATCAGTGATGGTGCTCAGGGCAAGCTGCCCCAGGAAGCACCACTCTGGTATGCGGATTATTTCGAGCTGAAGACAATAAGGACTCAGAGAGCTCAGGAAAAATATTTGAGTTTCCCCTCCCAAACTGCCTAAAGAATTTAAAACCAAAAAAATCTGTTTTAGGAAGGGGTTATTATCATGACTGCTATAAAAGATAATTTAGGATAGAGGTTACAATAGAAAAGGCACCAACAAGCCCATCTTATCGGGAGTCCTGTCTCTCTGGCCACATTCTTTGGATGGCCCTGCGAGCAGTTGTCAGACAATCATTTACAAGGGAAGTCTCCATTTGTAAAGGTATCTCCCTCTCTGTATTGAGAAAAAGGGGGGGTGAGCTCATTTCTAGTAACTTATCAATGTGGAAGATGAGGCCTTGGGGCTGTATAATAAACCTTACTCTTGTTTACTGTGCTTTAGTGGTAATCTCCTGTAACTGACTCCCCCACCCCCAAAATCCTCCTTTGTCATTGGCTGAAAATGATATTTAAGACGAGAATTTCTGCTATTGTGTTGAGAAACGCAGTGTCCCTGCTTTCTCCCATGTATACATGTTATTAAACTTGGTATTATTTTCTCCTGCTAACCTGTCTTGTTGATTATTTGGCCAGCCAGAAGAACCTTAAGGGAAAGGGCAGAGGGAGATTCTCCCTCTTCCCCCGACATCAGCATTAACAGAATACAATGGTATAAATTTCTTAGTTTCCTCATAAGAAAGTGCTTACGCTAATACACACTGTCAGGTTTTGTACAACTGTTCACTTTTCATCGGATCATTTTCTTTTTTCTTCACCCTTCAATTGCTTTTCCTTTTCAGCTCAAGACAAGCCTGCAGAGCAAATGCTGAAGCAAAATCCTCTATTAATTGATGGGCCGTGGTGTGGCTTACTAGCAATGAAACGCTCCAGTCCCGTGAAATCCTAATCACTTTCCCAGCCAGCAGGTGCCAGAGTTACAGCATTTCCAGTGAAGTGAACAAGAACATTAAATAAAACCAGTGCCGGGACGGGATGCATTTAAGTCAGGAAGAGGAAAGTGCGTGCTGCAGATCAAAGCCTGGCGGGGGAGGCAACTCTGCTTGGCTTTAACTCAGTGGGAAAGGCAGGAACTTCAAATCCATGGTCAGTTCAATTCAATTTATGAGATACTTATCCCCTTATTTCTGTATTGCATACCAAGCAGAGAGGTTCTGAGCAGGCTTATGAAAAATATCCCAGGTGAAAGAGATATATAAAAATTGTCCCCCATGCATGTTTTTTCAACTCTTCCTGACACTTTGAGCCATTTTCCCAAAGCAGATCAGAATCTCAAAAGAAAGGAAAGGGACTCCTGGGAAGGCATCTGTGTTTAGACTGGACAGCACTGGTCCCAGTCCCTGTACAAGATTTCTCCCTGATGTGGCAGAGTGACGGGAAAGCCCTCCCTATTATCCACTGACCGGGACTGCCTGAATGAAACCAGGTGTGGGGAAAACACAAACCTAGATGAGCTGAGATTCGTGAATTTCCTGAATATACAAATGACTGTGAGTGAGTTTCCAAAAATCTGAGAGCAATAGACATAGGGACATCTTTAAATGCACTGTAAATCCAAAATTAGATTAATTAAGGTGTAGTTAAAAAGCAATTTAATTAAGTTTAGCTCTGATTATCGATCATGCCAATCCAAAACAACTTCTCAAAGCTGGCAGAAATTTTATACATATCCTAAACAGCAGAAGGATGTTATATCCAGTAGAATGGTGAAGAGAAATGGAATGATAAACCAAAAATAATAGATAATCAAAAAATTGCTGATGCAGAATTAGGTTTGGAATGCCTGCTATGAACACCTTGGCAGGAAATGTATCTTCTTAATGATGTTCAACTACGGTAATATTAGAATCAGCTTGCTTTCCCTGAATTCAACTCACAGAGTCAAGCAGAATATTGCCCATGTTTTAATTTGTAGTTTAATCTTGATTTTGAATGCCAGTCTTGACTAAAAATGATTTAAAAAGCAATGTAAAATAGCTCTGTTAATGTATAAGTATGATAGCATGGAAATTTTAGAATTAAAATAAAGCTACTGATATTAACTATAGTGCCACTTCTAAGTTTAATACAGTATTTAGAAATACCTTTAATTACAAATATAGTAATAATGATATTAGCCAGTGAGGCCATCCAAAGATGTATACAGCAAGACCTAGGAAACATTTGTACACGTTGTGATCTGAACAGAGAAAGGATTAAGAAGATAGTCACACGTTTGGGGTAGGAATGGAAGGAAGCGGGTGGGGGAAGATTTTGAACTAGGCTGATACATACTCAAGCATGAATTCTCTGGCTGAGACAATAACCCAAGAGGGAAAAAAGAGGAGGAAATGGTGTCCGTGTGACAGGTGGGGTATGTGTGTGGTTATGTTTAGTCTTTCACGCTGGATAATGAAATTGTTGTCTAGATTTGCAAGATGACAGAAGGAAACACTGCAGAGGCTTTTGCATTGATGCCTTCTGTTAGTCAATCATGAAAAAATAGCTACAAGAATATCTTATTAGCAAAGATCTCCAATTCCCTTCCTTCTTTCAACCAGTTTTGTCAGAATCATAACACAAATAATTCAGTTTTAAAAAGACAAAGCTATTCTGGAATATGACTGCTAATGGAACACTTGAAAGCCCCTCCTGTTTTGACAAGCCAGGTTCAGACAGTATTTGTGGGCAGGAGAGTATGGTTTGTTTTCATCTGCATCCAGACATCTTATCCCAGGAAAAGTTTTGTGCTACGATTTTTTTTAAGAGAAATGCTGTCTAGAGTTTTGACAGTGTTCTCGGCTGATAATCCTTAACCAATTAAAAAGGACCCACCAGAGACCTTGTTCATAAAAGATTTACAGAAAAGTCACAATGTAGTTGAATTCGAAATGAAGAGTGTAAAGATAAGTGAGCATTTTTGAAAAATAACATATTCAGTAAAAGACAAAACATATCACCTCAAAATACAATGCAACAGCATTAAAAAAAGATACCTTGGGAGACATTTTTCTCCCCTAACAGCCCTTTGGAACAAACAGATTTCTTCAGAGTTACTTTGAAAGACTAAGAACACTTAATAGGTAATTGGGTCGACAATTGCAGTGTTTTAAGACAACACTCCAGGGATACACACATCTTGGCTCCAAGCAACAGCATCATTTTGATAATTTGAGAAACAAAATGTTAACTTGATTGCCTCTAGTGAACTCACGCTAGTAGAGGAAGAAGCCAGTTTATTTATCTCTAAGAGATATTGTGTATCAAGGCCGGGATTAATTCCATGTGCTTCCCCCCAGTAACAGTTTTTAGAGTATGATGTTACTTTTGCAAGATGTGATACTTTATTTTCTTCTTAAATTGGGGGCAGCCGCAATAGAAAATCAGGTCTATGGCAGGAAATGACATCCATAGAATTATAGAATATTGGTTCTGCAGGAGAGAGCAGGAAGGGAGAGAATTACAATGTATTCAATTCCTGTTGCATGCCAGGCACTGTGGTAGGTGCTTCCTAATTTATAATCACCACCACAGCCTTATAAAGCATGTATTAATATCCCTAATTTGACAGATGTGAAAAAGGCTCAGAGAAGTCAAGTAATTTCTCCAGTGGCACATAGATAATGTGGTAGCAGAAAACGAATTCCAATTTAGGGCTATAAATTCCTATGTTGTGTTCTTTCTAATTCACAAGGCTGCTCATCAGGGAGGAAAGGCAGCATCATCTAGCTCAGGGCTGCTCAGATTCTAATGTGCCTATGAGTCAGCTGAGGATCTCGTGAAAATGCAGATCCTGATTCAGTAGGTCTACGGTGGGGCCTGAGACCCTGTGTTTTTAATGCTGATGAGGCTGGTTTGGGGAATAAACTTAGAGTAGCCAGTCTCTAGTTTACCCTCTTGGGTTCCATTGTGGAAACCTACGGTTCAGAGATTAACAGCCTAAGATCATATAACTAGGGAGTGGCGGAGTTGAGTTTGAGCCAGTATCAACTCCAAAAGGTAATTTGAGAGGAAGCCCCTTCCTAGTCCATATAAAAATGTGTGTACTTGCTATGCCAACTCAGTTACAAGAACTGCCTGAGCCCACTTTTTCAATTGGATTGCTGTCTCTCCCAGAATCATGGATTCAATGAATTTATTCCCCATATCTCTACTTTTGTGTACAAATTAAATTTTTAGAAGCCTAGTGTTATGGACTGAATGTTGGTATCCCCCCCCCACCCCAAATTCACATGTTGAAATCTAATCCCTGGTTTGAGGGTATTAGGTGATAGGACCTTCGGGAGGAAATCAGGATTAGGTGAGGGCCAGCCCGGTGGTGCAAGCGGTTAAGTGCGCACGCCCCGCTGTGGCAGCCCGGGGTTCGCCGGTTTGGACCCCGGGTGCGCACCGATGCACCGCTTGGCAAGCCATGCTGCAGCGGCGTCCCATATAAAGTAGAGGAACATGGGCAAGGATGTTAGCTCAGGGCCAGTCTTCCTCAGCAAAAAAAGAGGATTGGCAGATGTTAGCAGAGGGCTGATCTTTCTCACAAAAAAAAAAAAAAAAAAAGAAAGAAATTAGGATTAGGTGAGACCATGAGGGTGGAGCCCCTATGAAAGAAATTAGTGCCCTTATCAGAGTCACTAGAGAGCTTGCTTCCGCTCTGCTGTCTCCTGTGTGAGGATACAACAGGAAGACAGCCATCTGCAAACCAGGAAGCTGGCCCTCACTAGATCCCGGATCTGCCAGCACCTTGATCTGGGACTTCCAACCTCCAGAACTGCGAGAAACAAATATTTGTTGTTTAAGCCACCCAGTCTAGGGGTATTTGTTATAGCAGCCCGAACTAAGACTTAGCAAGAACATGCAGTATTGAGCACAACATATTTTGTTAAAGAATAAAGACACTAGAGGTTATCATTTACAAATGATCTATTTTCTTTAGAATTTGTATTGGAGGTGATCTGGGCATCATATCTGATCTAAAATTTGAGAACTTTGTAATTTACTGCTATTGCTGAAGAAGGGAAAAAAAGTGAAACACCAGATTCTTGAAGAATAGAATTAACTGGAGTGGTTGCACTCTTGGTAGGATAAGCCTTGATGACAGAGGCAGAGACAAGGGACATGTTCCTGACACTCACTAGTTATGTGGCCTTCTCTCTAAGTTATGAGTCATGTCTCTCTTAGTCTCAGCTTACTCATCTATAAAATACTGGAGTTAGACTCAGGGATCTCAAATGTGTACTTCATTTCTAAAATTCTGATTGTATGAACCATGTTTTGTATTTATAAATTGAGCTTTAAAAATCTTTGATATATTATCAAAGATCTATAGAGATATAGATATAAATAATTTTTTAAAAATTCTAGTAGAGGAAGGCTTATCATGGAAGCATCAGTGATCTTATCTCTCATCTCCTCTCCCCATAAGAAATCATTCTTACTGATTTTTCCTGGTGGTGACCTTCATATCATCAACGGGGACTGATGTGTATGTGTCTTCTCTGATTAATCAAGTTTAGATGATGAAGACTTTGCTTATACTTCGCTTTGTAGTTAAATCAGTATGGTGATATCATTTCTTTCTTGATTTCCTGTAAACATTTATGCCTTTGTTTCTTGTTCCATTTCCCACTGACAATGTCCTGATGTTCCACTTTATGAGATGAGAATATTGATCTCTCTATCCTTTATTTGATCTTTCTTCTCCTTTCCATCTCCTATCTTCTATGATTTATATTTAAATTGTACTGTTATATGTGTATGCAAGTATACAGTTACAGTCTAGTCTTCAACTATATTTAGTTCTGTGTTTCATTCCAATAGTTGAAATGATGATTCCTACTCTAACACTAGCTTCTCTAGCTCTGCCCACAAGTTCATTCAAGATGTGTGTGTGTGTGTGTGTGTGTGTGTTGTGTGGTGGAAGGGCTAAAGCTTAAATGATGATTTGAATAGTTGACAGTCAGCCACAGAGCTTACGTTACTCTGTCTACGTAACTGTGTGGGGATGCAGTGAGGTGGGAGGTGGAGGTGCTGTTTGAGACATCTGGGCACTGACTCCGCTTTGTACTGCATTTGACGGTGTGGCATTTGTTACTAAATGGTGATATAAATACTGACTGTAAAAGGGCTTCAGCAGAGAATAAAATGAAGCTCCTCACACCAGACACGATCTTACTTTGTGCGGCGAGTGTCACTGGCAGCTGCTTGCCCCTCTTAGGGATGAAAGGCAACTGCACCGATCACCCTACTTTTGCTAAATTTCTATATCCTTGGCAAAATCAGTCAAGAACTTAGAGCGCATAGAAATGTATAGTCTCTTTTTTCATCTATCCACAGCCCATCTGAAGGCTCCAATTATTACCTATAGAGCCAAGAAATATTCTCTATGTACCATGATATCCTCCAGTATTTTTCTCCTGAAGTTTTTTTTCTCTTAATTTCTCTCCCTCCCTCTTTCCTTCCTTCCTTCCTTCCTCCCTCCCTCCCTTTTTCTTCCTCTACTTCTCTCTCTCTTTTTTCACCTTCTCTTCCTTCCCTCCCTTCCTCCTCTCTTACTTTTTATCTTACTTTTTCTACTCAACTTTATTTTAGCCTCAGATTTTTTTCAAACACAGTCAGTATTCCAGGCCTGCTATACCACTGAGTTGGAAACCATTATTTCCTTGGACCCACAACTCCTCCCTCCCAAACTTTACGCTCACTTTGCTGGAGTATATCCTGAAGTAACTTCTTAAGGCAAGATACACGGAAAGTAAAATTTCTGAATCTTCCATGTTGTACAGATCTTTATTTTAGCCCTTGCTCTTGCTTGAAAATTTTTTATTTTGTTAATTTTATTTTTTCCTGAAAAAAATGGAAGATTTTGGTTGCTTCATTGTTTCCCAGTACCCAGTGTTGTGTAGATGAAAGGCCTTCCACTAGTCTGAGTCTCCTTCTCTATATGTAAACATATTCTATTTGGGAGCTTTTAGAATAGTCTTGAAAAGTTCTGAAATTTCACAATGTCTGAACATGTGTCTCTTTTCTTTCTCTCTGAAGAAAACTCAGTGAACACTTTAAACTGTGGGAAATTTATCTCTTTATTTGTTTATAATAAGAAATTCATTTGCCCTCTTTTTCTTTTTTTCTTGAAGATTTTTCTTTTCTCTTACCTTGTTCCTTTTTCATATTATCCTGTTCCTGCTTACTTGATTCTATATTCTGAAAAGTCTCATTGAATATACTTCTTGCATTTTCTCTTTTAAGTCTCTCTTAAAAGTTTTTCTCTTTCCCATGTCATTTCTCTTTTCTCCTGCTTCATACTGGGGGGTATGGTGTTCCTCCTACATTACGAAAATAGCTTTCATTTTGTAGACTTTTCTCAAATGTCTAGTAATCTTTGATTACCTTTTAATACTTAAGAATGAAGTAACTGTCAGAAAGTTCACTCTGTAGTCTGTGAACATGGGCAGGGCTCAGTGATCAGCCATCTTTCCTTTAGGATGAGTCGGCAAAGGGCTGACTGGTCTTCATGGCTACACACAGAGTGCCTTGTTGGGAAAAGAAATTCTTTGAGCTAGGTTCCCTGGCTCCAAGTTTATTCAAAGTGTGCAGTGTGTGTGTGTGTGTGTGTATGTGTGTGTGTGTTAAGAGAGAGCTAAAGGTTAAACCCCTGGCTGGTAGGTGTTATTAATATGGGAATGGGAAAGGTATGTGTGTTTGGGGGGGGGGCAGAGTGGTGGGTTTTTCTATACATGTTCCCTTGCTTTTAACTTTACATTTCACTTGTTTCCTATATTATTACTGATGTTTCTGATTTCTTAATATTTCCAGAGTTTTATGATCAGATCAGTCCTTTCTTTACCAGTTCTGGGTATAACCTCCTTCACTCTACTTTTTTTGACATCTCTCTTCTTCTTCCGAATTTTTTTTGAAGACTTCCACTGGTCCTCTTACATTTCCTTTGATATTACGAGCTTATTTTATTTTTATTCTTTTTCATTTTTAAATCATTTTAAGGAAGTAGAGGGAGAGGAAATAAGCACATGTGTTTAATCTATCATCTTGACTTGTAAGCTCGGAAAAAGGTATTAAATGGTAAGAGGGTTGTAAGAAGCCATTCTTTGAATAACAGACAGTGATTGAGACATAAGTTAATCATCCATAAGTAAAATTTTACACATAAGTAACTGGACTCAGGAATACAGTTCAATGATTCTCTTCCTGCCTTGGGTTTCTCTTCTTGCAGAGGAGATGCAGTGGGGAAAAGGAAGGAAAGTTTGTAGTGTGTATAAATATCACATTTACTATCCCAGGCAGAGATGAACTGGCAGAAGCAGTTGGATATCAGTGCAAAGTTTTCTTGTAGTGGTATTGAGCAAATGCAGTGGACCAGAGGCTCAATACTGCACAAATGGGGGCTAGTAAAAGATATACAGTATATCAGATACAGCTGCTCAAAGATATGATTTAAAGTCTGATTTCCTGCTTCAGTCTACATAATAACAATAATAATATTAGCTAACATTTACTGAGCACCTTCTGTGTGTGACACTCTTCTAAATACTTTAGACAAGTCTCCCACAATAACCCTATAAGGTAGGTACAATTATTATCATCATTCCTATTTTATAGAAGAGAAAATCCAGGCACAAAGAAGATAGTGAATTGCTCAAGGGCACACAGCTAATAAGTGACAGATCCAGGGTATGAACCCAAACAATTAAGTTCTAGAGTTCCTCTAAGAGTGTATGTGTGTGTGTGTGTGTGTGTGTGTGTAATATATATGCTACAATATCTCAAAACACTTTGAGCCAATGGTGTTTTGTTAAACTGTCTCTCCAGGGGAAAAACCAGCCCTCACTAGTAATGTTTGCTGATATGTGTTATAAATACTCCCACCATAGCTGATTTCAAGGTATTAACGATTTAACAGTTGGCTCGTTGGTAAAATTAGGCTTCAATACAACACTGCTTTGGCCTCATTTGAACTAAATTGAGTGAGCTTGGATTGTCGGATATTGCTTTTATTCTGAACTCGTCTTTGGTTTGCTTTTCAATCGGCCTTAATTACGATGAACAGAACAAGAAAGGAAGACAAATGATGTTGGTTTTCTTTAGCAATGGGAAGCAGTATTTTGACATTTATGGTGCTTAAGGATTTTGCACAAGTTAGAAAGAAATAGAGATAGATTGCCAGCAACTGGAAGGGACATTGTTTTTCCACGTCTACTCTACAGTCTGATTGTCTCATAAATATCATATGTCACCAACCACATTATAGGAACCAAATTTTAATTAAAGAAAATAAATGAGCAACCACATCTAATGCACAGCATAGAAAGGTCACAAGTTTAAATCAGTTGACAATTTCTTTCGTGCCCTGTCCAGCCTTAGATCTATAAACAACTTCTTGTCCCTTTAATGCAGATGCAAATTGGTTGATAGAGCAGCTTTAACTTCCATTATGTCCATTTTGAAGGTGGCAATTCCTTTATCCTTCCAGTGGGTATGCTTTCTCCTGATACTGAAATAGGGCGCTCCCTTACTGGCTGACCCTGGGTTGTTTTAGAAAACACTCATCATATGGCACATACGAACCACAAACAAACAATATATGTTTTGTAGACCTCATTATCTAATCTTTTTAACTTCCTAAGACAGGGGTTGAAAGTTTACTGAGCGATGCATAAACAGCATAATACTCAGGAAAACAAGAAAAATTCTGACTATGCCTTTTTAGAAGCTTTTTTAAAGGTCTAAGAATCTTTTCAAAAATGACCAGTAAAAGTGACACAAAATAGGTCTTAATTTATCATCATAATTAGCATCCGATTAAGATATATATTTATATGTCACCAGTTTTTATTCAAATGAATTTATTTAAACTATTAAGATACTAAATGAGTTCAATTATGCGCTTAGCTCCAAATTCAATCACCAAGCATTAGATGTGATGACACTTTAAAAAGAAGTTCAACAATTGACAATTAGGGCTTGAGAAGTATATTATAGTCTGTGTGCAATATCTCAATTAAAAATACCTTATGCTTATTATTTGCCTTCTGAAACCAAAAGGAATCACTTAGGTAAGTGCAGGTATTGGAAATAGACGTGTTTTTTTTCTTTATGTGTATGCAGCATACATGTATATTGCTAACAACTTCAAGTCAGCATTCTATAAGGGTAAATCAAGATCTGTTAAGGATAGTTTGAACAAGGGGAGGAAACATTAAGTACTGAATGAGACATATATCCATTATTTGGTATGCTTTATTTAGTAGTGCAACCTATTAAAATTTGAATTAGTTACTGACTCTTTGATTATTTTATTCAAAGGAGTGAAGTTAATATTTAGGTGTTTTAGATAGGATTCCAAGATAGGACAAGGGATCTTTGGGAAATTTTATCACAATTAATTCAACGTTCACTGTGTGAACAGTCTTAGAGGGCTGTCCTTTGCCTCCATTAAACCATTCTTTGGGTTCTCACTGCAGTCTTTGTTCTTACTTACTTACTTACTTACCTGTAGGTCTACAATGTTTTACCCCAAGCATGCAAGGGACAGTGAATAATAACAAGATCAAGGATTTCTTACTAATTACTGTTGACAGTGTCACAGATTTTGCCCCCCTTGCCAGCTAACAAGTTAGCCTGCCATAGTTTCACGGAAGCTGGCAGGAGACAAGAGATACCTGGGTCAGAGACAAAGGCCTTTACTGCTCACAGCACAACAAGCAGCATGACCTTCAAATTCAGGTCCCTGCTAGGTCCCACAGGAGTACAGAGAGGCGGGCTCAGGTGGATTTTGCACACAGTAAGTTTGCAACACAGCTCAGGAACCTCAAGCTTAGGAAACCCAAATCTTTTATAAGAAGGCTGCAACCAAACCTGCCTAACCTTTGCCTCAAAAGGAGAGATTATCTTTATTATACTGTACAGCAAACATTGCCCCTTGCCCAGGAGGAGATGCTATCTCAATCTTCAAGGCTTTTGCTATGGGAACATTCTTGAAAAGACAGTCCATAAGAAAAGCCAGCACCAGGCATGCTTGAAAAGATTGCAGCTACTATGTAAAAAATATCTAAACTCAGGATACTAATATTACCTTCCTCATTGGCTTTTGGTAGAATTAAATGAGATAATACATGTAAAAGTGCTTAGTACTGTTAAATGCTCAATCAATGCAGGCTATTATTATTATATAATACTCTAGCACATACTCAGATATAAGACCTTTACAACTTGAGCTTCTCTCCCCCATTATATAACAAATATATGCTTTTTTTTCCTTTTAGACTTCATTTTTTAGAGCAGTTTTAGGTTCACAGCAAAACCAAGCATAAAGTACGTAAAGTTCCCTTAACACCCCTGTCCCCAAACATGCACAGCTTTCCCTACTATCCACATCTGCAGCAGAGTGGTACATTTGTTATAATTGATGAAACTACATTGATACATATTTATCACTCAAAGTCTAGAGTTTACGTTAGGGTTCACTCTTGGTGTTGTACATTCTATATACATTTGGCCAAATGTATAATGACATGTATCCACCATTATAGCGTCATACAGAGTAGTTTCACTGCCCTAATAATCCGCTGAGCTCTGTCTATTCATCCCCTCCTCCCTAACCCCTGGCAAACACTGATCTTTTTACCATCCCCATCGTTTTGCCTTTTCCACTGTCATAGTTCGAATCAAACAGTATATATTGTTCTCATTAAAAACAAAAAAGAATTCTTAAGAAAAAGTCATCCATAACTTTCCTATCCAGTAATCTCTTTAACTTTACAATTAATTTCTAACCGACATCTTTCTAGGTATCTTTGTCTGTTTTTTACATTTCTTTTGTCCTTCAAAAAGTTCGTTTGTCATTAGTTTAATAATCTCTACAAAACGTTTTAATAATTCAAGCATACTTTATATATCAGTCAGGATAGAGTAGTTTATGCTGGTTCCCAATAACAACGGCTTATTTCTTCTTCACACTATGTGTCTTGTGTGCTATCATGGGGGTCCACTCATTATGGTCACTCAAGGACTCAGGTTCATGGCTGCAGATACATCACACAGTCATGCTTGAAAAAAAAGAATGCTCAGGAAGGTCTCACACTCTTCATCACTGCTTAAAACTCCTTATCAGAACCGGTCACGTGGCTGCACCAAACTGAAAGGGGCCAGCAAGAGCAGTCTTACCATGTGAAGGGCAGGCAGAGCTAGAGATATCGGTGAGCAGGATTCAGGACTCCACTCTACACTGTGCCTAGTAACAACAAGATTCAACCCATAAGAAGAGTCATTGTTGCCCCATTTAAATAAAATTAAATAAGTCATTTAAAAAAATGTGTTCCAGGGATTAATCAAAGCAAATAAACGAAAAGCATGAAATTACCAAAATCTTTATTGTGGTTAAGGTATTCCTCTTTGTCTATTGTGCTAAAAATACCAAACACTTGAGTGAAGTTCATCTGCAGTCTCTGGGGGTAACAATCAAGAAATCTTGGTACTGCTGATTCCAAAATCACTTCCTTTTTCTAAGTGTTATTGTTAAACTAAACTAAGATAATGCTTAAGTTTAAGCCCACTTAACTATTGCTATGCTAGAAATGTTACAGAAGATGGAAGATGTGAGCTGAAAAGAGGTGAGAACAGAATTAGATGGCAAGGACCGTGTATGTAAATATATATATATATTTATACAGTATAGAAAACTTGATAGTAAAAATCCCAGTGATGATATTAATGTTCTCAATCACTTAAGAAAGTTGATTAATCCCTATGTATGTGAAGACAATTTAGTTTCTCCTAAGTAGTAGGCAAGTACAGGCATACCTCATTTTATTGCACTTTGCAGATACTTCATTTTTTACACATTGAAGGTTTGTGGCAGATATTTAAGAAATACATTTCATAAGGCTATAGCTGCCATACATAGTGATTCCTTTGATGGATCTGGGCAAAGTAAATTGAAAACCTCGGGAAAGTATTCACCATTCTAGATGCCATTAAGAACATTTGTGATTTATGTGAAGATGTCAAAATATCAACATTAACTGGAGTTTGGAAGAAGTTGATTCCAACCCTCATGGATGACTTTGAGGGGTTCAAGACTTCAGTGGAGGAAGTCACTGCAGATGTGGTGGAAATAGCAAGAGAACTAAGATTAGAAGTGGAGCCTGAAGATGCGACTGAATTGCCGCAATCACATGATAAAACTCTAATGTGTGAGGAGCTGCTTCTTACGG
This sequence comes from Diceros bicornis minor, assembly GCF_020826845.1. Taxonomy (NCBI): domain Eukaryota; kingdom Metazoa; phylum Chordata; class Mammalia; order Perissodactyla; family Rhinocerotidae; genus Diceros; species Diceros bicornis. The sequence goes on from NC_080768.1 coordinate 10,117,150, forward strand.
ATGAGCAAAGAACATGGGTTCCTCAGATGGCATCTACTCCTGGTGAAGATGCTGTGAAGATCGTTGAGATGAAAACAAAGGACTTAGAATGTTACATAAACCTAGTGGATAAAGCAGTGGCAGGGTTTGAGAGGACTGACTCCACTTTTGAAAGAAGTTCTACTGTGGCTGACATGCTATCAAACAGCTTGGCATGTTAGAGAGAAATCGTTTGTGAAAGGAGGAGTCCATCAATGCCGCAGACCTCATTGTTGCCTTATTTTAAGAAATTGCCACAGCCCCCCAGCCTTCAGCAGCCCCCACCCTGATCAGTCAGCAGCCGTCAACATCGAGGCAAAACCCTCCACCAGGAAAAAGATTACAACTCGCTGAAAGCTCAAATGACGGTTAGCATTTTTTAGCGACAAAGTATTTTTTAATTAAGGTATGCACATTGTTTTTTTAGACATAATGCTATTGCACACTTAACAGACCACAGCATAGTGTAAACATAATTTGTATATACACTGGGAAACCAAAAAATTTGTGTGACTTGCTTTATTGCAATATTTGCTTTATTATCGTGGTCTGGAACCAAACCCACAATATCTCTGAGGTCTGCCTGTAATAGAGCATTTTCTATAGGGTCAAAGGAAAAAAACTGGCAGAATGGTGAAGAAAGTGTTGCAACCATCTCTCTTACCTTTACCCTAAGCCATCTAACAGCCATGCAATCTAACCAACCAGGAGATGTGTGAAGCAAACCACCAACTGCTGTTTGCCTTCAGAAGTTAGATCATGATTAAATTTTCTAAAGTTCCCTTCCCAAGTACCTTTCCTGCTTTCACCAATTTTAGTGACTCATTTCTAAGTTCAGTTTATGATTGGCTCACAGTTCTCTTCCCCAACTGTGCTGTTTCACTAGATACCTCCCCTACAACCCTAGCGAACGCTGATATCAAAACATCAGCATCAAAGAGGTGGGTTCCCTGTGCACACCATCACCAGGGACAAAAAATAATTCTCTCAAAACAAAGGACAACACAGGGTCCAGCCCAGAGGCATAGTGGTTAAGTCTGCATGCTCTGTTTTGACGGCCTGGGGTTCACAGGTTTGGATACCAAGTGCGGACCTACGCACTGCTTATCAAGCCATGCTCTGGCAGCGACCCACATATAAGGTAGAGGAAGACGGGCACGGATGTTAGCCCAGAGCCAATCTTCCTCAGCAAAAAGAGGAGGATTGGCATTGGATGTTAGCTCAGGGCTAATCTTCCTCACAAAAAAAAAAAAAAAAGGACAACACATATGCAACATTTAAATAATATTATATTCAAATATACAACTTTAAAAATATATTTCCAAGCTAATACCATTTCTATCTTTCTGTATTAGATATGTAAGGAAATTATTTCCATGAGGAAAAATGTGAGTTAAAGAGAAAATACCTTTTAAAAACATAGGTAGATTCTTTTTGTCAGCTAAACTCCTAATTTGCTGGGGAGTGACAGGCCATGAAGACTTTCAATTTCACTTTTTTGGTGGCACGTGGCTGCCTAACATATTAAGATAGCAAACCCACAAACCAAGCATTCCATCTCGATATAAAAAACTGTAAGTTTAAATCTAGCTCCTTTTCCCTTGTTCCAAGGGCCAGCATCAGATTTAGGCAAGTTAGCACACCTCACGGGAAACCTCAAAAGTAAGATGTTCTGTTCTGCTGAGTGAGGGTGAAGCTATAGGATTATTTATTTCCTTATTGGCTTCCAGGGCACCAATACTAGCTGCTAATTCCGGATTTCAGGTTCTCATTTGTGAAGAATCCAATCTGGTGAGGTAGAGGGCATTTGTGTAGCAGTTACCCAGACAATTAGGATACACAGTAGGGTCTAAGAACAAGGGACCTAATAGCATCCACAAAACTACAGCTTTCTAGCCCTAAATTATAAAGAACATTAAATATGAAGATGAATGTGGAAAAAACAGAGCAGGTATACTCAAGTTTGAGGACAATATTGTACTGTTTTATTAATGACTCCTCATGGAAAAGATAATGATTTTGAAGGAAAGGATGATGCTGAGAAACACACACACAACTCTGTGTCGTTGTCAGAGAGCTGACTCAGCGCTTAGGAAAACAAGACCACGCTAGACGACATATTCACTGACTCATGTCTAACTGCAATCACCAACCTCTGCACAAGAGATCAGTAAAAGCACAGTATAGGCAAGTGCCCTAAACCATTTTAGGAAGAAATTATCAATACTAAATATTAGTTGCTAAAAGATCAAGGCTTTTTGCGGCTAAAGAACCATTACATGTGGAAAGCTCCATCAGTGGAAAGAAAGACAATCCACGCAATTGCTCATCAGAAGATTGTTCATATTTTGTACTACGTGCAAAAAAAACCCACGCACCTTTATTATTAACAGCCTTCTTTCCTCTTTAAGCTAGTAGGGCGCATTACGCAAAACTGATAATCAGTGATGGAAGACACATCGCTGGAACATAGTAAAACTCAATCAGGTCTAATCAAGCAGTGACTCATCGTTATCTTGGTTCTTTGGGTCTAAAAAACTTGTATACTGTAATTATTTCAAGTATCCAAATATAGATTATTTCTTTTTGCTTTAATACATCACTATGGAAATAAATCCCCAAAGTAGCAAGTTCTTGAAACATTAAGCAGAAATCCAAATATCAGTTAACATTTAAACATATACAAAACACACACATATTCATTTTCAGGGGATATACAAAGCTTAAATAAAACTAGACAATAAAAAAACTTCAGATACAGAAAGTGACAGTGCTACTTCAGCATAAATTTATTTTTGTGCTTATTTTAGACACAGAACTTAGACGACATGAAGCACCCTATACCGTGAGTATAGTCAGGAACCTTTGCAGCTTGTTTCTTCTTCAAATATAGATGCTGACAGAAAAGATGGATTAGATGCAGTCCACTTTTTCCTCAGTTGGTTGATTGTTTAGAGAATTATAAACCATGAAACTGAACTGAGTGAATGTTGGAAGTTTATGGCAGGCAGCACCTGGGGCCACGAAAAGAGAAAGTTGTTTCATTCAATATGGAATGCACATACTTACAACCAACACAGACATCACTTATTCGCCTTGACCTTGGCTGCTGTACGCCTGATGTCCCACTAAGCCACCCAGAAGTGTGCTAGTGTGTCCTCCTTAGTACTGATGAGTTGACAGTCCATGAGAGGAAAGAAAGGTGGCAGGGAAGCCAGCTCTTTGAACCTCAGAATACAGGCTGATTTTTGCTCTACACACATGCTGTCATTGCTACTATTATTTTCCTCTGTATCCTTTTCTTAGCAAAAAAAAAGTTTTCAGGCGGGGCCAGCCCCGTGGCGTAGTGGTTAAGTTTGGCATGTTCTGCTTTAGCAGACTGGGTTCTCGGGTTCAGATCCCGGGTGTGGACATACACCACGCGTCACTCATGCTGTGGCGGCGACCCACATATAAAGTAGAGGAAGATTGGCACAGATATTAGTTCAGGGCTAATCTTCCTCAGCAAAAAAAAAAAAAAAATAAATTAAGTTTTCAGGTAAATGCTAAAAATTTTATTTTCCTAGCCACTGGAACATTCCTGTCATTCATCCATAATTTTTCCCTCTCCCTGCTCATAGAAAGTGAGTTATTTGTGAAGATGCTATGTCTAATCAAGTTCATCTTACTAAAGGGGTTTCCCTCGGCCCTACCTACCTCTGACAACATCGGATTTCCTTCCCTGCTCAAACCCTGGAGGGTCTCCTTCTAATGCCATTACTTTAAATATAAGGAATTCGCTGATTCCAAATTCATCTACGATTATATAATTATCATTTTTACATCCTGTTATATCCAACTTTGAGCCTTTTAAGGTTTATTTCTTAAAAGGAAATCAATGAAAATGACTTATTTTATACATAAAGCTTTCCTTCTATAACTTATATTGATTTTTATATCTTTCTTTAAAAAAATAAGGAATTCCTCAAACAAGTTTTCAAATACAGAACTGTGGGAAGTAAAAGATCACAGAACAATAATAAGCTGTCTAACCTAATCAGTTATATTGATCAGTAAGCCGTGTATCTTCCCCATCTGAAAATTCACTAATGAGCAGCAGTAGTGGTTGATCTGGAAAGGCTTTGAAACTGTGGTGGACTCATCTAGAAAGTAAATGAAGCAAAGGACACGCCTCAAATACGGTGCAAAGATAATTCTGCTCACTTCTTTGGTTTACTAATTAGAATACATTTTGTACCTTGGAGCCCCAAGGAGATCTACATGACTGAGACATTTAAATACTGACTGGAAAAGAAGTAGGGAAGATAATTTACCCCTATCGACTCCTAACTAATCAAAGCATCTGACTAGATGAGCCCACCTCAGCACGTACTGGAGCTGAAGCTGAACTTTACACAGGACAGATGTCAAAGATAAGAACCAAAAGCCAAAGACCAGATCATAACTACCAGCAGTCAACCAAGGGATGGTTTTAGGTATATTTTTAACACTTTGGGGGTCTTGACAGATCATCAATTAACATTTATCCAGCGCCTATTCAATATACTCCCTGTTTCTATGGCATAGGAATAAAATACACCACGATATTTTAAAGGGTATGTTCTCATCAACGTTTGCAAGTTCACACAAATATGAATTCCAAACAAAACTTACCATAACTTCCGGTCACATTGGCACATATAACAGCCCCAAAGAAGTTTGGAAAATACTTGTGAATTCTTGAAATCACTTTCTGGCAAGCTGTGGTTGGATCTGCTCCTCCTCTCATATATTCTACAGCTTGGTAGCTGATGGAAACAGGGGGGCAACTTTAGGATCACAGAATGAACTAACTCCCAATTTGGTTACTTGACGTTAGAAATCTGAAACCACTGAAACTGTCGTATTGGAGAGAATATGTAAACGAACAGGAGTCTGTAACTCCTGTGAAAACATCAATATGAAAGCAGTAAACCTTGACACAATGTCTATCTTTTTAACTAATTTACCCATTAATTTCAGATAAGGACTATTATTTTTGGCTTTGGCGGAATAACTGTTACTTAGTAATAACAGCCACAAGTCATAAAGTCCAGAGGTTATATTTATATAAGAAATGGGGCCACAATGAAGGGGGAAAATGCTGGGCATGTGCAAAACATCTAGTTGTAATGATTATCTTTCAGTAATTAATTGTACACAGAACTGCATTTCCTACTTCATCATCAATTATCACAGTTCCTTTACTCAGTGGCCTTACATAAATTATTTAAATAGATCATAAGTATGCTCATTTGTGAAGCAGAGTGAGAAATATTATTCTATTTCAGAGGACTGTGATTACTTAATTTGAATGACTACCATTATCAAAAATGATAGGAAAGAGTTTGTAAGCCGAGTTTCTAAAAAGCTCTTGTACACACAAGTTCAGATTACATGGCATAAACAATTATTTTCTGTTTTGACAGACGATATCTCCTCTAAGGAGCTCTAACAGTCATCTACACGTAAGAAGTCACACCTTGGCAGAAAGCGCATCAATATGTCACCATCCCCAGTGGCCGCAGCTGCTCCCGCTGTATCATCAGCATAGGCCCCGGCTCCAGGTACTGGCGAGTCTCCTACTCGACTTTGTGAGGACAGAGGATAATAATTTAGGACAGGAAACCAAGTGGAACAACTAAATCATTTTATGAGATGTTTCAACAATAAGGGATATTTCTAGTCAGCCACTGAATATTGTTTTAAGTAAAGTCTTCATCAGAACACAGAAAAAGAAGATTTTCATTCATTTTTCAACTTTCTACAAACCTACATTAATTATATAAGAATTAGACATCAGCCAGTTATATATCAAGATGGCACAAATTTACAGGGACTATTCTATTATTACCATCCTTGCTCATCTGATTTCTAGATTGTCTCAACAGGTCCAAATTCATTTTCTTCACCTGCAATCTATTCCTCCTTTCTAACGAATGTGCCAAAATCTTACCAAGGTTTATGCTTGCAATAAACCTTCAGTGCTTTTCTACTACTTTGAAATACTTTGAAATACAATCCAGAAATCCTTAAACTGACTTAAGAGCTCCTGAAATGTGACTCCAGTCTTCCTTCCCCGCTCCCAGCATACACACAATTTCTCTCCCAGCCAGCGGGCACCCTGATCTGAGTGTGAACTACTTTGGATCTGCTAGTGCCCTGGCCTGGATGTTCCCTCTCCCTTCCTTAGGCTGAGGCTCAGCTCCCAGCATCTGTGTACTGGCCTCCCCAACTCCCCCAGCTCAGTGAGATCACCACTGCCACGCCTGACCTCTACAGCACGGCCAAGACGCCCTCTCCTTTGGCACTTAGCAGATACTAATTTATTTTCTTCCACATTTATCTATCTCAGCTGTGGTGGCGGGGTGGGGCCTGTGCTTTGCATTCTATATCTCCCATAGCACCTAGCACATACACATTTGCGAGAGCTGTTCTTTTAGAAACACTAACCCAGGTATTTTGAATTTTATACCATTTGTAGATGTACCAGCAGCAGAATGTCCCATCTTATGGATTACAACCATGCCTAGAAGTTAAAAAAAAAAAAAAAAAAAATCATTGTTGGTATCAACTCTAAAGTTTACCTCAAATACAACCAAATAATTGAACAGTTGGTAATATAAATATCCTTTTTCATTAATTTCAGGTAGAAGAAAATAAGAAACTTAGGAATGTTGAAAATTATACCAGTGGTATAATTTGTGCCTTTTAATGACCTGGTTTCGTTGCTCCATTTGGTAGACATCCCAGATCCTCATTCTCCAAATCGCTCAGTTACTTCTCTATGCCTTTTCAAAGGTAATTCCAAAGAAAACCGCTGACATAGACTAATGGAAATTTTCAACATTACAGCTTGGAAAGATCACTTGAATGTGGCAAACAACATGAAATTATTAAAGAACTAAATATCAAATAAAGATTTAAAAATCCACAAATGAATAATCATTAGATTTTAGGGGTCTTGTATAAGGTAATTTGCCAAAACGTAAAAAAGCATTTAGCATCTTAGCAGATGCTAAGAAAAGAACGTGCATGTGTGTGTTTATATATATATATATAATATTATATATATATATATATATATAAAGCAGTTAAAACAATTAAAATCACCTTCTGGTACACGGATAGGAGGAAGAAGTTAAGAAACACAGGCAGGCAATTAAAAATGGCTGGACTTTAACCATAAAAACTGTAAAAAAGGCAAATAATTACCAATAGTATCATGACCATAATTATTTCCTGTTTCTTTATAGGAAGGACCATCTTGCTTTAAGATACTAGGTGGTTTGTAGGGTCCACAGTATTTTGAAGCATCTGGTATAACATTCTGTAAACAAGATTTAAGTTTTACTTTTTAGAATGGGTGATTGTAGAAATCAGCAGGTAGTTACATACAATCACTAAACTTTAGCAAGAAACCAAAAAGACATCTGGTAACTGAAAAATAAGAATTAAAAGCCAAAAATTAGCTAAGCCTTATGTGAACAGATGGATATAATTTTACTAAATACTTAGTCTAGTCTCAGAATTACATAATATGGAATAGACTTCGATATTGTCTGGAAAAGATCCCCGATTTTTCTTTATATGCCTAAAATTCTCAGTGCAATAGTAGGTATAAATGAAGATTTTTTTATTAGCTATTAATCATCAAAGGAATTAGGAACACAACCTGACATTTAAATTTCAGATTTTTTTCCCCTGGCCAAGGAAAAATTCTGAGATTTAAAGGGAAATCTATTTTAAAACCATGTTTTTTTCCCAAGCTAGGTTCATGTGAACATAATCTAAGTTTAATAATAATCCTTAATAATCTAAGAATCCTCAGGGGCCAGCCCAGTGGCATAGCGGTTAAGTGAATGTGCTCTGCTGCTGGCTGCCCGGGTTTGGATCCCGGGGGCACACCGATGCACCGCCTGTCAAGCCATGCTGTGGCGGCGTCCCATATAAAGTGGAGAAAGAGGGGCACAGATGTTAGCCCAGGGCCAGTCCTCCTTAGCAAAAAGTGGAGAATTGGCATGGATGTTAGCTCACGGCTGATCTCCCTCACACACACACACACACACACACACACAAAATAAATAAATAAATAATCTAAGAATCCTAAAGGAATCTTAGATGCTCAAGAAAATACTCCAAATTCATGAATTTAGGTTGTATATATGGATTAGTATTAAAACAAGAAACCTGCCACTCATGTCTTATCCATTAGTGCACTCGGTGCCTCCCCTGACCTGGGTTTATACGGCAGCCTCTTTCAAGTGCTCACCCCAGAGACCTCCTGGTTACTCAAAGGTAATGAGGATTTGGGGAAGACACAGATGAGAGACTAAGAGAGTCCACAGAAGTCCTCCGGATGGCAAAGACAAACTGATTCACAGTAAAAGTCCCACTGATTTAAAGACAAATTATCCCATTAGTAACATGCTAGACACCTGCAGGTATAAATCCTCAAGTTAAATAAGGGCAAGATACTGGGGATACTTTACATGGATAAAATCTAAGAAATAGTTTAGACTAACAGTTTCCAAACTTCGATTTTTTAGACTTGGAACCTTTTGTTACAAGGAGATAGAAGCGTAGTTCTGATGGAGGCAGGCCCCTCTCCCCACAGCTGAACCAGCACAGTGTGAAAACTATTGCCAGGGACCAGTCGTTCTCCACCCTGGACGAGCATTAGATGCAGCCGGGGAGCTTGCAAGAGCATCCAGGCCCAGAGAGTCAGTGAAATCTTTGGTTCTAAAGTGCAGCCAGGGTGCTAAGCAGCAGAACAGAGAGCAGAAGGGATGTCACTTAATATTTCTGAGTAATCTACTTTTAACAATTATGTATACATACCCTCCAGTGATTTGGCTGGCAATTCCGAGCAAGCCAATCTGAATGAAGAGCTCGAGAAGCATTGGTAGATAAATCCTCATTGATAAACCCCATACTTTCAGCAAACTTGGTGGCTGGAGATTGGGAAGATAAGAAAAATGTAAATTAGTTAGGTGCTGTCTTCTAAACAAAAGACATGTCCAGGAAGTGTTCTTGGTCAGCTGTGTCTTAAGTGAGGTACAAGCAGCCCGGGGGAACACCAAGACTTCCAAAAGAGTGTTCAGACACGAACAGTTTTAAGGGCACCAGTGTGTAGACCTCAACTTCCATACGTCCTTCCTAAAACTGATCTGCTGGAGACCCCTGGGGTGTGTGTTATGACAGTTCTCCTTTCCCACCTTCCCTACACAATCTTTCTTGTACTTTACAAAGGAAAAGGCACACCTCTCACCAACAAAGAATCTTACTTCTCTAATCAGGGTGCAATGCCCAGTGTGTAAAAAGCTTTGGAGACACCAAACAAAGGGAGAGCTGGATTCCGTGAATGAGTAACAGATCCTTTTGCTTGTCAGGCAGTTTTCAATTCTATATTTCAACAAAATTGAAGGATATCGACTGGAGTTAACTAACATATCGTTAAATATTACTTTTAATTAAAAATCACTGTATGATTTTTGGCATATGACTAGGAAGATGTTCCAGTGACAGTGCCACAGCAAAACTCCTTCCATCCCCTTCTTATGTTAATAATGCTCTGTGGGTCTTATACCTGTAAAATTGTAATACAGGAGGAGAAATGACGCTGAGTCGTGTTTCAGTCCAGCAATTACCCATCTACAGATAACGAACTAATTTTTTAAATCTTATTTTAAAGATGAAGAAAGTGAGAATTTAGAAGTTAAGGAATTTATCCAAAGTTGAGTAGATATTAAGTAAAACAGCTGGAATTTGAACTTAGGTCGGCTTCTATCCTCTACTTTATACTGAGTCCTTTTTTCACGGTAAAGAATACAGACATAAGACTAGTTAAAACTTCAGTATAGCGGAAATATACCTGACTCTCCTACTAAAAGTGTGTGTGCTGTATGTTCCAGTACTTTCCGTGCCACACCAATCGCGTTTTTAATTCGTCTAAGATCTCCTACGGCTCCTACGTTCATCGTAGTGCTGCAAGAAAAAAAGTCCGGTACATATTTATTAAGGTATTTTCATAGGTTCATAGATAAAAAACTATTGCTTTACTCCAAGAACAGTTTTGTGGGATAAACGCCACCATCTTAATGTAGAAGTAACAGCACATCCATGAAGTTCGTACAAATTCCCACCATCAGATAAATTAAGGAACAAACAGAAAATCAATTTACCATATACTCCAATAGCACTAAAATTCAGTTTCTCCTGGCTCATTTTAAATATGGCTTTTGAAAGGGGTTTTAAGGCTTCAGGTCAGGCAAACCACAGCATTTGTAGATGGCAGGCAAGTGACTGTTGACCAGGTCAGAGACATATTTTTGCAGCCTGGAGTTCTCCCACTTCCATGAGATATTTCTGTTATTTTTATGATTTTCTTTTAACTGAGAGGGAAACTCCTTGTGTCTGGAAAGGCCAAGTACAATAAGCTAGGGGGTGTGACATGTGACAACACTTAGATATTCATCCATCGTGTTATCAGTAGAAGACTGATCAGCTATCAATGTAACTCAACATGAAGGCAAGATGCAGAGATAAATCGGTCCCGAAGAGCCTTCTTACCCATCCATGATCATGGCATCCAGCGTGGTCTCTCCAGACTCATCAGGACTTCCTCCAAAGCCCACAGTGCCATCACACTGCTCCCGCTCACACATGGCACAGCCACTCTCCACTGCGTCCACGGCAGAACCTCCAGCTGCCAACGTACTCCACGCTGTTAATCAAACCCCAATAGTGCTTCTTTATATAACTATTTTTTTTATTTTTTGGTGAGGAAGATTTTCTCTGAGCTAACATCTGTGCCCATCTTCCTCTATTTTGTATATGGGACACCACCACAGCATGACTTGATAAGCTGTGTGTAGGTCTGTGCCCGGGGGCTGAACCCACAAACCCCAGGTCACTGGAAGTGGAGCACTGGAACCTAACCACTATGCCACTTGGCCAGCCCCTATATATCTATTTTTTTAAAATGTCAAATGCAACAAACCAGAAACATTTTCAGAACTCATAGTTTAAGTTTTTTTTCACATTTACTCTAAGTTAAACTGAATTTTTAAGTTAGTTTATGAAGTGCTACAAAGGAGTCAGAGTGACATAAAATTAAATAATGCAACTATTTACTGCGAAGAATTCAGACTTTGGCTCTTGATATGAAGTGAGGGGTTTTTTTTCACTCATTAATATCTATTTCTACTGTATGAGTGTGTGAGAAAAGAAATAATATTTCCTTCAATTTTAAAAGTTACAATTTAAGCTACTAAAAGACAGTTAAGTTGAAAATTCATTAAGTAATAGCCTTAAATTTCTTCTGCGTCATTAGATTATTGAAAATACACATAACTAACACTTTTATTGAGGTGTCTGTCACAGCAAATCTCAACAAAACACCGCCACAGCAACTAACTACAACGTGGGCTTCATCTGGATTAATTCATTTAATCTTCACAACAGCTTTTCAGGTAAGTACTGTACAATTACTATCCTCATTTTAAACAGGAGGAAACAGACCCAGAGAGGTTAAGTAACGTAACCTTAAGGTCACACAGCTGGTAGACAGCAGAGCCAGGATTCAAAAATACGCATTTCGGCTCCAGTGGCCAGGCTTTCAGCACTAGACTACGTTCAGGGGAGCCCCATACAATGAAAAAGAAAAACAAGGTCTTCAATGGTCAGTTTCTTCACCAATAAAAATAAATTCCTTGAAGGATAGGTACTACTATTGGCAAATAATGTAATTACTACTGGACCTATAGGCTTGAAAGTATAATTTTGACAATTTCCCCCTTGCACTACATGCCACATACACAGAATTGTCCCCTGCCTAGGCCGCTGCACTTTCTTTCTGTCTCGTTATCACTGAGCCCTCTTTCTCCCAGCCTGTTCTCTCATTTTCTCTGAATCGTAGCACTGCCCATAACATACAAACTTAGCTCCACCAAATTCTTCCCCAGAAAGTTACATTAGCAGCCTCAGATGGGGGAGCAGGAGTCTGAAATTAACCTTGTGGTAGTATATTTTGAGATGAAGGAAACAAACACACAGAATACAATGAGAAAATGCCAAGATGGTATGTACAGGATAATATCAAAGCACAGAAGATAGGCACCTAACTCAGACTGGGCCTAAGAGCAGTAGATCAGGGAAGGCTTTTGGGAAGAGATGATACCTCAGCTGCGTGGTTCTCAATCCTGGCTGCAAATCAAAATCACTTAGGGAGCTTTTAAAAAAACAGATGCTTTCGTTCCAGCAGTTAAATCAAAAACTCAGGAGATGGGGCCCAGGCACAGGTACTCTACAGAAGCTCCGCAGATGTTTTTAACGTACAGCCAGGATTGGAACCCCGCATTCCAGCTGGCAAATACAGCATATCAGCATCTAGCAAAAAAGAAGGAAATGCAAAGAGTATGCTTTGTTCAGGAAATAATTAGTCATTTGCAAAGCGCGAGTACAGGCTATTGGGGAGAACTGCGGGGTTAGGAAGGAGAGGTGGAGAGGCAGACAGGAGACAGCCCTGAAAGGACTGAAGGCGGGCAACGGCGTGGGCGCCCCCGGAAGAGTCCACGCAGAAAGGCCCTAACTGCTCTCGGTCAGCCGCAGGGGGCCGACGTATCGGCGCGGGGGCTGAATGGAGTGAGTGCAGGGACAAAGCAAACGCTGAGGACCTGAAATGCGGCAGGGGCAGGGAGGCGGGAGCAAGGGTCAACTGCAGGAGACGCAGCGAGGCAGGAGGTGCAGCGGGGGCTGGGAGCTGAGCCTAGGAAGGCCGGCCCGGGCAGCTGCTCGCCTGCGCTCCCGGCCCCCGTAACCTCAGTGGGGTCAGCCGGCCGGTCCTCCCCGCTGCAAGCTCGCGCAGCGCAGTCCCCGGCCCGGCCGCCGCCCGCACCTGCTTCCGTGGCATTCTTAAAAGGCCAGGTGTTGACGACCAGGGGCAGACGGCTGGAGCTGCGCGCCAGGGCCGGGCCGAGCAGGAGCGGCACGACAAGCAGCAGCAGCTTCGACTTCCGCGCCATATCTGCGCGCGAGCGCGAGAAAGGTCACGGCCGCCCGCAGGCCGCAGACCCGGCGGCCGGCGCTGGGCGCGCTCTTGACTCCCAGCGCCCCGCCCACCTGGCCGCCACGCCCACTCGCTGGGGGCGTGTCGGCGCGCCCTCAACTCTCGCGAGATGTAGGCGCTCGGGGACCGAGGGAGGTGTTCGCGCCGCGGGCGTTGTGGCTGCGGGCTATAGTGTCTTAACTTCTACGTAGGTTTTTTTTTTTTTTTTTTAAGTATGAAATTATGCAGCTCTGGGTTGCCTGAATCTAGGAACTTTTCTATTTGGTTTTAACGTATTATCCTTTTAATTAAAAGTTGAAATTGGTAGGTTTGCCAGACTCAAAGCGTGCTCTCTGGGATTCCTGGCTCAGGACCTGGGATGGTTATGGAGAGTGGGTGAAGCCAGCCTGCTTACGGCCAGACTCGCTTGAGTGTTTTCCCACCCCAGCTCTTTGTAGGACGTCCTCTTGTTATACATCCCTGAGCTGAAGGAAGAGGAGAAACAGTCTGGGGAAACAGAAATTAACCTACCCAGCTGACCGAAGTGCCCCTTCCTGCACCTCCAGGGCTGGCATGCTACCTCCATTCCTTTTTGAAGTATTTTACCTTGTGCCCCACGCCATTGAGTGCCGTATTTTGGGGCCTCCAACCTGAGGGGTGTCAAAACAAGTTCTCAGGATCCAAAAGGAAACAAACAAGAAGGCGATAGCTGTTCCTGGGAGAGAAAGGATCAGCAACCAGTGGGTTCCCGGAGGCTAACTCAGGAGTCACATTCAAAGATCTAATTCTTTTTTTTTTTTAATGGAAAAATAATTCATGACTTTATTCTGATAGTTCCAATTCAATTGGTAGATTATAGAGGTTTTTTCTGTTTTTTTTCTTTTAATTGTGAAATTTTTGTTGTACATATTATTTATCAGTCACCATATAAGTGCATCCCTCCACTCCTTGTGCCCAGCCCCCAGCCCCCTGGCCCCTGGTAACCACCAGACAGTTCTATCTGTCCATGTGTTGGTTTCTCTTCCACATATGAGTGAACTCATGCACTGTTTGTCTTTCTCTTTCTGGCTTACTTCACTTAACATAATACCCTCTAGGTCCATCCATATTGTTGCAAATGGGACTATTTTGCCTTTTTTATGGCTGAGTAGTATTCCATGGTGTATATATACCACATCTTCTTTATCTAATCATCAGTCCGGGGACACTTGGCTTGCCTCCATGTCTTGGCTATAGTGAATAATGCTGTGATGAACATAGGGGTGCATAAGCCTCTTTGGATTGTTGATTTCAGGTTCATTGGGTAGAGACCCAGTAGTGGGATAGCTGGATCATAAGGTATTTCTATCTTTAATTTTTTGAGGAATCGCCATACTGTTTTCCATAGAGGCTGCACCAGTTTGCATTCCCACCAGTAGTAGATTAGGGTTCCCATTTCTCCACAGCCTCTCCAGCATTTGTTGTTTTTTGTCTTGGTGATTATAGCCATTCTAACAGGTGTCAGATGATGTCTTAGTGTTGTTTTGATTTGCATTTCCCTGATGATTAGTGATATTGAGCATCTTTTCATGTGCCTATTGGCCATCTGTATATCTTCTTTGGAGAAGTGTCTGTTCATTTCCTCTGCCCATTTTTTGATCGGGTTGTTTGTTTTTTTGTTATTCAGTTGTATGAATTCTTTATATATTATGGAGGTTAATCCCCTGTCAGATATATGGTTTGCAAATATTTTTTTCCCAGCTGGTGGGTTCCCTGTTCATTTTGATCCTGGTTTCATTTGCATTGTAGAAGCTCGTTAGTCTGATGAAGTCCCACTTATTTATTTTTTCTTTTGTTTCCCTTGTCTGAGTAGACATGGAATTCAAAAAGATCCCTTTATGGCTGATGACAAGTAGTGTACTACCTATATTTTCCTCCAGGAGTTTTATAGTTTCAGGTCTCACCTTCAAGTCTGATCCATTTTGAGTTAACTTTTGTGTATGGTGAAAGAAGATGGTCTATTTTCATTCTTTTGCAAGTGGCTGTCCAGTTTTCCCAGCACCATTTATTGAAGAGACTGTCACTTCTCCACTGTATGTCTTTAGCTCCTTTGTCGAAGATTAGCTGCCCGTAGATATGAGGTTTTATTTCTGGACTTTCAATTCTGTTCCATTGATCTGTGTGTCTGTTTTTGTACCAGTACCATGCTGTTTTAATTACTATCACTTTGTAGTATGTTTTGAAGTCAGGGATTGTGATTCCTCCAGCCTTGTTTTTCTTTTTCAGGATTGCTTTAGCTATACAGGGTCTTTTGTTGCCCCATATGAATGCTAGTGTTCTTTGTTCTATTTCTGTGAAGAATGTCCTTGGGATTCTGATTGGGATTGCATTGACTCTGTAGATTGCTTTAGGTAGTATGGACATTTTAACAACGTTTATTCTTCCAATCCAAGTGCATGGAATCTTTTTCCATTTCTTTATGTCACCACTGATTTCACTCAGTAATGTCTTATAGTTTTCATTGTACAGGTATTTCACTTCCTGGGTTAAATTTACTCCTAGATATTTTATTATTTTTGTTGCAATTGTAAATGGGATTGTCTTCTTGAGTTCTCTTTCTGTTAGTTCGTTGTTGGTATATAGAAATGCACCTGATTTCTGTAATTTGATTTTGTACCCTGCCACTTGGCTGTAGTTGTTGATTATTTCTAATAGTTTTCCAATGGATTCTTTAGGGTTTTCTATATATAAGATCATGTCATCTGCAAACAGTGAGAGTCACTTCTTCGTTGCCTATTTGGATTCCTTTTATTCCTTTTTCTTGCCTAATTGCTCTGGCCAGAACCTCCAGTACTGTGTTGAATAAGAGTGGTGAGAGTGGGCACCCTTGTCTTGTCCCCGTTTTCAGAGGGATGGCTTTCAGTTTTTCCCCATTGAGTATGATGTTGGCTGTGGGTTTGTCATATATGGCCTTTATTATGTTAAGGTACTTTCCTTCTATACCCATTTTGTTGAGAGTTTTGTCATAAATGGATGTTGGATCTTATCAAAAGCCTTCTCTGCATCTATTGAGATGATCATATGGTTTTTATTCCTCATTTTGTTAATGTGGTGTATCACATTGATTTGCGGATGTTGAACCATCCCTGTGTCCCTGGTATAAATCCCACTTGATCCTGGTGGATGATCTTTTAAATATATTGCTGTATTCAGTTTGCCAATATTTTGTTGAGGATTTTTACATCTATGTTCATCAGGGATATTGGTCTGTAGTTTTCCTTCTTAGTATTGTCTTTGCCTGGCTTTGGTATCAGGGTAATGTTGGCCTCGTAGAATGTGTTGGTAAGTGTTCCATCTTCCTCTGTTTTTTGGACTAGTTTGAGAAGGATAGGTATTAAGTCTTCTTTGAATGTTTGGTAAAATTCTCCAGAGAAGCCATCTGGTCCTGGACTTTTATTTTTGGGGAGGTTTTTGATGACTGTTTCAATCTCTTTACTTGTGATTGGTCTATTCAGTTTCTCTGTTTCTTCTTGATTCAGTTTTGGGAGGTTGTATGAGTCTAGGAATTTATCCATTTCTTCTAGATTGTCCAATTTGTTGGCATATAGTTTTTCGTAGTATTCTCTTATAATCTTTTGTATTTCTGTGGTATCTGTAATTTGCCCTTTTTCATTTCTAATTTTATTTATTTGAGCCTTCTTTCTTTTTTTCTTGGTGAGTCTGGCTAAGGGTTTGTCAATTTTGTTTATCTTCTCAAAGAACCAACTCTTTGTTTCATTGATCCTTTCTACCGTTTTTTAAATTTCAATTTCATTTATTTCTGCTCTGATTTTTATTATTTACCTCCTTCTGCTGACTTTAGGCTTTGTTTGTTCTTCTTTTTCTAATTCTGTTAGGCATAGTTTGAGGTTACTTATTTGGGCTTTTTGTTGTTTGTTAAGGTGGGCCTGTATTGGTATGAGTTTCCCTCTCAGGACTGCTTTTGCTGCATCCCATATGAGTTGGTACGGTGTATTTTCATTTTCATTTGTCTCCTGATATGCTTTGGTTTCTCCTTTAATTTAATCAATGATCCACTGGTTGTTTAGTAGCTTGTTGTTCAGTCTCCACAGCTTTGTCACTTTCCTGGTTTTTACCTTGTAATTGATTTCTAACTTCATGGCATTATGGTCTGAAAAGATGCTTGTTATGATTTCAATCTTCTTAAATTTATATAAGCATGCCTTGTTTCCCAACATATGGTCTATTCTTGAGAATGTTCCATGCACACTTGAGAAGAATGTGTAATCTGCTACGTTTGGATGGAGTGCTCTGTATATGTCTATTAAGTCCATCTCATCTAGGTTTTCATTTAGGTCCGTTATTTCCTTATTTATTTTCTGTCTGGATGATCTGTCCATTGATGAGAGTGGAGTGCTAAGATCCCCTACTACTATTGTGTTGTTGTTAATATCTCCTTTTAGGTTTGTTAATAGTTGCTTTATATACCTTCGTGCTCTTGTATTGGGTGCCTATATATTTAAAAGTGATATGTCTTCTTAGTGGAGTGTCCCTTTTATCATTATATATTGCCCCTCTTTGTCTCTCATTACCTGTTTTATCTTGAAGTCAACTTTGTCTGATATACGTATGGCAACACCTGCTTTATTTTGTTTGCCATTAGCTTGGAGTATTGTCTTCCATCCTTTCACTCTGAGCCTGTGTTTGTCTTTAGAGCTGAGATGTGTTTCCTGGAGGAAGCATATTGTTGGGTCTTGTTTTTTAATCCACCCTGCCACTCTGTGTCTTTTGATTGGAGAGTTCAGTCCATTTACATTTAGGGTAATTATTGATATGTGGGGGCTTGCTGTTGTTATTTTATCTCTCTTTTTCCAGTTCTTTTGCATTTCTTTTGTTTCTCGTCCCATGTGTTTCGGACTACCAATTTAGTTTGGTAGTTCTTTATGGGGCTACTCTTAGTTTTCTCTTTCTTTATCATGTGTGATTCTGTTCTGATTATTTGATTAGTGGTTGCCATGAGGTTTGTATAAAAAATCTCGTGATGTGATAGTCCATTTTTTGATGGCCTCTTATTCCCTTAGACTAAGTCGATTTGATCCCTTTCCTCTTCCCCTTCTAAGTTATTGTTGTCACATCTTATTCCTTCGTGTGTTGTGAGTTTGTGTTTAACATGATGAGGTTATATTTATGCTTGGTGCTTACCTTCCCTTGATCTTTGGTTTTATGTTTAAGTGTTTGCTAATCTATTTTGGTAGAGGAGTGCAATTTTTCTGGTTTTGTTGACCTATTTTCCTCCTTGTTCAAAACTTTGAATCCCCTTTCTCTTTTTTTCCTCAGGGATGAGGGCCTTCTTGAGCACTTCTTGTAGTGGGGAGTCTTGTGGCAATGAACTCCCTTAGCTTTTGTTTATCTGGGATAGTTATTATTTCTCCATCATATCTGAAGGATATTTTTGCTGGATAGAGTATTCTTGTCTGAAAGTTTTTGTCCTTCAGAATTTTGAATATATTGTTCCACTCTCCTCTAGCCTGTAAAGTTTCTGTCAAGAAATCAGCTGAGATCCTGATAGGAAATCCTTTGTATGTTATTATTATTTTTTTTTTGTCTAGCTGCTCTTAATATTTTTTCTTTTTCATTGACTTTTGTCAGCTTTACTAGTATGTGCCTTGGAGAGGGTCTTTTCGTGTTGATATATTTAGGAGATCTATTTATTTCATTCACTGGTATTTCCAGCTCCTTCCCCAGGTTTGGGAAGTTCTCAGATATTATTTCTTTGAATAAGTTCTCTGCTCCTTTTTCCCTCTCTTCTCCCTCTGGAATACCTATAATCCTTATGTTGGATTTACTAATTGAGTTGGATCTTTCTCGGAGAGTTTCTTCATTTGTTTTTAGTCTTAGTTCTCTTTCCTCCTCCATCTGGAGCATTTCTGCATTGCTATCTTCAATATTGCTAATTCTTTCCTCCATGTTGTCCGCTCTGATGCTTAAGGCTTCCAGATTTGTCTTTATCTCCTCTATTGTGTTTTTCATCTCTAAGATTTCTGATTAGTTTATTTTACAGTTTCAATCTCTTTTGTGAAGAAACTCCTGATTTCATTGAATTGTCTGTCTGTGTTTTCTTGTATTTCATTAAGCGTTTTTATGATGGCTATTTTGAATTCTCTGTTGTTAAGGTTATACATTTCTGTGCTTTCTGGTTTGACTTCTGGGTGCTTGTCATTTTTCTTTTGGTTTGGAGAGTTAATATATTTTTGCATGGTCCTGTTGTTATTGGCTTACTTTTCCGCATAGTGAAAATATATGGTTACAGTTTCCTCTTGCTGCCACTGGGTGGGGGTCAAGGGCTGTGTATTCTGGCCCACCTCAATCTGTGGGCACTCTCGCCAGCCCCTGGCTGATCTGAGGCGTGGCTGAGTGGAGGCTGCAAGGGGGGGAAGCGTGGGAACAGCTGAGACTGGAGCACAGCTATGCCAAAGCAGTTAGGGCTTGGGTGCAGGTGGGTTGAAGCGGCTGCAGCTGCAAGTGCCACTGGGCCAAAGAAGCAGGGGCAGGAGCACTGCTAGGCAGAAGAAGCTGGAACTGGAGTGCGCTGGGCCAAAGAAGGAGGAGCTGGAGCACAGCTGGGCCAAAGAAGCTGGAACTGGAGTGCGTGGGGCCAAAGAAGCTGGAACTGGAGTGCGCTGGGCCAAAGAAGCTGGAACTGGAGTGCCACTGGGCTGAAGAAGGAGGAGCTGGCGCACCGCTGGGCCAAAGAAGCTGGAACTGGAGTGTGCTGAGCCGAAGAAGGAAGAGCTGGAGCGCTGCTGGGCCAAAGAAGCTGGAACTGGAGTGCGTGGGGCCAAAGAAGCTGGAACTGGAGTGCACTGGGCCAAAGAAGCTGGAACTGGAGTGTGGTGGGCTGAAGAAGCAGGAGCTGGAGCACCGCTGGGCCAAAGAAACTGGAACTCGAATGTGGTGGGCCAAAGAAGCTGGAACTGGAGTGTGGTGGGCCGAAGTTTCTGGCACCAAGTCAGCTGGAGCCTGAGCACAGGCCAAGCTGAAGCCGCTGGAGCCAGGGGTCGGGGGTGGTCCAGCCGAAGGAGCTGGGGCCATGGCACCGGGAAGCCAGGGAAGCTGGGGCCATGGCTTGGTCCAGCCAGAGCAGCTGGGGCTGTGGCATGGTGGGGCCCGAGCTGCTGCTGCCTCTGGTGCAGGGGCACAGGCTTGCCTTGGTGCTAGTCAGGCTTGGGCGCCTGGGGGCCGCTGCCTCTGGGGACGGGGCTGAGCTGAAGCACCGCTGTGCTGAAGTGCCAGTCAGGCATGCTGGGTTGGGGAGGAGTGCTTACTTTCGCCTCCCCGATCTCAGAGGTTTCTTGCCTTGCTGTCACTCTCTGCTCTCCTGAGGGGCTAGCTTGTTGAAACTACCCTCGCAACAGTTCCACTCCCTCCATGGGGGATCCCCTCGGGCTGTGAGGGGTCTTGGAGAGCACCAGTTTTCACATGACGAGCTGCCCCTCCCCCTCCTCTGGGAGCTGCGTGTTCTCAGTCTCTGGGTCGCAGTCCTTGGGGAAGGAAAGGAGCTCCTATTACCCCTTCCACTTCCTCTGGGGATTCCAGCACCTCAGTCCTCGGGTGTACGGCTGCCTGCGTGCCTCAGACGTCCCCTGTGTTGTGTGAACAGCTTGTGTTGGAATATGAATGTCCTTTTTGTTGTGTCTTAGAGGGGGAGAGATCAGTGGGGGAAGCTCACTCTGCCATGATGCTGACATCACTCTCAAAGATCTAATTCTTAACAAATGTTTTTTTCCTTCCAATCTGGATTTGGAAAGGAAGGGATAACATGACAGTTTACCTTCCTCTTGACCAGGCATCATAGGTCGAGATCTGGGAGAGCTGACTTGGATAAGAATTCTCACCATTTGCTGGCTTCTGTCAGTTTTCCCAGGATCGCGTCTGCAGGCAGTGGAGACACTGGAGTGTCCCAGCATGTCTCATCCTGGTCACCAGACACTGTAGAGGAGGAAAAATAATTTCCTCTCTACTCTTTATGGTGCGTGCCTTTCTGAGACCCCTTTGCTCTAGGGCATCTGCTAAATGGATAAGCTTATCTAGGTTAACAGTTCTCCACTGTGGCCACCTAATCCAACATTATCTTTGGTAAGGTTAACATGCTTGTTCAGCCTTAAAGCAAAATTTTATTCACCTGAGGCCTCTTGCTGGACCCAGTCTGGCTTAAATTGGACCCAATCTGACCCTTGATCCAGTCTGGTTTCTAACTCAAACCCAGGCTGACTCTGGTTGGTTCTGACCCAGTCTGGAAAAAGAAATGCTCAAATGAAGTCTGAAAGCTGCTAACACAAAAGCTGCAGAATTAGGATCTGAAACAGGGAGAAAGCAGTGAGCTCAAGGGCTCAATGGGTACTTATGTCTGGTTGCTTGTTGCTCCTGCGGGCTGTCAGGGGTCACCTTCAGTTCTCTCTTCTGACACCAGAACTCTTAAAAGAGAAACTGAGGCATATTAAAAATTTTAAGAGTTTATTTGAGCCAAAATCGATTCAAATTGATTGCAGTCTGGCAGGTAGAAAGGATCTTTGAGGAGCTGTATGGAATGAAAGACTTATTGGCAGAAGGGAGCAGGGACAAGGAAGTTATACTGGACAGAAAAAGGGAGTTGGTTATTGCAAGGTTGCTGTCCTGCAGGGCTCTGTCAGGCCAATTACCTAACTAGTGCTGATTCACTGATTTAAGATTCCATTTCTGCGAGAGCCGAAACTGTGATTAAGGTAAGTCTCGGCTTGGTGACCTGGGGCTTAGCATAAGTGACTCAATTTTGGCCCTATTGTCTTGTTTTTAACAACATGCATGGTAAAGTTTCCTCATTTCAATAGTTTGGTTGTCTAGGCAGATGAGTGAGCGTGAACCAGTAATCCCTTTGGGGCTCTGGAATACCTGCCTAGGTTGCCAAAGGAAGCCGCATAATCAAATAATTTCAAAGAGCATCTATAAATCTATCCAGACTTCTAAATTATTACCTTGTTAGGAGTTGCGAGGTTTACAAAACCTTCAAGGCTCTTATTGCTATGAAATTAAATACACAATTTAAAGAGCATAAGATAGCCTAGAAGAATTATCCCAAGGCAGGGAAGTACTATTAAAAAGTTACATGTAATTAAAGGGAAGTGTTATAAATTTCTACTATGGGATTTTGGAGGAGGAGCCAGTCATTTGTGCTGAGGTAATCAGGATAAACTAATGCCTGGTGAAATTTAAAAGAAGTGAAACAGGGTAAGAAAGCAAGGAAAACATCCATTGTCCTTTGAATTAATTTTCAATAGCATCTAACTAAGCCTTAGTAGTTTTGATACAACCTCAGGAGCCAGGGCATGAATTTAGCAAAAACACTGTGTGATACAATACATGAAAAATTGGTGTCAGTGCCCACTGCTCTCTATAGCCTCTTCCTAATTCTTAAAGCATTTGTGTTTCTTCTAGCTAAAAGAGCCTGAACTTTGTTACCTCCTACTAGGGCCACTGTTTTATCCAAAATTTCTCTCTCTCTACTTGAAATGAAGATTCCTATCAGAGAAGTTCAACTCATTGGTTGGAGGGAGACAGCTAAATTATACTACAGTGGGAATGTCTGAGAAAGAGTCTCAGTATGTCAGCTTCCCAAGTTGTATTTAAAATAATTAACAAGCCATCTTGAAGGAATCTAGTTCATTTGGTGGCTTTTCAGCATCTATTAAAATACCCAGTGGGTTTATCACCAACTAGGCCTGAGAAACTCAAAGGTGAATTTGGAAGCAATTAACTGTTTTTCCACGTTGTTTCTTTTCCTCTTGTGTGTTAAGAAGATGTAACCACAAGCCATCCTGAAACTGACCAAGCCTCACCACCGGAGTTACGCCCATGACCTTTGCCTTATTTTTAATGCAAAGATCTCTCCAGGAGGAGCTTAGGCCTCATTATGTAGAAGTATGTTCTCTAACGGAGCCTGTGCAAGCAAATATCCGCCTCTCCCTTTTGAACAGTCATTCCCCAACAGAAATAAAATTTCCTGCTTCCCTTTGTTCCGGGACACCATGACTTTGGAAATGATTCCTCATGGCCTCCTATTTGCTGCAAACAGACTTTACTTTGTGAGACAACTTCCACTGGTGTACAGTCTTATTTAACTCACCAGGAGGTGAGCCCACTCGGTTCAGTAACAGGTTCACTATCCAGTTTGCTTAAACTTAAAGTCGTGTCTGCAGCTATGTCTCAAAGGTGTTAAATTAGTCTGGATATTTGGGTTCCTTCTGGATTAATTTTTCTTTGACTAACACTTGGAGAGTAGTGTGAGATTTAGTCCAAGAAGTCACCTCATGTTACTCTCAGGTTTTCGTTTGGGCCTACATAACCGGATCCTTATGCTTTATTTTGAGGTAAATCTACATGAAAAGGGACATCTGTTAATCAATTAGGTAGTAGACATTAAAAAAATGGTCCATAGTTTTCCCAGCATCCTCTCTAATTTTTTATTCTTTTAAATCATTAATTATACATTAGAGCAGAGTTGTGCAGTATTACTGATAAATCAAAAGAATTAGTTATAAATCATTTTTATTTAAATTTAGGATGTGTTACACAATTTTCTTTGGTAAAATGTTTGTTTCTTAATAGAACTCACTTATAACTAGCAGTACTTCAGGAAGATTCTCAACACCTGGATTTTAAAATGCAGGGCAAGAACATATCTGTTGTGGTTAACTCATATAATCTTCCTGAGTCACACGTTCTTCATCTGTAAGATGGAGAAAATAATAGTGTTCTTCCTTATCTTATAAAGTCTTGTGAATGACTAGGAGATGTGAGAAAATGTTGGAGTACTATGTGTCGGGGGAAGAGGGAGAATCTCCCTCTGCCCTTTCCCTTAAGGTTCTTCTGGCTGGCCAAATAATCAACAAGACAGGTTAGCAGGAGAAAATAATACCAAGTTTAATAACATGTATACATGGGAGAAAGCAGGGACACTGCGTTTCTCAACACAATAGCAGAAATTCTCATCTTAAATATCATTTTCAGCCAATGACAAAGGAGGATTTTGGGGGTGGGGGAGTCAGTTACAGAAGATTACCACTAAAGCACAGTAAACAAGAGTAAGGTTTATTATACAGCCCCAAGGCCTCATCTTCCACATTGATAAGTTACTAGAAATGAGCTCACCCCCCCTTTTTCTCAATACAGAGAGGGAGATATCTTTACAAATGGAGACTTCCCTTGTAAATGATTGTCTGACAACTGCTCGCAGGGCCATCCAAAGAATGTGGCCAGAGAGACAGGACTCCCGATAAGATGGGCTTGTTGGTGCCTTTTCTATTGTAACCTCTATCCTAAATTATCTTTTATAGCAGTCATGATAATAACCCCTTCCTAAAACAGATTTTTTGGTTTTAAATTCTTTAGGCAGTTTGGGAGGGGAAACTCAAATATTTTTCCTGAGCTCTCTGAGTCCTTATTGTCTTCAGCTCGAAATAATCCGCATACCAGAGTGGTGCTTCCTGGGGCAGCTTGCCCTGAGCACCATCATATGCAAGTTAAATAAAATTCTGTTGTTTAATTGGCATTTGCCAAGCATCTATCAATTGATGTCAGGAAGAAGGTAGTTCAGAAACATACAAAGCAGCAAAAATAAATCAATTTGAGATTCAGAAATTTCCACCAGAATAATAAAGAGTTGGCCAGATACCTATAATGCATTTTAAAGTAAGCACTTAGAATTTCCTTGACTGTCTTAAATGCGAATTAAACATAACGTTTTCCCTCTACTTTGAGCTGTCTAAAATTTGGCGTAAATGTTTATAAAGATGGTCGATAGCAAGGCTGTGAGATTTGTGAATGTCTTAAAAACAGTATCCTCAAGTCTTCCCAAGGAGACAGCCTCCAATGGAACCTGAAATGATGTTACAAATTGAGCCTTCCTGTGTGGGGTGAGGAGAGGGTGCAGGCAGCGGCAGACTCCCCTCCATTTCCTCTAAACTTCAGGGCTTTCAATTTATCAGTCTCGGAAGGATGACGAGTTGAGTCTCTCCTGATAGCATTTGAAGCTGTGGTTCCACGGAGGATTTAACGCTGTACTTGCAGGGAATCTAGTTATTTCAAATCCGAGGCTTAAAAAACTAAGCCATCCCCTCTGGCTTTTGCACTGATGCTGTGAAATCCATTTGAGAAACATGCCCATGTTTTGCTACTTGTTCAAAGCTGTAAGCGTGAGTTGGCATTGAAATAATAATTTCTTTTTCAAAAACTCCCCACTGATCTACTACCTGGGTTATCTAAATACAGGTTATTTATTTGATTGGCATTTGCTCTTGTCACTTGCATAAACTATAAGTAATGATTGTTGCTAACGTTAGAGCATGTGGTCCTGTGTTTCTAATTTAAATCCAGTTTTACATTAATCTGGGAACACTTGATGTTATTACCTGATTGTACATTCTTGATGTAATTAGAGTCATTATACAGAATTAAGTGTTATCTTATTATTCTCTAAATGAGAAAAGAAAGTAGTCTACCTTTGAAATATTTTTTCTGGTTCATGCCCCTGAAACCATTTGTCAAATCAATAGCAGATTCAAATCACAAATTTTTTTGACTTTTCAACCTTTAAAAGTCATCCTGGGGACTTACAGGACCAAGATTGTGTAGTAGAATATTGTCCTTTGAAGTGATTTCTTTTCAAAATAAGTTATATACCACATATTTTCAATTTGTAATTTTAATACTGGGCCCCTGCTACAATAAAGTTATCATAACAAGGATATAGTAGATCATTTTACATGGTGGATTCTGCTTTTTATTACAATTGTTTGTAACGTCATGATGTCTTCATGAATGTGATCCATTACAATCATAAAGGCCGAGGGCAACAGAAGAAACTTCATGTTGTCTTTCTACCACTTTAAAAATCACTCTGACCTTGTTATCTAGTGTTACAGATGATTTTAAGGATGAAATTTTACAAAAGAAAAATTCTAAAAAAACAACTTAACAGCAAGTACTCTCATCATTTAAATTAATGCTCATTTGTTGATCAAATGATTTAAAAATATTCTAATAGGGCAGCCCCGTGGCTTAGCGGTTAAGTGCGCGCTCGGCTGCTGGCGGTCCCGGTTCGATCCCGGGTGCGCACTGACGCACCGCTTCTCCGGCCATGCTGGGGCCGCGTCCCACATGCAGTGGCTGGAAGGATGTGCAGCTGTGACATGCAACTATCTACTGGGGCTTTGGGGGAAAAAAAATAAATAAATAAAATTATAAAAAAAAAAATTCTAATAATGAATAAATGTATTCTGTGTATAACTATCCAGCTAGTCTGTTATTTCCCGATGGTTCATACAGATTTAAAAGGAAAGATTATTTTACATGTGTCTTAGTATTCCTTTTTCATTTTTTAGAAACATGTGTGTTCTTCAACAATCTCTTAAGTAGTCTAGGCTTTATTGAAGATCACCTACCTCTTAACATTTTGGTAAATATCTGGTGAAAAATCTTGATGTTATATATACTGTTGTACAACGTGCTTTTTTATTTAAGATATCTTTTTTTTTTTTTGGCTGAGAAAGATTCACCCTGAGCTAACATCTGTGCCAGTCATCCTCTGTTTTGTATATGGGACACTGCCACAGCATGGCTGGTGAGTGGAGTAGGTCTGTGTCTGGGATGTGAACCTGCAAACCCGGGCTGCTGAAGTGGAGCACATGGAACTTGAACCACTCGGCCATGGGGCTGGGCCCTTATTTAAGACATCTTTAACCTCTTTGCATGTCACTAATATTCTTCACACTATTTTAAACATTTTTTATTGTGAAATATAATATAAATATAGGCAAGGACATAAAACATAAATATACAGCTGAAAAGAATTTTGCATAAAATGAACACCGATGTAATCACTGCTCATATCAACAAATAGAATATTTTGAGCACCCCAGAAAACCCCTAACTGCTTGGAAGAAGTAATTTTTAATGGAGGTATAAAATTAATTTTTGACTGAACAAAAATTTATTGTTTGCTACTGTCTTTTAAATTGTAGGTCTTTGTATATAAATAATTTTTAATAATTAACCTGTCAGATATTACACTGAGTTTATATGATGGACTGTAGCAATTGGAATAGCCTCACGCTAGATCATGAGTGAAGGTCAGGACTCCTGCCTGGCTCAGGTGAGTGAGCACAGTTAGCTCTGTCTCTTCCTAACATTTGGATTTCTGAAGAGTCAGGGCAGATTTAGAGATTAGGCATGTCTCCAAATTCAGGGCAAATTCTGAGTCAGGTGGTTCAAGGGCATGATACCACATGAGCTCTCATTCAGAAGAAGGGGCTTTTCAACCCTCCTCCCATCTTCATCATTTTCTCCTGGACACAGAATTAAGTAGCTATGAACCAACTAGTTTTTAATTGCATCCCAAAGACCTGACCGCACTCAGTAGTTTAGGTGCCCTAATAACCAGACGGCCATTCTGGTAAAGGCTTGGATCATACATCTTCAAACTCTTTGAATTTCATAGGTTTAGGGCTATGCTAATTGTGATTCTGAAATTTTGTATCAGCTTTAAGTGCCTTCAGTACCAAATAGCAGAAAATTTAGTGGTGGTTAATGTGAAAGGGATTTACTTTTTTGCACAAACAAGAAGCAGAAAGCTGCTGGAATTTGTTCGGTAGCTCTGAAATGTCAGGACTTATTTGTTGCTTTATAGTCACAAGACAGCTCCTGTTGCTCCAGACATATATCCATATTCAAGCCAGGGGGATGGGAGAAAGGTCTGGTATCAGCCACATATTTCCCTGTTTATCAGGAAAGCAAAAGCATTCCCAGACTCTGCCAGCGGAATACTACTTCATTCCTGTTGGTCAGAATGAGGTCACTTGGCCTTTTTCAGTAAAGGTTGCAACACTCACGTTTTTTTCCGTGTTTCTTTTCTTTCCTTTTTTTTTTTTGAATTTGAAGGAAAGATCTGGATGGCAGTTCTGGGTCAGTGTAGTACATAATAGAAACAACTCTTACAGAAAGAGGTCAGATACTGAGGCAACCTTGAAAATTCAAGACCTTTGTAAATTTCTAGAAACTTTTTGAAGGACTTTGGACTTCATCCGACTGTAAATTTGGAGTTTGAGCCAATCTTTTTTAGATTTCAAGGATCAAAGAAGCCTCATTCAACATCGAAATTACGGCTATGGTCCTCAATGGGAGATTGATAGGAAAAGGGCAATTCTCCCTCTGAGATAAAAAAAGATGGGTATTTTTGAGAATAAGAGATTAAAAGAAAAGGGGAAATTTAATGCCTGATAATCTTGATCTTCTCTAGGGGTATAATAAATCACCTGCCACCATTCCATCATGGAATTGGTGACTAGAAATTGGTGAGAAGATTCATCATGGGAAGTCTCATAAAGATAGACAATAATTGAACAAAAGGATTGTGGAGCATGAATGAAGATCCATTTGAAATCAAATAGCCTGATATTGCTGAATCCTAAGTAATCATAGTCTTTTGCCTTTCTCCAATATCGTTTTAAAGCACCTTAATTATATAAAGTGAGAATTATCTCCTACTGGAGAGGGAGTCTACTTGGTTGACGGGAAATTTATTGGTAATGCTGATAATGGCGAAGTCCAGACCGAGCACTGGGAGTGTATGTGTTTTTAATGAGAGTTAGGAAACTGGCCAGTGGAAGGTTTTGAGTAACTGGAAATTCATGTGAAGTTGGAGTCCCCCTTTTAGTGTATGTCAAGTGCTAGAGAGTTGGAAAATTAGGAGGTCGTAATAAACAGCAAAAGCCCTTTTCGCATACTGCTGACTATTGCATTCTAGGCAATAGAATGCCTTCAGAGGCATTCTTCAAAGGCAGGTTGAATCCTCAAATTGGGGAGGAAACTTAAAATATGGGGTGGCCTTAGCCTTAGAAAACCCCCAAAATTGTTGCCTTCCTTTCTCTTTCCTTCTTTCCCTACCTGTTTTTTCTTTCCTCCCACCTTCCTCCCCTCCGCTCGCCTCTGCTCTCCTTCCTCACTTTCTTCTTTTCAAAAATATTTATTGGTTGCTTATTATGTGTCAGGGAGGTGTTTTTGTGATATAGGTAGAGTGGTGAGCAAAACAGACAAATGCCTACTCTGCTGGAACTTCTCTAAACCACTAGACAAATATATGGTACGTTAAAGAGTAGTAGAAGCCGTGGAGGAAGCAGCATGATGCGATTGCTCAAATGGGATGCTCATGGTGAAGGTGACGAGAAATGGTGAGATTCTCGATGGGTTTTGAAGAAGAACCTGTAGGACTTCCTAATGGTTTGGATATGTGGTGTAAGGGAAAGAAAGGAGTTAGGTATGGTGCCAAGGTTTAGCTAGCTGTATTGGACGATGTGACCAGACATAACTTAGGATGAGAAGTGGGATAAGGAATACATTTTGGCTTTGGGAACAGAGTGACCTTGGAGTTGGTTTAATTAATGTGGTACTCTGACACATTTCTGAGTCTTATGAGGGTAGAATCTACATTGCTCACAGTGGTCTCAGGAGCATATTCGCAGGAGTGATTCCTGGGGTTGAGGGAGTAGGTTCATGATAGTAGAAGCAGGACTCTCCTGCTACACTGCAGATGTCTTCCTCCAAGGTGGAGTCAGATCCCTGGCTGACCAAACTGTAATGTTTAAGTCAACGGGAGGAAGAAAACAAAAAACTGAGGAAAGTTAGGGAGAGGTCCTTTTTCCTAACTGTTTTATTTCCTTTCGTGTTGAGAGTATTCACTGAACGCTTGCCCTCTCTGCTCCTTTACTCTGAGTGACTTATTTGATCGATACATTTGGGAAGACTAAACCAGGCAGGCTCACCTTTGCCCTCTTTCCTCTGGAGACTGAGCAGCTCACAGAGACTCGGTTCTTTGCCCCAACTTTGTCATGCCTGGCTGGGCAGGTTGGGCAATTCTGGGTTGAACACGAGGAAGCCCATTTAACTCTCATGGTAGGGGATATCCTCTGACTTAGCCTTTATTAATTATGAAAGTGACATTCAGACCTCTGTCTGCCATTCCTGGATTTCATATTTCAGTGTGTTCAGAACCCTAGTGAGGGAGAGGAGTACTATTGCTCGAGTCCTCTAGAGAAGCAGCAATAATAGTCACACCACTGTCTTCTGTTTCATAGCAGTTTACAGAACATGTTCATACATGTAATCTCATCTATGGATCCCATTTTGCAGGTGAAGGAATTGAAGTTTATAGCAGTTAAATGACATAACCCAAGTCATAATTACTAAAAGTAGCAGTGAGATTCTATATCCAGGTCTCCTTACTACTAAGCATGTTTTTTTCTTGTATCCACAACTACTTTGTCTGTACATTAAGGGTAAGTTTTCTTTGAGTCATTGGGATAGTACCTACATTCATCAAAGTTTGAGCAGCAGCGTGGGGAACCTCTGTCAAATTGTGAAAATAGAAAACTTGCCACTATATATTTTATTAGTTAAAACCTTGCACAGTCGTTCATCCATCTCCCATTTGAAATATGTCAGATTTTTCATTTGTGTCTGAAATGTGTTCAAATACATTTTCCTTGGGAGTTGTCCTTCATGGGGTTTTTTTTTAAGTGCTGAATTTTGGTATTAATTTTGTTGTGTTTGTGATCTGGTGATATTTGTGAATAATAACATCCCCAAATTGTTGAAGAATTTCTATAGCTGCTGCTTTCTACCAAGTACCTTTTAATTCCTCCATCTTGGCAGAATGCAGTATCTATTAATTATTGCAAAATTTTAAAAGTCTCCAGCTTCACAATGGAAACTGTGTTGTGCTTATTTTTATGTGAAGGGAAATATAACATGGTGAGTACCCAGGAGAGTCATTATGGACAGAGAGTAGTACAATATGAATGGCATTGGAATGTTTCCATGTGGCAATAAACTCTCGTCTCCAGCCAAGACCCATCAACACAAATAGAAGGATGTGAATTAGCTGTTGAGGCTGTGTATTTACTATTAAGAGCAACTGTGCAATCTAGTTTTCAAGACCCGTGCTACCCAAACACATTTTTCTACATTACATAATGTTATCATTTAACTATTGTCATTCAAATGTGAAGACCAGCTGTGCATATCAGGACACAGCTGTCAGGTTGAGGTGCAGATAAGCCATCTGGTGCTTGGTTCTGGGTGGTTAAATTCCAACCGGGGATTTAACTTCATATCCAGCTGTGATAAAGTAAATTGAAGGCTGCATATTACTCCTCAGAAATCACTCCTTTGGGATATTCTTCAGAAATAAATTTTAACCAGAGGTGTCATTGTTTGGTTCTACACTTTCAATTATAGCATTTGCCAAAATAAAACCAAAGGAAAAATGGTTCGGTCATTTTATTTTCTTTGTATGAAATAAAGTAGTTAAAAAGAATGAAGCTTTTCAGCCTTCTTCAAATTATTTGTGTACAGGGACTATCTGTGGTGTAACTGCCTGGCTACCCTCATCTCTCTGAACAATGAGAAGAAAAATCAGGTGATCTGTAAAGGCTGAGTAAGACAGCAAAGGTGGTAATTAGCCTGGTTTCCAGAACATTCTGTCTGTTGGTATGTGAACAAGGAGACAGCAACAGAATTTTTCACAATAGTCATCCCTGTGCTCAGACATACTCCTTTTTCAAGTCCAGATGTTTTCAAGGGAAAATGCTGCCTTGGCCTTTTGTATGTGTGGTTAATCGTGGGGTCCTGAGGAAGAAAAAGACCTTGAAAAATTAGACTGCTCCATGTCTTTAGGCTTTTCTGTGTATAACTATCTACATTATGGAATTAATCTTGATCACTTTTTAACATCTTCAAAAGAGCAGACTTTAACTTACTGCAATATTTTACTTAGTGAATGCTCTACATTAATTTTATCTAAAACAAGTTACGTTAGTATATATTAATTACTGAGTGGGCTAGAGTTATGGTATATGTTAAGGTACGTTAGCTGTCATATAATTTAGCTGATACCGAGATAAAATGGTTTCCTCTTTCTTTAAAACTAATTTACTTAATTCTATCCTGTGGCTTCTGATTGGGTAAAAATCTTTTATCTCTAGGTGGAACTCTCTTCTAGGAACCAAAATTGCTAGTTTAAAGACATAAGAAAGTAAATGTGGATGTGTTTAAGGAAACTATTTAGTAAAGACACTTTTCTTTATTTTCTTTTCAAAATGTGTTTAGAGAAAATCTTGTAGGAAGAGTATGTGAGTAACCAGAACACAGAAGTAAGCATAGTAATGCAAACTTCAAATGCATATCTATTAGGGCTCTCCAGAGAAACAGAACCAATAGGCGGTAGGTAGGTAGGTAGGTAGGTAGATAGATAGATAGATAGATAGATAGATAGATAGATAGATAGATAGAAGAGGAGCTTTATTATAGGAATTGGATCATGCAGTTATGGAGGCTGACAGTTCCCACAATCTGCCTTCTGCAGGCTGGAGAGCCAGGAAAGCCAGTGGAATAATTCACTCCTAGTCTGAAGGTCTGAGAACCAGGAGCTCAGATGTCAGAGGGCTGCAGGAGATGGACATCCCAGTTCAAGATGAGAGAGAGAATTTTCTCTTCCTCTACCTTTGTGTTCTATTTGGGCCCTCAAGGGATTGGATGATACCACCCCACATCGGTGAGGGAGATTTCTTAGTCCACTGAATCAGATGCTAATCTCTTCCAGAAACACCCTCACAGACGCAGGCAGAAATACTGTTTTCCCAGCATCTGGGCATCCCTTGGGCCAGTCAAGTTGTTATATAACATTAACCACCACCGAGTACATTCAGGTTTGGTGGTTTCTTTTCCTTTTGATTCTCAGTGCAGAAATCCTTAAGAAGCACTTTTAATTTTAATAACATGAGTTTAGGTTCAGCGCTTATTTCTAAATATCTGAGACGTCTAAGATAAACCAGTGAAAGTGTATTGTTATGATTCATTTATAACCCTTTTTACATATGTTTGTTGGGGAAAGAGAATTTAAACAAAAGACTTTTAGAATTGATATCAGAATTATGTATTCATTAATTAATTTCTCTAAAATATATATATCTTTCACCCCTACTAATCCTTTGAATACAAACTGAAGAAATCCATCCCTTGAATTCTGCAGGTGCCCATAATCTGTACCCCAAACCCAGGACTGAATGGGGTGGATAGCAGTGATTGAAGCAACTTCATGGAGCATAGAGGGGCAGGCCTTGAGGTCACAGAATTCACGAGACAAAAACGAGAAACAGCAAGGAGAAAACAAACAAGTTTATGAAGATGCTGAATTTACAAAGATTGGAAACTCATACTACACCTCTTATTTTCAGATTTAAACTGTAGACAGTTGTTAAATTTTATTTTATTTTTTTTAACTGAAATCTATTTTTGTTGTTTTTCCTGATGAAGATGCACCCTGAACATCCAATGCCAATCTTCCTCTTTTTGCTTGAGGAAGATTAGCCCTGAGCTAACATCTGTTATGGTCCGGCTCTATTTTGTATGTGGGTCGCCACCACAGCATGGCTGACGAGTGGAGTAGGTCTGTGCCTAAGATCTGAACCCGTGAACCCCAGCTGCTGAAGCGGAATGCACAGAACTTAAACCGCTTGGCCATGGGGCTGGCCCCAGTTGTTACAGTTTATACAAATTATCTTTTTGTTCTTTTCATTTCAAATACTTTAAAAAGTAATTTTATTACATGCCTTTGAACCTCGAAGTGTAGACAAATGAAAAACTGAAAATTACTGCTACTTGGTGTTAGAGGTTCTATTGTTAGACTTAGAAAAGTTAATTTTGCCGAAGTCACCATTCTGCCTAAAAGCCCTTCAGTGATGGCAAATATCCCTTCTTCTTTACAACAAAAAGATGATAGGCTGCTGGAAAAAGTGTAAGGAAAACTAATGTTCAGTTACTTTGGCTGTTCACTCTGTGTGAATTAATTATATCTTTTGAAAATGGGAGATGAGCAAGAATCTCCTGAATTAGTGAATTTTAAAAATACTTGCAATGATTATGGATATTTGTATAATCCTTATGTTATATTGTGAAACTATCAAGGGAAAAATAGGGAATGGTGGAAATTACCCAAGTAAATTTGATATTTATGAAGGGATGGTTTATAGAGTTAGACCTTCTATAATAGAGAAGGGCTTTGTTGTTGTTTATAATTTGTCCTGACTGGGGCATGAGTTTTGGTTTCCAGTTAGGCAAGGTGCTAGGAGCTGTGATGTTGATGGTGCCTAAATATGTCAATATGTTATTTGCACAACAATGACCATGATGATGAAGAGCTACCATTTATTGTGCACTTACTGTGAGACCAGTATTGTTCTAAGTATTTCATGTGTTAATTTACTGAATCCTGGCAACATTATTTATTTATTTATTTACTGTAAGGAAGATTAGCCCTGAGCTAACACCTGTTGCTAATCCTCCTTTTTTTTGCTGAGGAAGATTGGTCCTGGGCTAACATCTGTGCCCATCTGCCTCTACTTTAGGTGGGACACTTGCCACAGTATGGCTTGATGAGCAGTGTATAGGTCCGTGCCCAGGATCTGAACCTGCGAACCCTGGGCTGCAGAAGTGGAGCACACAAACTCAACCACTACGCCACCGGGCCAGCCCCTCAACATTACTATTATCCACGCTGTATAGGTGAGGAAATGAGAGTCAGAGAGGTTGAGGAACTTGCCCACATTCTCATGGCTAGTAAATGATACATCCAGAATACAAATAATGTCTGATTCTGGAAACCACATCCTTTTATGGTAAATTATGTTGCCTCTAAACTATTATTTTATGTTATCTGATTGTGATCTCATAAACAACCAGGACTCACAATGCACAAACACACATGGCATACACATGTGTGCACTCTTTTCCCCTTAAACAACCACCAAATACGTGATTATGTTTAGAGTATGTTAAAAATGCTAGATTAATAGTTATCTAGTTATTTTCCTTTAAGTCAAAGCCTTTCATGTTTTGCAAAGAATTTGAGGAGAGCAATCTAGAAGATCAAGTGAAAGATGACAGTCATTCAGTTAATAAAATGAGTATTGGAGTTCAGAGAACAGAAGTGGCTTTGATTTGAGGAAGATTACCTAAATTGTACTCAAATACATAAAAAACAATTTGCGAACAGTGAAGGACAAAGTTTCACATCCTTATATATCATAAGACAGGACAAGAGGAAATGAATTTTGCTCACAGAAAGGCAGATCTAGTTTAGACATAAATCTTTCCAGGATTACATGAAATGGATTTAAGCCATAGAGACTCACTTGGTACTGCTCATCACAACTCATGCACCTATTGTTAACTGGATCCCTAAAATTCCTTCCACCTCTGTGATTCTATTTGAGCTTGACCAACAGTGGAATCATGTTCCCCTACCCCTAAAACTGATACAACTTGATTATAAGGGCAGTGATACACATAAACATATATACAAAGATGACTACATAATCACTGGGAAAAGACAAGAAAAACAGTATTATTATGATTCCATAAGAGCTCAATGGTTTACAATGCATTTTGAATTCTTTATACAATATCTTATGTGAACTCAATTAAATTCTAACCAAATATAGGTTGGTTAATCATGGGTTAACCTATTCATGGTTAGAAGCTTAGTCTAGCCAAGTATGCAGTTTAGGTTAAGAAAAAACACATATTCTTCCTAGGAAAGATTGTAATCCCCAAGACAACAATCTAATAGAAGATGTAATCCCCTCTGAAGGAAAGATTTTAAGCTAAAATGTTAACATACGATATATACAATCACTTCATTACTAGTTGTTTGGGAAGAGGAGCAAAAGAAAATTTTCTTTGGGGCAAAAACTAAACTATCGTAAATAGTTACTCAGCATTTATACACATGATAAGTTTTAGGAAGGATTCATTAATCTTAGAAGTACTGATCTATGTATTACTAACCCTCTAATCATCATATTACTGTTATCTGAACTTTCCATCCTTAGTTATGAAACCTACACCATTGGTAGAATGGGGCTCAAGGAGCATAAAGGATCACTTCTTGATCGTTTTTACTTATTTTTTAAAAAG
Source organism: Diceros bicornis minor (assembly GCF_020826845.1). Taxonomy (NCBI): domain Eukaryota; kingdom Metazoa; phylum Chordata; class Mammalia; order Perissodactyla; family Rhinocerotidae; genus Diceros; species Diceros bicornis. The sequence continues at coordinate 10,153,274 of NC_080768.1, forward strand.
ACAAAGATACGACTTTGCAACACTGTGATCAACTTGTTTGAATCTATGTTCTATCAGGTTATAATCTCATATGTATATAACTTGTTTGATTTTACTAAACTTCTTTTAAAAGTTCTCATCACTTCAATATTTTATTCTAGGTCACTATAAAATTTCATCCCATCTTCCAAAGTTCTTCATCCCTTTTAATAGGTTTGGTGACATTTCAAGGTCAGTAATTATTGAGGATAAATTGAAAGAAAATCTGGTTAAGATGAAGTCTAAAGGATTAGGTTATTTAAACGAGACATATCTTGACAATGAGGGTTATTAGCTATTAGAATAGAAATTACCCTCTTTGGTCTGTTGGTTATAAACATTCTCATTTATCTGACATGAAGTAAATGTAGTAATTTCAGAAGACTTGAGAATGGAATAAATGACCTTAAAAACTCATTCCACGAATATCGTTATGATATATACGATATTGAGCATAAAGTGATTAAATGGTAACTATCTGAGCCACCATTCCTAGAGCAGAAGAGATTGTTTAACGGTGACAAATAGGAAGTGTCATGACACACTTGAGTTTGCCCAGTGGAAGAGTTGCAGGTGACTCTTTTCATCAGAGTGACTTTAAAACCCCAAGCATCCTGCCATAATACCCAGAAAAATGCAGTCCTTTTGAGAAATTATAGACATCTAGGACTCAGGTTGAGAATACAAAGCTGAAGCAACTTACAGTCATACCCAGAGCCTACTTAGAAGAGCAAACCTTTCCTATGTATTAGTTGATATACACTCATGCTTCAAAAATATAGTTGAGCAAGTACAACCAAAGGCTAAGATTTATTTATTAATAAGGGAACTTAAATACTTCGTCATGGTGTCCTGGTGCTTAAGAAGCACAGCAGAGTGGTCAGACTACATACCCTGGAATTAGTCTACATGGGTTCAAACCCACTATATAAACCTTCGTTTATAGTTCGTTATGTAGAACTATATATTGCTAATTGAAGGACGTTTTCATTTCTGGGTGTGAATTCCATCTTCTTCCTTGGATACTCTTATCACTTTCATAAAAGGTAGAGTAGGTGTTTGGGCAGGGCACGCAGTTCTATCGTAATAGATGAAGTCCCTTCTGAATAGTCCAAGTATCCATTCTGATTAACTAGTGCTGATGAATCAAAATTAAATAATTTGAATATCACTCCTGGGCCTAAGTATTATCGTATGGATATTTGCATTTGGATGCTCATATAGCCTATGATGAGATATCTTCAGAAAAATCTGTATGTGGAGACAGAATTGTCTGGCACTTGCTTTGTAAGTACTTTTTCTTCTAATGAGAACTTGGTTACTCCTAGTTTATGACCATTATTATTATTTTCAATTTATTTACTTTTATTGAGGTATATAAATTATACTATATCTGTATCTATAACTATCTATACATTTCTATAGAAGATATTTAAGTATGTCATATGTGTGTGTATAAGTGCACAAATATTAGGCATATAATGATGAATTTTTACATATAAAAATGCAGCCATGTCACCACCACCTAGATCAAGCTATAGAACATTTCCAACAGCTGTCCCTAGTCAGTTTCCACCTCCTTCCAAAAATAAGCTCTATTGTGATCTTTATCACTGTAGAATAGTTTGCCTGTTCTTGAACTTTATGGAAATGAAACTATACAGTTTGTATTTTTTTGTGTCTGGCTTCTTTTTTCCAACACTGTGTCTGTGAGATTCATCTACCTCATTGCATGGAGCCATAGTTCTTTCTTTTTCATTAGTGTATAACACACTGTTCTACAATTTATTTATTCATTGTGCTATTAATTGATGGCGTTGTTTCTAGTTTGAGGCTAGCTGCTACTAACATGCCTATATATGTCTCTGGTAGACTTCAGCACTCATTTCTGTAGTGTGTATACCCATGTCTCATTGCTCTTAAGCAAGGTATGCCAAATAAGGTGGCTTTGTCCATTTCACAGATATCTGCATGTCTGCCTGAAGGGAGATTAACTAGAAAATCATCTGCTTAAAGCCTCTTTATTTAGGAATTCTGTTTCCTTGCTCATTTGATATGTTACTCTATCTCCCCAATAAAGGCCTCTGTCTTACCAAGAAAGCAAAACCAAATTGTGGAACTATCCCATGGGTTGGACTCCAATAAGATTTAAGCATCAGAGTCTAACAGGATTATGCCATAGGCAGAGACTGTAAAAACCTAATTTTACCATAAGCCTACTCTCTTAGCCCAAATTCTTTGCCCTAAAAATAACGAACAGTTCAGAATATCTGTCGTTACCTGCAGCAATTTCCAACCCTTTCCTACAAAAAATATAAGAAACATCAAAAAATTCTCCGGCACATAGCACCCCTGATCACTGGGAGAGCAACACCAGCTCTGCCCTGGGGCTCAGGACATTTACCTCCAGGCGGAGGAAGAAAAGGCAACATGAATTATGTCTCCATATGCTTAGGAATTACATTTGATGAAGCATGATGAGTTGGAAACATTTTTGTTTGGTCTCGGTCTCAAAATTGGTCTAGCTCCAAGTTGAGAAGCCCCCGAAACCTGACTCAGTAAGGGACATCACCTTCCTCCAATTGCTCAGACCAAAAACCTGGGATTCATCCTCGATTTTCTTTCCTCAAACCCATTTTCAATCCATCAGCAAGCCCTATTGACTCTTTTTTGTTTTGTTTTATTTATTTTTTATTGAGGTATAATTGTCATTACATACAACATTATATTAGTTTCAGGTGTACAGCATAATGATTTGATGTTTGTATATATTGCAAAATGCTTACTGCAATAAGTCTAGTTAACATCTGTCAGCATACATGGTTACAGAATTTTTTTTCTTGTGATGAGAGCTTTTAAGATCTACTCTCTTAAGAACTTTCAAATATGCAATCCAGTATTATTAACTGTAGTTAGTCACCATGCTGTATATTACATCCCCATGACTTATTTATTTTATAACTGGAAGTTTGTGCCTTTTGACCTCCTTCACCCATCTCATCTCTGGCAGCCACCAATTTGTTTTCTGTATCTATAAGCTTGAGTATTTTTTTTTTTTTTTTTTTTTAGATTCTACATATAAGTGAGATCATACGGTATTTGTCTTTCTCTGTTTGACTTATTTCACTTAGCATAATGCCCTCAAGTTCCATCCATGTTGTTGTAATGGCAAGATTTAATTCTTTTATATGAATAATATTCCATTGTGTATATATACGACATTTTCTTTATTCATTCATCTGTCAGCAAGTCCTACTGACTCTTAATAAAACATTCCAGATGCAACCACTTCTACCATTTCTCCTGCCACTGTTGTCCGTGCCATCATCACTTGGACGTAGCAGCCCATGAATAGGCATTTCTGCTTCCATACAGTATTGCTGCTTTTGACCTGTTTCTAGAGTACACCTTCCCACTGCAAATAGAATTATCTTTTGCAAATATAAATTAGACAATGATACTCCACTGTTAAAAGGCAGAACACAAAACAAACAAGAAGAAGCAAAAACTTCCTGTGACTTCCCATTACATTTAGGCCAAAATCGTTTTTGGCTGAAAAGCCTCTAGATTCTCAATCTCGACTACACATTGAGAATGTCTGGGCATATGGCGTTTTATAGCTCCCCAAGAGGTTCTGATGTACACCCAAGATTGAAAACCGTTTCTCTAGGATCCCTTCTCCTACGACTCTCATCCTTTCTCTCTTTACTTCGACCCCAAATGCCTTCTTGCTGTTTTTTGAACATAGTAAACTCATTTCTTCCCTCAGATCTTTGGATAGTCTATGCTTCCACACATTTATATCTCTGCTCAAGTGTTAACTTTACAGAAACATTTTCCTTGACCAACCTACTTAACCAACCTGTATAAGCACTCTCTATTTCTTTACCCTTTATATTTTTAGCATTTATGTGAAATTATCTTACTTTCTTCTTATCCTGTTTATTGTTGCTCTTCCTCACAAGAATGTAAGCTTCACGAGGATGGACATTTTGTCTGTCTTATTCAGTAAAATGTCTTCAGCCTGGCATATGATATGCCTGGCACTAATTCTCTAGTTAGTATTTTTTGAGTGAATAAAAGTGTTAGTCAAGATTCTGGGATCGAGAATTGCTACAACTAGGTAACTGTAGCTTACAGAATATTTATTTGGAAGGCTTTTGTTCTATTTGCAGCCCTAGACTTTCCTTCTGGAAATAGTCAAGGAGACTTTTGCTTTTATTTGCTTAATTATGCTCTGTGTTTTTACGTTCCGCTTCTTTGCTGAGATACAGATCACCTGGTTGGATTTTGAAGTGAGTGCCTGCCTCCAGCACTAGGATTCTTTGCTCTGTTCCTCTGCAGCAGAGGGGCGGAATCTACCATTTCTCCTAGGGGAGTGGTACAAATGGTAACCCCTGACCACTACGCTGAGGGCCAGTCATCTTTCTCTGTTTTTATCCATGGGTTCCCTTTTCACCTTTTGATATGAAAGCGGTGCTCTTCTCTCTTCCTGATGCAGTGGGATGCATCTACGTATAGGGGACTTAAGTAATAGATCTAGACCTTCTATAGACCTTCTACACGTCTGCATTCCCATGGCTTAGGTCTGGGGTCCTGGTCACTCACAAAGAGGTCCAAGATGGCTACGTTCCAGCTCCGAGGCAGATGCTGCAAGTCTTTCTCCTGAGTTAGAGCTTGAATGAGAGCACTCAGGGGTCATATAGCTTGTGAGGAGAAGAGCTGAAGTTTGAAACTGTTATTTGACCCTAAGCACAGTGCACTCTATGTTTTACAATGCTACTTTTCTAAGGTTAAGAGAATATACTGAGAGAGTGAGAGAGCTGAGAGAAACTTGGAGAAACTCTAAAACTAAGAGGTAGAAAGAATAAAATGCAGAGTGAGAAATTTTGCTTTGGGTTGGTGAACAGAAACCAATCTGGCTATTTTAAGCAGAAATGGATTTGCTGTAGTCAATTAAATGTTAGCAAGAACATAGATATGATTATGATGACAAAAAAGTGGGAACAATAATTTTTTTAAAAATTGAAAGTGGTGAGAAAAATCAAAGATGTCCTAAATGTATGTGGGCTAAATCCTTTCTCGGTGAGAATGATTCCAAAACACAAAATGTGAACTCTGCAACACAACAGTAAACAGGAAAATGATTGAGACAGAAAAAACGACAAAAAACCCTTTGACTGTATATCATACATAGAAACTCAACATTAAGTGCGTTCATTAATATAAAGTTCTAGAACATTCATACATAGAAACTCAACATTAAGTGCGTTCATTAATATAAAGTTCTAGAACATCTGCATGTAGAGAGAGGTCAGTAAGTACCAGCTAGGAGAAACCAGAGACTATGTACATCATGTGGAAAGTGCCAGCTAACAAAACTTGTTGCAAATTGTGGGTAGCTCACTATTTTCAAAACCCATTCTGTTATTCCTTTGTCAAAGTGAGTGGCAAGACGGCTGGCTATGGAAGCCACCAGATTCAGTATTTGATAAGATGGTTGTAAACACATCTGAAAGTGTTAAAATTGGTGGTGCCTGCCTCAAGAGACTCTCTTTTTCCTTCTCCTCCATTAGATGCTTTTTTTTTTTCAATTACAAAGTAATATGTATATATTTATATCAAATCAAACAACAGAAATGTATAAAGAGAAAGTTGAGAAATGCACCCAACTCAATTTCCCTAATTCTTTTAACAAATGTTAATGGCTTTATGTCAATCAACACATTTTTAACTCAGATTATATTTGTTTATTTTGGGAAAAAGTTACAAAATAGAAACTAGGGGAATAACATGCCTTCAAAAGAAAGTCATTTCAGAGGATTATTGGTGGAGATACAAAGATGGTAAGCTTAAATCCTTTTTGGACTTATGAACAAAAGAACTTGGAACAACTAAGTTACTTTTTTGATATTTGTTAGTTAATTCTAAAAATAAATTCTTATTGATATTATTCTGAAAAAAAAAATGCTTATTAAGCAAGACTGTGAGCTCCTAAGGATTAGTATTATCACAAAACCTAACAAAGAACCTCACACATGGTGAGCATTTTCTAAGTGTTAAAATAGGAAAAAGGAACATCTAAACCCCTTTAAAATGCCAGGTTTCTTTTTCATAAAGTCAATAGAGTTCTCATTTTACCTATTATAAATATTATTTTTCTCCACTATAATCATTAAAACAATATGTAAAATGTATTTATTTAATTAATTTGTTTCATCTATTTTTATTTGATTACGACTATTGCACCATTTCAGAAAAGTCCTATGTATTTAAGAGTTTAATATATTTTCTATTTGTTTTATTTTGTGATGATTGAATACTTTTTAAAATGTGTTGCAAATCTTCAATATTCCATTTGTATAATGGTTTAAATAGATTTTTTATTAGCTTGTAGACCCTCAGCACCACTTACATCAGTGTTCCTGCAAGAAAACAAATTACGAAGTCCAAATAAAACAATGTTCAGAATTCTAAACCTGTTTATAGCTTAGGGACTGCCTGTAATGTCACATTTTAGGGTTTTGATGCATAGTACCAGGCATATATGAAATATACAGTAATGGCACAGAAAGAAAAGGAGACATCTGCTTTCAGGTACCTCTGAAAAATATCTAAACCATCCCCTACAGATGGCTACGTTTTCTTCCTGCTCATCCCAAGGGAGAGTTTTCCCACAATCTTTCTCAGTAACTGGCTTTGCTCCAAACGAATCTAGCCCAAGCTGTACCCAACACATCTGTGTGACACATGCATTTCTCCTTTTTGCTTTCCTTTTCTCCCTTCTAGGAGAACTTTACTCCTTGCTCTTCATCATGAAATCCAGGCCCCATGATAGAGGCTGGGCTATGGTTACTAAGATGTGGTATCCCTCCTGCTCAATATGAGGTGTATGATTTAATTTAAATAATGACCAAATCCACAGCTCAGCCAATTGGTTTTTTATGAGATTCTTTCATATTTATATTTTAGTTTGTGTAAGGAATGTGATTCTTGTGCATCATTAACTATGGAAAGGTTAAGGAAGAGAAAATGGGAAGTGAGAGTTTAAGAACATATAAGGTTAACTGAAATTTCAGATTCTTCTGCAATTAAGGCAATTCTAACTCAATTTGGTGACAATGAAGCGTTCTTTAGATTTGCATTAGTTATGGTGGAGGGGAGCAGATTTTTCATTCTGCTTAGTTCTAACTTTGCTAAAGATACCAATGACTCAGAAAAAATTTCATTTCCGTTTGGGTGTAGTTAGTTTCTTTAGTATGAATTCGAACAAAAGTGCAGGGCTCTCTGAAGCTGGATCTTTCATCTTCCCTTCCTTTCTAGAAGAGAGATAGTCAATGACAAGAGCTAAAGTCTCTTGATCTGAAAAGTAGAGCTTTAATTAAAGAACATCACTTTCTTGTCCTGGAAGAAAATAAAGCCATATCTTTAAATATAATCTTATGTGGATGGTTGAGAGGTTATAATAAAGGTTGGTATATTACTAATACATTTTATACATTAAAAAAGTAAAACTGGGGGGCTGGCCCGGTGGCATAGTGGTTAAGTTCGCACACTCTGCTTCTGCAGCCCAGGGTTCACGGGTTCAGATCCCAGGCATGGACCGACACACCGCTCATCAAGCCATGCTATGGTGGCATCCCACATACAAAATAGAGGAAGATTGGCACAGATGTTAGCTCAGAGCCAATCTTCCTCCTTTTCCTGAGGAAGATTGGCAATAATGTTAGCTCAGAGCCAATCTTCCTCACCAAAAAAATAAATAAATAAATAAAACTGATGGATTGTAGTTATTACAAAACACTACTGAATATATCAATAATGTGCATTTTTACTGGCTGCTGAATTTTCTAGTGAATGCCACAAGACACATGAATATGCTTCTAATTATATTAATTCATTTAGAAGGAAAAAGACCTTAGCCAATTGTTATTAGTGTTTCCATGACCTTATTTATTGCTATAGTTTTTTATTATTTTTTTTAAGTTTTATAAACTAGGAATTTATTGGCAATGTTTGGCAAATAGCACTGCGAGTGAATACGTACAAACAATGGCAGTTAAGTAGTTTATTAGTGATGCTAATAATAAATAGTGACACTGCCTGAGTCAAATTCTAACTTTGCCACTTATTTGCTATGTGACTTGGAGCAAGTTATTTGGCTTTGTTTCCTCTTCTGTAAAATGTCTCTGTTTACAGTTGTGTAAATTGGCAATAAAAATAATAGTTTTTTCTGAGGATTTCTCGAGTTAATTCATATAAAGCACTTATAACTCAATACATGCAATATGTGTTTTATTTTTCTGTTCAACAAAAGGTATGCTTTGAGCCAATGGTCTTTCCCTAGCAGACACATCATCTCAGTCAATGTGGAGTGTCCTCTTTCTTCATCCTTGGATTGAGTGTCTATTCTGGGGATTTAGAGAGTAACACAGCTTTGGTGGGGGTGCTGGGGAGAACAGATCTGACCCTTAATGTCTTTGCTCATATGGTTTTCTGCCCAGATGAGCTGTCCGTCATCCTGCCTGGTCTTCACCAGCTCGGGCATCTCTGATATATGTCTGATATGTCCAGTTCCCATCTGTCCCTAGTCACACAGAGAAACTGCAAAAGTGTTTGAGGCCCTATCAGCCCAGGCTGCCTGCGCCTTCATTCCTGCTCCGACCCTACTCCTGGCCCTGGGCCCTCCGCATGAAGCGGGACCCAGGCTCCCTGCGTTCTCTGGCCCCACAAATCTATCCGGCAGTTGGCGTGTGCAAATATGATGGACTGTGGGACAGATTTAGAAGCACAGATTTAGAAACATAAGTATCTATGAGATTTATCAAATTATTATGATTATTATTTTGAGTAAACTCTTCCACATTCCATTTTTTGGAAGGAGACAGAGGATTCAAGACAGTAATTAGGATATGCAGAGACATTACCAATAATCCTGGGCTCTTATTCACTCTGAGCTCTGCCCAGGGGACTCCTGGACATTTGATCAGCTGACATTATGGCCATTAAACTGAAGAAAGAGCTGGGAGAGGTCTGTGGCTCTATGAAGGGACTCCACGGTGCTTGGCGCCATACTGTGAGTATCATATAGTAATGAGTTGGTCAGATTGAAAACATATTTGGAGAGTGTTAGGAGGCAGTGATCACTTCTGGCTGGTGACTCTGAGAAAGGGAAGAGCACGGAGGAGGAGGTATTTGATTTAAGCCTGGGAAGATGGGTGGGGTTTAAGCAAAGATAAATTTTGCAAAGAGAAACTGTTCTTGCCTTTTTAACCCAAGCTTATTTTTTTCATCCTCCAATTTAATAAGTAGAATAGTGTTTTTGTGGTGGAAAGCATGTAGACTTTGGGGCCATCAGACCCAATGCTGTCAGTGAGTGGCTGGATGACCTTGGAAACTCAATCTCTGGGCCTCTGTGAAGTGATCGTGGCATCCACCTAACTGGGCTGAGGATCAAATCCATAAAGCACCCAAGGTCCTGGGCCTAGCACCTTGTCACAACTCAGTAAAGCCTATTTCTTTTCCCCTTTGACCCCAGTGCTTTAACATAAAGTTTATCTAGCCTGTATTGGGGAACTGGACAAAATATCCTTGAGGAACCAGATTCTATAAATAAGCACTTTATAATCATAGTCCACTTTCTCCCGGAAAGATCTGTAAAATGCAGACATTTATTGGCATTGATACCTAACCCAAATTTGTATAATAATAAAATGTAACAAAATATCTGGTAATATACAGAGCCTAAAAAGGGAAAAATGTTCGATTACAGTTTTTGTTTAACCGCTAAATTCTACAGAGAGCTATTTTAAAGAGAAGTACTTCTGCAGAGCTAACAGCTAAGATTGTGCAAGTGGTTGCATTTAGCAGAAAACGTGATGTTTTTCTCCCAGCTGACCTCTTAAGAATTAGGTCACTGGGTATACTCTGTTCCCCCTAATTAGGCTTTGATAACATCTAATTGGACAATAAAGTTGTTTTATTAGATCTTTTTGCTCTTACTATGTAAAAGTTTACCCCAACCCAGGAAGAATGAGACAGTTCCCCTGGAGTGCAGCTGGAAGGCAGTACCAGTTTGGGGAATGGAGAAAGAAACTGAGAATAAACTGTTCTCAGCTGTGTAGGCTAAGCTGGAAGATGTAGAATTCACCAATGTCCGTATAAAATTTTAGCATCGACATGGAGGAGAATTTCCATCCTTGGTACTGTTGGGTCTGGGTTTGGGGAGAGGAAAATTAAAAGAAAAAAATCCACTATAAATAGAGAGGAAGTCAAAACACATTCTGATTTTGACTTTCACCCAGATAAAGCCCTGTATAATTATTCTGTCCAACCAGATGCCTGAAATAAGTTTGAAATCATAAAATAGAAAAATGTATGATAAATGAACATTATCTTGTATTAGCCCTAAATAAGGGTATCTAATGGAGCAAATAATTGTATCTGAATAAATTGCTCATTAATGATGTCTGCACGGCACAACCATGTGTCAGCAGTAATAGGCACTTCTCAGAAAGAGAATTGTGGTGGATTGACTTTTGACTTGGTTGTTATCCTAAATAATTCAAACGCATTTCTTGTCAGCATGACTTCTTCCAACAATGTTAAGCATCTAACTCACTTGGTGCTATTTGACCTGGCTCTTCTATTATATAACTGAACTATCTCTGACATGTTTAAGAGTTTGGAAGAGGGTATGGGTGCACCATTATTGTTTTTAAGTTATCCCGTTTATGAACACTATTGAGAGTCAGTTCATCTTTGTGTGAATGTTTTTCTGCTGGTTTGCATTTCATTTTACCTGCGTTAGTTTCTTTGACCCTGTTCTAATATTCTTTCCTTGCTTGGGAGCAGTAGATTTAAGGGGTTATTTCCTGCTATGTTGTGTTTACTTTGGTGTCCTACTCTGTTTGCTTCATCCTCTTCTTTGACAAAGCCCTCTTTTGAGTTATTTCTGTTCTTTCTGTTTTACTCATTTCAGATTGTGTCCTCCTGGTAATTAACAGATACAATTGAGAATACTTTGCTGGTTCTAATTTGTGATACTGCATTTACAGTTAGTCCATGACAATATTGCATACACATTCTTACTTTACTAGAAATATTCCATTAAAGTTAACCATCAGAGTTATGCATAAATGATACTTTGTATAATTTTATTCACGCTTTCTCTGAACTCTCCTAATAACTTGCACATTTCTTACAGTACCTGGTAGTCTGCTATTTTGCCTACATATCCTTCCTCCCCTACTAGTTACAGATACTAAATCTGATTTCCCTTGTGTCTCTGAGGTTGACAAACTACGGCTTGTGGGCCAAATCTGTTTTTCAACGGTCCATGAGCTGAATGTGGTTTTCACGTTTCTAAATAGTTGGAAAAAAAAATCAGAAGAAAGAAATATTTTGAAAAGTGAAAATTATGTGAAATTAAAATTTCTATGTCTGTAAACCAAGTTTTATTGGAACACAGCCACACTCATTCGCTTATATATTGTCTGTGGCTACTTTCATGATACAGTGGAGGAGCTGAGTAGTTGTGACCTTGACGGTATGCCACACAAAGCCTAAAATATTTACCCTCCAGCCCTTTACAGAAAAAGGTTAGAGATCCCTAACCTGAAGTGTTAGAACAGTGTTTTTCATAGGAGGCCTCCAGGAAGGCCTCTGGAAAGAGTAAATAAATGTATATTAAATTGAGAGTCATTATTAATAAGTTTAAGCAGTTTAGATAATTTAAGCAATATAGACAATATAAAATTAGAAATTTTAATTGGGATTTGAAGCTGAGAGCTAAAATCAGATGCTCTGCTGCTTCGTTATTCCTGGATCAAGGTTGATAGCCATGGGGCATAGTCCACATGAGGATGATCCAGCCTTTGAGATCCTGGAAAAGATTGAGAAGGCAGATAAATTTGAAGAACACTAAGAATTTCTTGCTTGGAAATGATAGTAAAACTAAAATTAATTGAGAAAAGTCAAGCACCCATTTTAAGAATAAACCAAACAGGGCTTTCATTTAGATAAGGTAAACTCGCAGGATTTGAAAAATAAACAATTCTGACTTAAAACAAAGCAGACATCATAGTATAGTCATGTGTTGCTTAACAATGGGGACACGTTGTGAGAAATGCGTCGTAGGCGATTTCGTCACTGTGTGAGCATCGCAGAGTGTACTTACACAAACCTCCTCTACAGCTAGGCTCTGTGGTACTAATCTTATGGGACCACCGTGGGCTATATGCTCCATCATTGACTGAAACATCATTATGCAGCACATGACTGTATAAATCTCACTTCCTTACCTACGAATTAGAAGAATGTGCTTAGAATAAAAACTTGATACATGTGAAAAATATGAATAGGAGAAGAAAACTTCAAAACCACTCTAAGTGAAAGGTGTATGGAATGAATTTTCCCTCTGACTCTAACATCCTTTGACTCCCAAGAAGGGATGGCAAAAATTGAAAGAGAACTAGAAGACATTTCTTAAGCTTGCCTCGTTACCTACGCTGTATTCTGATGAGGCACCACTGAAGATGTCCGTGATTAGGAAGGTGGGTTCCCAGAGAGATGAATTTTCTTTCCTTTAATTTTCATATGTTGGCTGATAGTTTCTGGTATTCATAGAGTTTTAACAGAACTTTGGATGTTGATGTGGTATATTTGGTTTACATGGTATATTTTCTTGTTTAAAAGCTGTACAGATTGGACTTGGAGTGAACATAAAATACTAAAATAAAATTTCATAGTAGTTCTGATATGAAAAAGGCCCAAACTACATTAAGCATCAGTACTTCAAAAAGTGATGATTTGCACGATCTCTTAAGACCCGCCCAGTGAAATGTACTAGGCCAGGGAAAAGTTCTATTAGCCAGACTGCTAATAGACTGCTTCAGCACCTTTCAGTTCTCTTTGCTGAAGAAGGGGGAAGTGAGGAGTTTAAGCCTTTATCTGTGCAATTTTGAAGGAAAAATTCCTCCACAGAAAGACCAGAGCATTTTTTTTTTTTTTGCTGAGGAGGATTTGCCCTGAGCTAACATCTGTTGCCAATCTTCTTCTTTTCTCTCTCTCTCTCTTTTTTTTTTTGGTGAGGAAGATTGGCCCTGAGCTAACATCTGTTGCAGTCTTCCTCTTTTTGCTTGAGGAAGAGTGGCTCTGAGCTAACATCTGTGCCCATCTTTCTCTATTTTGTATGTGGGACACTGCCACAGCATGGCTTGATGAGTGGTGTAAGTCTGCACCTGGGATCCAAACCTGCGAACCCCGGGCCACTGAAGCAGAGCACGCTGAACTTAACCACTGTGCCACTGGGTCAACCATCTTTTTTCTTTTTCCTTTTTTATGTGAGCCAGTGCTACAGCAAGGCCACTAACAGATGAGTGGTGTAGGTCCATGCCCGGGAAGTGAACCTGGGCTGCCGAGGCAGAGCGTGCTGAAATTAGCCACTAGGCCACAGGGGCTGGCCCAAGAGCAGAGCATTTTTTTTTTTTTTTTGGTGAGGAAGATTGGCCCTGAGCTAACACCTGTTACCAATCTCCCCCTTTTCGCTTGAGGAAGAGTGGCCCTAAGCTAACATCTGTGCCCATCTTCCTCCGTACGTGGGATGCCGCCACAGCATGGCTTGATGGGTGGTGTAGGTCCATGTCTGGGATCCGAATCCCCGAACCCTGAACCCTGGGCCACCAAAGCAGAGTGTGCAAACTTAACCACTGTGCCACTGGGCTGGCCCACGAGCAGAGCATTTTTGATAGGTCTGTATAGGTTTGTCCTCACTTGCCTAATTTGGTAGTTGCTTACAACTCCCATTTGCTCTGCCTGTGTAGGTAAAGTCATAGATTATTTGGTTATAGAAAGATAAAAAATAATGCATTTATACAACTTTGAGGATTTCTGAGGAGGCCAGAAGAGAAAAAACTTTGGAGCAAAGACTTTTGGATATCAATATTATATCATACTCATTATTGATCATTATCAAATTCATCTTTATTATAAAATAATCTTTTTGTACATAGAACTCCCCCAGGCCCAGGCTGAAATCCCTGTGATAGCTTATAACTTCATGAAATAGGAACAACTTCTACTCCGGTATGATGATAAAATTATAAAGGTTTTCTGATAATGAAGAAAAAGGCTGAAAGAAAACATTATTTATGTTGCATAATTTAGGGAATGAAACGTTTAATCAGTTAGTATATTGATAATGAAAAAATGCCTATCAGTTTACTTTTATGGGAAAAGTATAAATTTTCTGGAATAGTTGGGTCAAATCTCAAAATACTATATGACTTTCTAACACAAAAGTGAAAACCATCTATTGTATTCAAACCATGTGTTCAGGCTAGAAGGTAATGTTAACGGGATTTCCTGAATCCAGCCTGGGAACTTTGATACCCCTCTGTGCCACGTGAGGACTTAGCAGCCTCTGCCTGGGGAGGATCAGACCGTCTTTTATCAGTCAGCGTTGCCCCTTATCCAGTTTTGTTCCTATTAAGTTCTGTTGTAACCTCTTCTGGTAAAAGGACAGAAGTTAGATATTCTTTTCTTTCTATCATTTTTACAGTGATGTGGCTTGATCTGTGACTGAATATTTCAGGAATAAATAGATACTATAGACCAAGAAAAGAATAAGAATAGAATTGTGAAGTTGACCTAGTTATTAGAGAGAATTTTTCTCTATTAGCTTGGAAGAACACCTGCTTCACTATCATATGATATTGGAAGCCTCAGACCTCTCGAAATATGCTTCAGATAATATGAAAAAGATGCAAACTAAAGCTCTGTGCCTGCAGATTTTCTTCTCTTCTGTTACAAAGCTGAAATGATCACCATTCTCTTATCTGTGCACAAGGCGTACATGTTAATTGATGGCTGTTCTTCCGGAATTACATTCAGTCTATTGGGGAAAACTCGTAGATAATCAGTTTAGAAATAGAGTGAGTTAGAATGTCATGTCACAGATGGGCAGTGGGACTTTAATTCATGCTCTTATGATATCCGACTTGGATTACAGTGATTCTCTGCCTGCAGGTCTCCCTCAGGTATCCCCCTGTAAAAAGAAAAGATAGCTTGTGCAAGTCTGGCACCCCTGAGATTTTAAGCACGCAGAGTCTGGTCAGCGAACCCCTCCGTTTAGAGATTTTGGTTCTGGCTGCCTGTTAGGTGCAGGATTGATTGTAAGAGGTCCTAGGGATGTGTTTTTGAGACACTCCGTGAATCCAAATGAGTTTTAGGTTCCCTATTGTCCAAGCCCAATTTTGTTCAACTGTAAAATGTGAGGTTTTCTTTTGTTCAGAACTTCCATTATAAATCACTATGCCCCATAGCTTTTTCAAGCAGTTGTGGAATATATTTTTCCCAGACAGATTCAGAATATCAAACCTGTCATTGAATTTAGGTCAAGACTAAAGTGGTTTGTTTAATTTGCTTTCTTCCAACACTACGTACTCTTTCTGTGTAGCTTTGCCAGGATTTTTAAAAACTCTTTTAAGATCTTAGCATTCTAGTATTCAGGGATCCTATTTAAAATAGACATAGTTGATAAAATCTTGTTTAAAAGCATACTAATTTATATGCATGCTCTGCTGTGCACAGTAACATCACAGCCATAACTCCCGCAGGTTTCTTGTTGGTGAAAGAGAAAAACAAACATTCTGTATTTTCCTTAGAATGTTAGTTCTGTTGTATAGGATATTTTATAAAAATATTTTATCATTTTTCAAAGGTATTATTTTTAGCATAAATTCCCAAATCGTCATATGTGTGTCAATCTTATTTGAAAATAAATCATTAAAATGCATTTCTACTTTTTTTTCAATACCTGGAAATTGAAACAGCAATAAGAGCCTTTATTTCTGAATGCAGTTGCATAATTTGATTTCTTCATCTACTGGCATTTTCCTATTTCTTTTAAACATGTTTCTTCTGCTATCTAGACACATATTTGTCATATATGCCTATACACTCAGTGTAATTATTCTTCCTTTTTACCCATTGGTCATATTTGACATGTGATGGCAGTTTTATGCAAATTAAATACCAGTAATACCTGATTTAAGGAACGGATATACTCTTAGCGACTAACCACCTCAGCCTTATTCCTCCTGAGCATGGGATATTCCTTCCCAATTATTCAGCATGGAACGAGAAATAGAAATGAGATTTCAAATGGAAAAATGTGTGGTCATGGACGAATCACTTTGTTTTTTGAGTTTCTTTTCTCATCTCTCAAATGGATGGTTGTAATTCATACCTCACTTGGCTTTTGTGAGGATTAAAATAAATATGAAGGCACTTTGGAAATTATAAGACTTTACAAATATTAGTTATTTATAATACCTCTCTAGTGGAGGAAAGTTTTTATTGACAAGAAACAAAGTATTTAGCAACTAACTTCAGTATTTAATTCTGAAGCACAAAATTTCTTCTATTAACAGTTGACCTTCCTCCCCCCGCCCCTTTTATTTGCTATATATTCTCTTCCGCTTTTTGGGTTTATTTCTAGTAGAAAACAATGCATATGTGTGACCTCTGTATTGTATCTTAGTAAAAACTGGATAATAAACTAAGTCCTTGAATATGTGCAATAATATGGAAATACATATGGGAAGTGAAAATATGCTTTGTTAAGGCCTTTTTGAAATAGTTCACTCTGTAAGTTCACGATAATAAAAATAATCACCATGTTTCTGAACGCCTACAAAATATACTGGTAATTATGTTGGGATTAATACACAACCCATTTCTATATTTTTCTACAGTATTTCTTTAATGTTAGAAAAATAAACATTGGATTCTTCTTTTTCAGATGATTTGAGAGCCATTTCTGAACTTATCTCTGAGTTTAGCCTAGTAAGGGAAGCTAGAAGTTCAAATGCCTGAGCATCTGGATGGTACCGTGTGGAATGGGAGGGGGAGCTTCGATCTCGTTCCCCTCTTCCTTCCTCCAGTGCCTACTCTGTTTTGTGAAATTGCCCTCTTTTTCCAAGAAAGAAAGAAAGCATATCTGCAGCTTTTCCTAGGAAATCACAAATGAGCTCCTTTAACTCTGTGGACCAAGTCCCTTCTCATTTCAAATAAAGCAGTTAACCTAGTGACCCGGAACCAAATCTTTTCCTTTGAACTGTTTTAAGCTCACAGGGTTTTTGGCTTCTTGCTTCATTGTATTTTCTCCCCCTGAACTTTTTGCTATTGAATTCTTTTCTTCTTTCTTTTGTATTACACCGTAGCAAATTTATATGCATTAATTTTTAGAAAAGAAACATTTATTATCTGTGCAATGCTCACTACTGGATAGTGGTTCTGTATTGACTATAAAAACAATCTCATGAGGCTTCATCCAGACCCAGTTTATTTAGCTTTATAAAAGAATGCAGAAGATGTGATATAGCATGGATGCTAATGATACTGAATCAAGTGGGCTCGCCTCCTCGTGAGTTAAATAAGACTCTACACCAGTGGAAGTTGTCCCACAAAGTAAAGTGTATTTTCAGCAAATAGGAGGCCATGAGGAATCATTTCCAAAGTCATGGTGTCCCCGAACAAAGGGAAGCAGGAACTTTTATTTAGTTGGGGAATGAATATTCACAAGGGAGAGGCGGGTATTCACTTGCACAGGCTCAGTTGGAGAACACACTTCCACATAATGAGGCCTAAGCTCCTCTTGGAGAGATGTTTGCATTAAAAATAAGGCAAAGGTCGTGGGCATAGCTCTTGTGGTGAGGCTTGGTCAGTTTCCTGATGCCTGGTGATTACATCTCTGTAACATACAAAAGAAAAAGAAACAACTTGGAAAAATAGTTAGTTGCTTCCAAACCCACCTATGAGTTTTTCGAGGCACCTCGTCGGTGACACCAACAACATAGTAAGGTCTCACAACACCTAAGTGAGCTTCTGATGTCCCCAGATTACTTCCTGTGCTCATAAATTACTTTGTTCTTGGCCAGCTAATAAACCTTTCCTTCCAACTGGTACAAAATGGAAGTAAAGAGAAGAAACTACTAAATGCATATATGTAAATACATGGTTGGACTTCCTTCTATAGACTAGGTTGAAATAATTATAGGGATGAACTGCAGTAAAATTAGCTCCAGGATGTTTCATTTCATGTACAATGAATTCCTTTCTACGTGGCCCCACCACTGTCCCATCCCCTAAGTCAATGTTTTTCAACAAACATTTACTGAACACATGCTATGTGGTAGGTGCTATGGTAGAAACTGAACATACAGATATATTCTTTGGCTCGAGGAACTCATAAACTAACTACTTATTTGACTAGAATATTTCAGTTGTAGGGAATTTATTTTGGGGGAAGTTTCTGGCTAAATAACAGTGAAAATAACAAACATTTATTGACTTGTAGAGGTAGCATAGCATAGTAGTTCAAAGCTTGGACCCTTAATTTTACCCCTAGAAGGCTGATGATTGGAAAAGTGGTTTGATTTTTTTCATGTCTGTTTCTTCATCTACAAAAGAAAGTAACAACAGGGGCTGGCCCAGTGGCATAGTGGTTAAATTCATGCACTCTGCTTTGGCAGCCTGGGGTTTGCGGGTTCAGATCCTGCGTGGGGAGCTACATACAACACGGCAAGCTATGTTGTGGTGGTGTCTCACATACTAAATAGAGGAAGATTGGTGCAGATGTTAGCTCAGGGACAATCTTCCTCAAGCAAAAAGAGGAATATTGGCAACAGATGTTAGCTCAGGGACAATCTCCCTCACTAAAAATAAATAAATAAATAAGTAACAACAGAATCTAACTTATAGGGTTGTTGTAAGGCTTAAAGAGTTAATGTTTGTAAAGTATTTAGAATACTGCCTGGATTCAAATAATTGTCTAAAAATAGATAAAATGCCTTGCTTATCCAAAGGACAAATCTAATATTAGAACGTTAGAGACAGTGTTTGTCTTCTATTGTTATTTAACAAATTACCACCAAACCCAGACGCTAAAGACAAACATTTATTCTTTCATAGTTTATGGTGGGTCAGATATCTGGACATGGGTTAGCTACATGTCTCAGTCTCAGGAGACTGCAATTAAGCTGTTAGTCTTGACTGGGAGAGCGTCAGCTTCCAGGCTCACCTACATGACTATTGACAGGTCTCAGGTCCTCACAGACTACTGAATGGAGACAGTTTTGTGCCACATGGGCCTCTTCATAGATCATTTTATAACAGGGCAACTGGCTTCCCTCAGAGTGAAGGATGGAGGGAATGAGAAAGGGCACTAAAATGGAAGCTACCATTTTGTTTAGGAAATGATATTCCATCACTCTTACTAGAGTCTGTTCATTAAAAGCAAGTCACTAGGTCCAGGCCACACTCAAGGAGAGGGAATTTACACACGGGTGTGAATACCAGTAGATGGATTTCATTGGGGACCATCTCAGAGGCTGCCAATCACTGAGGTGATTACCGTTTTTTTAGCCTATGATTGCTAAATAGAATATATTGACAGTTTTCCTTCATTAATAGAGAAGCTGAAGACTCTTAAAATTTCCAGAGACTTGGCAACCTTAGAGTGTTCATCATTTGCCCAATTTATATTTTGTCTCAGATGCCAGATTGTTAATTACATTTTCTTTTCATCTATTGTTTGTCTTTGAAAGATATGAAGACCTCTGGTTACTTTAAGGTTGCCAGATAGCTGTCTTCTAACACTTGAAGCTGACGTTGTTACTTTTCTCTAGATCTCTTTCTCGTTGAGCAGAGTACCAGGCACTGGTTATCAATCCCAGGGGAGTAGAGTATCAGGCACCAATTATCAACGCCAGGGGAGGCGTCCAACTCCATGGAGGATAGCAAAGATCATCACTATGCCAACCACTAGGAATAGAAGTCCAAATGCTTATGACCATTTTGTCTTGGTATTGGAGTCACCAAGAAAAACATAACACAGTAAAGCACTGGATGGAACAAAGCTTTACTCACATAGAGAAGAGACAGGACAAGATCAGTTTCAACAGCGGACGTCGGTGCCCTGTGGCCAGAGGGCTTCTCCCAGCGGCCTACACAAAACAATTCACCTATGGACACTCTTCTCATGCCACAGTGGAAGGATTCCGTGTCCCCTCCTCTCGCAGAGAACAGATAGAGCAGTGGGGTTGGCCAGTTGCCATGTAACACACACATGTAAGCGGAACACTTAAGCACTCACGGAGCCTGAAACAAGGAAAGACATCGCCACACAGGAGATAAGCCTGGCACAGGCTGTGTGGGCTCTTTATCTCTTGGTAGAAGTGTTCTAGGCCCAGGGCTCATTCTTGTGGGACTCAGTGGTGGTTGAAAGATTGATTGCCTGTGTGAGGCTGCCTTTCCCATCATTTCTGTTTGTATGTGATTTGTTGTTCCCACTCTGATTTGTGGATTTGCCATGGAGAATTTAGTTAAGCCATGACTTTTGGAAGAATTCTCAAACTCAAACATATGGGCTTCTTTGTCCTCAAAACCCCAAAAGTGTGATTCACAGAGTATTTTTATCCTTATGAAAAACCATGTTATGTTTTTAATCATTCACTTAAAGCTAAACCATGAGGATGGATCACAAAATGATGTAAAGAAAAGTGCATGTTGAATTCAGTAAAGATGATCAACCTCTATCATTTAAGATAAAAAGAGGGAAATAATGTCATAATGATACCGGCCCTGATATCAGTTCCCCTATGTTAAATCCAGAATCTATGGGGTAAAAACCAAAAGCACTCATCTTCTATCCCTGTTTCTCTAAGTTACATCCATATGTAAATATTGGTTTTTTTTAAACCTTTGTATCCCTGAACTTCACAAGGCAGATAGAGGTTACAAATTGTCAAAACCCCAGATGGCTTCAAGCTGGGCTCACATTGAAGTTTTGGCTAATTACCAGTTCTTGAGATTTGTTACAGGGAAACTGATATCAAGAAGCTAAAGCTTCTCAGACCTTAACTCCTGGGCTTCCTGGCACCAGAGTCCACCATCCACCATGGAGACGGAGACAGTCGAAGGACAGCCAGCTATGATTCCCTTATCTCGCCCTCCTCCTCCCTGCCAGCAGCCTCACAAGCCGAACGCAGGCTGGTGGGAAAGTGCTGACCAGCAAGGCCACAGGTTCCCCCTCCATACAAGTGGTCACATTCTTCACAATCTTTAACACCCCTTGCCTCCCATCTTTCGGGGAGACGGGACAAATTTGAGAGCTCTTGTCTTCTGGCTGACGTCACCTGAAATAAAAACTCTTTCTTTGCCATAAGCCTGGCATTCCAGTTTTATTTGGCCCCTCTTGTATGGCCAGTAAAGAACCTGGGTATGTGTCTGGTAACACTAAGACAAGAGGTGTTATGATTTTATTTGGCCCTAAACTATCCAGATATATTCTGTTTTGCCCAGATCAGTTCCATCAAACACACACAATTCAGATTTTGTTGCCAGTTGACTTAACTTGCGTGGACTTAGAAAATCTCTTTGAACCACTTTCTGTGAACTATTCTTGAAGTGTATTTGGAAGAGAAAACAATTTTTTTCTTTTGTGGTTGTTTTTTAATTAGAATTCCTGTGCTTATATTGTGCACGACCTCTTTTAAAACCTTAATTTAAATGAGGAGCCAAGAATTCAACATTCTCTTGCAAGGTCCATTCCAGCTGCAACATTCTTCAATTCTGTGTTTCAAAACAATACAGAGTTGTTCTGAATTGTAATGAGAGTGGCAATGAACTCTTGGTCTGGTCCAGAAATGTGAATGGTAAGGCACAATCTCCTAACATCATTGTAACAACAACAACAGCAAAATTACATTTCTGTATTCTTTTTGATGAGCAGAGAAAGCTAAGAAACTTAGTTGTGAGATATTTATTGGTTAAATTAATTTTTTTAACCTATACAGTAAGTGAATTTTTGTGGGAAGAAATAATTATTTCTCTTGTCTCTGGTTAGACTATCTGCATAACCTCGGCTTCTCATCCTAATACTTCCATTTTTTATTTTTATTTTATTTTTTTAATTATTCTTTTTAATTTTATTTATTTATTTTTCCCCCAAAGCCCCAGTAGATAGTTGTACGTCATAGCTGCACATCCTTCTAGTTGCTGTATGTGGGACACTGCCTCAGCATGGCTGGACAAGCGGCGCTTGGCGTGTGCTGGGGATCTGAATCCGGGCCACTGGTAGCGGAGTGTGCACACAACCACTAAGCCACGGGGCCGGCCCCCACTCTCCATTTCTTTATGGAGAACTTTAACCATTTCTTCTTTTTTTAATCACTAGTCCTAATCTCTCTCCTGAATTCTACACCTTACACTTTCGATTTAGAGAAATTTTGACATTAAAGATTTCTTAGTTACATTGGTTAGTTAGTCAAGTAAATTATCAAAAAGGAGAGATGGTAAAAAAAAATCATAGTGCTATTATAAAGCTTCTTGCTTGTTATCTACACCTGAGTACTACACCAATTGGGTACTTTAAAAGCAGAAATAAATCTAAGAGACACATAGCTCTTGTGGCATTATGAAAACTGAAGTTTAGAGTTGAGCTTCCATGAATGACACTCCATCAAAGTGGCTGTCTGATGAAGCTGCTGCCTCTGCCACCACCAGGAAGCTGTCACTTGCTTCTGGCTTTAAAATCAAGCTACATCTGCCAGAATCAGGAAGCTGCCCAATAAGACATCCATCTGTTGAATCCAGAATGTACTGCTACAGGTTCCAGCTCAAGAAGCACTTGGTTCTACCATAATCTGCATTAGCTAAATGGGTGATCTGCATCTCCCCACATAAATCAATTTCTAATCAAAATCTTAAATGAGTTATTTGGTTGGCATACTTTAAATGACACGAAGAGCTGTAGATGCAAGACAGTCTGGGAGAGGCAGGTTGTTTTAGATTTTTTAACTCCAGCAGCACAAGAAGAGACGCTGGCAGGGTGTTGGGTTTGGTCTTGAGTGAGCCAGTTCATATATTTGCCATGCTCTTGGTCTAGTCGATAACTATATATTCTCTGCTCCCCATTCTTAAACTTCCACAAAACAATAATAGATGCAAAAGATAAATGCTCTTACCTAACCAAATGCAACTCTTCCTCCTACAAACAACAAAATATACCCTATCCAGAAGGGAGATCCAAAGTCTCATCGGTTCCTACATCCATTTCTGGGTGACATCCATTCCTCCCTGCCATCCTGTAAGCTGTGGACTAGATTATAAAGTTAACCCCTACTTGCAAAATAGAAAACCTATGTAAAGCAGTAGAGAAAAGGGAGAAAGGATAAAGAAGGAATGTTATATACTTAAGAGCAATTATGAAAATATTGGTAGTTTCTACAGCCCTATTTTTCTACAACTGTCATGAGGACATAGGGAGTATTCATAACTTCCTCCCTTTGCTGCCTGTATTAGTCAGGGTTCTCCAGCGAAACAGAATCAGTAGATTCTGGTTCTATCTATCTATCTGTTTGTCTATCTGTCTATCTATGTATCTGTCTGTCTGTCTGTCTATTGAGTTTTTTTTTTTTTTTTGGTGAGGAAGATTAGCCCTGAGCTAACATCTGTGCCCATCTTCCTCTATTTTGTATGAGGGATGCCACCACAGCATGGCTTGACGAACAGTGCATAGGTCCACGCTCGGGATCTGAACCTGAGAACCCCAGGCCGCTGAAGCAGAGTGCACAAACTTAACCACTATGCCACCGGGCCAGCCCCTATCAAGATTGTTACAAGGAATTGACTCACATGATTATGGAGGCTGAGAAGTCCCAAGATCTGCAGTCAGCAAGCTGGAGACCCAGGAGAGCCGATGGTATAGTTCTAGTCTGAGAACCTACAGCCCCTAGACCCAGAAGCTGATGTTTCAGTCTCAGTTTGAAGGCTGGAAAAGACCAATGTCCCAGCTCAACAGGCAGAAGGAGTTCCCTTCTACAAAACAAAAAAAAGAGTCAGATTTTTTGTTCCATTCAGGCTGATTGGATGAGAGCCACCCACATTAGGGAGTGCAATTTGCTTTACTCAGTCTACTGGTTTAAATGTTAATCTCATCTAGAAACACCCTCACAGACACACTCAGAATAATGTTCGACCCAGTATCTGAGCACTCTGTGGCCCAGTTGAGTTGACACATAAGATTAATCATCACACCATCCATTCTAAACTCCCTTTTCCCTCAGATGACACATAGGCAAATCAGGATTTATTCTCTGTGGGTGACTCAATTCTTCCTGATCATAGCAGATTTGGGAGGTAACCCAGAGTATTCCCAATTTTCCATACGTATTCTTTCCTATCTTCACGATATAGCAGTTACTCTCTTTCCCTTTAAATTATATTAATAACCCCAGTAAACACCATACATAACTCCCTGTCCCCTCTGTTGGTTCAGCGACATGTGGACCCCCAATTGACCAGATCTCATATGCTAGTGCAATGGGACCATTTTTATTTTCTGGGCTGACAGCATTCCTCTCTTGGGTACTATTTTAGTTACAATACAGGCTACTGTGCTCTAATGAAGAAACCCTAAAATATAGTGGCTCAAATAAGATCATTGTTTCCCTCTCACATGGATCCAGAGTTGCCAGGTGGTTTAAAGCATAAGAGTATTTCTGCTTAATAAGATTTTCCAGGGCTTCCATCAATCTTGTTCTATCTTGTTGTTCTGTAATGCCTTAGGTTCTTGTCTGCAGGGTCAGAACTGGCTCACCTGTGTTACGTGTGAATTCTAGCTCACATGAGTGTAGAAGGAAAGGAAGTGAAGTTCAAGCATTTTCCTTTTTAAAGGATTTGATCCGGAAGTTGCATGCATCATTCTGCTCTCACCTCACAGCTGAAACTTAATCACATGGCTGTATAGAGATACAATGGAAAACTAGAAGTTGTAGTCTAACTGGGCAGCCATGTGCTAAACAAATACTCAGGGTGTTCTATTATTAACACGTGGAAGGGGATAATTGGTCTTGGGGAAATTATCAGTCTATGCTACAGTACTAAAATTTCTAAAAAATCAAGAAACCAAGCTTTTAGGGATGGGAAGAAAAAATATTACAAGGGAGACAGTAGGTGTAATGGTGACTCCTTGTTTCCCAGGCCCATGTATTTTGGCTTTGGGAGACCTAGTATCATATACTGGATGATAGTTTGAAGCATATATCACATATATCACAGCATATATCACACCTGAAGAACAGACCCCAGCCACACTGGAATTGGTGCCCACTGGGAGGATAAATCTTCCCCACTGTCCATCAGGTCCTGATGGTTCTGAAATGCTGTATTAGTCCACCTCTGCGTGGTCCTAACATATCATGTATACGTAAATCCAGGTCAAATGTTTTCTTCCTCAATCAACTGATACAGTACTTCTCATAAGACTCTGTGAGGGAGAAGAGGCAGTACAATAAGAATAGAGATGGTGAGCATTTGAGTTGTCTCCTCATGCAACTTACTCCTACTTTTATCCACAGGTAATAGCATTTTTCAAGAATACTAATACTTGACCTCAACAATGCATTTCTCAGTGTCTTGATAAAGTGACCAATTTCTGGGCTCTTAGAAGGCAGAGTTAAAGGGTGGTTGGTGGGTTACTCATTAAAAGTCCAGCAGAATTATTTATTCTCCCTATTCCCTTTGTATTCTTTTCACATTACTAAAAAAAAAGAAAAGAAAAACTACTGGCCTCTCAACTTCATTCATCCTGGGCTGTGATTGAATCTAGGTTTCAATCAATCATTTGATGAGATGATCAGAACCTGCAGCATGTAGTTGAGTTGGCTAAAAATAAACCCATCCCAAGATTTTGTTTCTCTTTTCCTCATTGAAAATCCTCAGATTTTTAAGAGGGTGAGTTTCCCAACCAGATTGTCTAGTTTTGAATCCTGGTTTTATACTAACTAGCTGTGTGATCTTGGATAAGTTGCTTAACTTTGATATGTCTTAGTTTCCTTACCTGTAAAATGGAATTATTCTAGTACCTACTCATGGATTAATTATGAGCACATTTAAACATATTAGAACAATATTTAGCACAAAACACATGTTAAATAAATAACTATTATTATTTTTGTTCAATATAGGTCAATGTCTCTAGTTTGCCAATAAAAATCCTTCCTCCTTTTGTTCTAGTCTTAACTTTCACTGTTGTTTTACACCAACCACGTTTCATGTTTGCTAAGCTGGACTACATCGTGTTTCCCGACAAGTCTCTCACTTTTGGGTTGACATCTTTTTCTGACATGTCCTTTCATGGAACACTGCTTATTGGATTTCACACATCTTACTATGTTCGTATAAGGTGCCGCTGCCGTTGTGAAATCTTTCTTGCTGTTTTCCTGTCTCAATATGATCTTTCCTCTCAGAAATCTCCATTGTGAGCCATTTTTTTTTTCAGGACACCTCATTAATTAATTAACTGAGTGGAGAATTAGAAAAAAAAAAGAAACATCTTAAATGAATACCTACCATGTTTAAGGAGACCTTTTCGCTCTATGAAAGGCGCTTGCAAATTTGTAAGAGAAACAGACATATAAATAGATAATTCTGATACAATCCTTTTGTGTCATTAGAGTAACGGTTAGAGTTATCTAAGAGTTCAGAAGTTACTTAGCTCTGAATTAGGAAGCCAGTGAAGGCTTCCTGGAGGAAGTGATGCCAGAACTTGAGTTGTAAAAAATGGTATGAAGTTTATCAGGTGGAGTTCAGCAAGAGGGAATAACATACACAATGTTTAGTGGAGGATGTGCAGTTCAGAATTTCTGAAGTGAACTCAATTCTCATGGGGCTGGGGTGGAAAGATCCTTAAAAGGCAGACACTAGAAAGGTAGGTTCCCAGAGGGCTATGTATGAGAGAGAAAGGAGCTTGGATATATACTTAAGTGCCATTGAAGGCTTTTCAGCAATTTTTTAATTTATGTAATTCATTTTAGTAGTAGCATGGAGGTGAGACTTTGGGGCAAAAAAGACCAATTAAAAGTATATTGCCATCATCCAGGTGAATAGTAGGGGCAGAATGAAAAGAAGGAATAAGTTTGAAAATTATTCATGAGAGAAATTAGAAAGACTTTATGATCAATCAGTTCTGGGGATGAGAATGGGATGAGGAAGAGGAGTGAAGTAAATATATCTTTTAGGTTTTAATGGGGGTAACAGGGAGGTCAGCCATGCTAAAGAACATCACCTAAATCTGAAACTAATATAGTGCTTAAGACAAAAGGGCAGGCTTAATTTGTTTACAATGCGCACATTGCTGATCGTACACTGACCTTTTCAGTTCCACTTATACACAGAGGTATCACTATCTGAGGTGAAAACTTGAATGCAAAAGACAAAGGAGAATATATGTTTATATAATCATGTCCCACAAGTCTGTATCGGTATACCCGTCGTTCATATCATCTTATTTACTATTGATGGAATAAACTGCTAAGGTAGAAAACATCCATAATCTGAAAAATAAAGACAGAGAAAAGGAAAAAAAGAAGGGAAAAAAGGAAAGAAAGACAAAGGAAAATAACACGTCCATGTGGAAGTTGAGTTTATTTGAATATAAAATTTGATAAAAAATTCAAATTGGTAAATATGATAATATGAAAAGCAGATACCTAACAAGGTAATGAAACATTATCTTTAAAGTCAAGTAATCTCTACCCTCATTTTTTTTTTAAGAAATTTATGTAAATTATTCTGTTCCATAGATATATTTTTCTGAATGGAAACATTAATGGCAGAGTGGAGTAATGTAAGACATATTGGACTGAGACCCAGAAACCTCTACACCGTCATAAACGTGGCTGGACAAACAACTAGGGCTCTCTAATTTAATCTCTTCATAAAAGTAAACATATAGTTTATGTTCTCTAAAATCTATATCTGTTCAACACTTTGATTCTATAGCAAGGCGTAGACTGCCTTGGTTTTTTTTTTTTTTCAGTTACCCTCTTATTGAAATCTTTTGACATTTATAATCTGATTCACTGTGGCTCAGAAATATTTGCCTTCTTATTCAAAAATGCTTGTGAAAAGAGAAGCAGCACTTGGGAACAGGGCTCAGACGTGGTTCCCCATGAAGTACTCAAATTGACGAATAATATAAAATAATATAATAGTATAAATTAAGGCTCTGGAGTATATAATTTTAATTTGCATCTCTGACAGCATTGAAGAGATTATAGGGATAAAGAATGGCCATAACTCAATTAACAGTCCATTAAGGCATCTCATTAGTAGGTTAAAAGGTTAAGACTTGATAAAAAATAATGCACCTATCAACTTCGAGGGACAGAATGAAATGAAATGGAAATGTGTTACTAGTTAAATGTAATTAGAAAGCATTCTACAGAGTAGGCATTTTATAAATATAGGTTGAATAGATTTATAGGAGAGCCTACAGTCTCAGCTTACTTTTTGCTTTACATTTATACTAAATTTTTTTGTTATTATTAATGTTCTTTAGAGGTTAATAGTTGTATTTGCCTTTAGCAATAGAACAATCCACATTTCCTCAGTCTCTCATCTGTAATTAACATGTGAGGAATTACACATATACGTCTAATTACAGGTGTATGAAGATGCCAATGTTGTTCAATTTTGGCTATCCCTTACTAACAAACCCCAACTGTAGATCAAAGAGATTAATTTTCAGTTGATTTCACACTACATGTGAGTGTTGAGTAATCCTAGCCTCAAAATAGAAGTTTTTGAAAAGAGGAAATCCTTTATTTCTAGAGGAAATTTATATTCATTGAGATGAAACAGTAGTTATATTATGATTTGCACAGCATAAAACACTTAAAATTAATAAATTTTTAGAAAATTTGTGGCGCCTATCACTGGCTTTCTGAATTCATTAAATTGTTCATTATCTGATGTGAAAATGAATAGAGGACTAATCCAAGGAAAAAATGATGCAGACGATCTGTTTTGTAGAATTTTTTTGGTAGAGTTTCACATACAATCTCTATGGATATAAAGGAGGAAATAGGTTGTTCACAAAACTTAAATTCAGTGGCGGAACTGATTAGATTTTTGAATTTATGTTTAGTTCCTAAATAACTTTCCTCTTTCCAGACCAGCATGTCCTTGAAAAGTTAATTTTGTTTCATCTCTGGATACAGGAGGCTTCGAATGACAATGGAAGTTGAAAGCTTCCTAGGTAAAGATCCTTCAAAGAATAAGCCATTCAGGATAGGGAAGGATAAAAGTCAACAGTTTATACCACTCAATTGCTTTTAAGATTTTCATCAAATGCATCCCCTGCAGTTGAAACTTACTAGACAAGCTTCCCAGCAGAGTTAAAAATCATAAAACAATGACAAGCCTTACCTTTGTTTCTCTGAGCTTTCAGACAGGAAAGATAGCAAAGGAACTGTGTATCAACTTACTTTCTTCCCCTTCTGGTGCTTGAAAAAGAAATCTCTTACCCTCAGGCACGTGGCATTAGCCACAATTTAAGCAAAAGATATTCAGTTTTTGTTATCAGCTAGAAAAATACAACTTTACGAGTCTTTGCATTTTATGGATTCTAGTATGAGTATGCCGTGTATTTACTCAAGGGCAAAATTTTTCAAAATGCCAGGAGTTCATTGCAATTTTTAAAATAAATATTAACGTGATTGAAAAAAAAATTTTACTAATATTTTTTCATCAGAAAAGCATTTTCATCATTCATCTAGCCTAGAATTTGACTTTTTAAAAAAATTTGTATATATATTATGGCAATGGCAATAGTATATTTAAAAATAAGCATTTGCAAAAAGTAAGAGGGCTGTATTTTCTTATTTCTGGGATGTTGCCAAGCAATGGCCTCACGCTGATGTTTGCTCTGGAGACTACCATAAGTAAGCAACAGAAGGCTCCCCTCCATTCCCACTTGTGTGTGGTATGTTCCCTCTTGGGAGTAAAAGTGTGAAGGGAGTGATACCGAACCAAGTGGGCTCGCCTCCTGGTGAGTTAAATAAGACTCTACACCAGTGGAAGTTGTCTTGGAAAATAAGTGTATTTGCAGCAAATAGGAGGCCATGAGGAATCATTTCCAAAGTCATGGCGTTCCGGAACAAAGGAAACCAGGACATTTTATTTGGTTGGGGAATGAATATTCATAAGGGAGAGAACGGTATTCCCTTGCACAGGCTCAGTTTGAGAACATGCTTCCACGTAATGAGGGCTAAGCTCCTCCGGTGGTTACATCTCCTTAACACACAAAAGGAAAAGAAGCAACTTGGAAAAACAGTTAATTGCTTCCAAACCCACCTTTGAGTTTCTCGAGGCCCCTAGTCGGTGACAGGAGCACAGTATGACAGTATCCTCAAAATGCAAAGTACAGTTTTGAGTTGAGAAGCTTTTTAAAAATCTGCATTGTAGCTGCTTCACCAAAAAGATACAGAATGATGTATTGGACTTACTTTATGTTATATTGCAGGCTAATAAATGTCGAAATTAGTTCTCTTAGATATTCATTGAGTAGAAGTTTTGCTGTTGAATTGCATTTTTGAGATTTTATTTTAAAAAATTCCTTGATATTGGCACGGGAGAGACACTGCCATAAGGTTCACTGGAACAAACTACACTAATCTGGCTAAATTTCAAATGGGTTAATTACATTTTGCCTACTTAAATTTTTGTGGATATATTTCTCTTTATTCATACAAACACCATATTCTGCTGAATGATATTTAACATCTGTTACATTTCATTTCTTTAAAGTTTCTGAATTTTTGGAATTGTCACCACATCAGTTTCTGTGTAAATGATTTTGATTAGAATTTAATTTAAAATAAATTCTTATGCCATTTTTTTTTGTGTGTGTGTGTGTGAGGAACATCAGCCCTGAGCTAACATCCGTGCTAATCCTCCTCTTTTTGCTGAGTAAGACCGGCTCTGAGCTAACATCTATTGCCAATCTTCCTCCTTTTTTTCCCCAAAGCCCCAGTAGATAGTTGTATGTCATAGTTGCACATCCTTCTAGTTGCTGTTTGTGGGATATGGCCTCAGCATGGCCGGAGAAGCGGTGCATCAGTGCGCGCCGGGGATCCGAACCAGGGCCGCCAGTAGCGGAGCGCGTGCACTTAACCACTAAGCCACGGGGCCGGCCCCTTATGCTATTTTATTATGGTCCCTATGACATGGATAAATTCAGCCAAGGCAAGTATATTCTACTTCGGCTGAATTAATACTGAAGCTGCAGTTTAAAATTTCGTGAAGAATGAACAGTCAGTGCATTTGGCAAAGGTATTAAAGTACACACAGTTTCTCACCTCGATATCTTAGCCTCTCCTGCTCCTGAGGAGAGATCACGTTTGAGGAAACTGACATAATTACTCTACAACAAAGATTCAACAAGGAGCTGGATAGGCCCATCAATTCTTCTCATTGTCTTCTGTGTAAATTAAAATATAACTTGGGCTTTTATAGTTACTGCAGTGGCCAAGGAAATGAGCTGAACTCTCAATACCTTTTATCTCCTGGTAGATTTTTATTATGTCCCTCAGCTTCTCCCCTTCAGCAGTGTCACTAGACTTGTCAACTGCAATGATGGCTTTTGGCATTTCTTCACTGATTAGGTTTTATAAACCCTCCTTGCCTAGCTCATCCAAACTCATGAGACTTCTAGATAATCTCTTAGATTTCCTGTCTGTTAAGAGTTGACTGGGAACAGGGCAGAGAGCTCTAGTGCTCCCATCAGTTCTCCAGTCACCTGCAAAATGATGAAGAAAAGTGACATTTTTGGAATCCAATGCAAAATGTGCATGGAGGCATCCTTGGACACTGGCCCCTTTCCTTTGATCTATAACATATAAACAACATAGAAACAGTGTACTTGCTTCTGACATGTAACTTCATGACAAATCTTCTAGCCCCTTTCCCAGTAAGACTGCTGCCCCTAAGGCCCTGCGATCTGGGAATTCTGTAGCTCTGGTGCAGCTCCCAGTGGCTTCAGGGGCAGTAGATATAACCATGGGGAATCAGCAGGAAAGTATTAGGGTGCTTCTCACTCCCTGACACCCTCCAAGACTACCAGCAGTGGGGAGAGATTTTGAGGGAATGTAGGGTTGTGTGTTAGGCAGAAGTGAGCAGAGCAAAAGCCAGTGAAATCTGAATAATTACTGTTAATAACAGAAATTATTATGTAGAAAATTTAAGTGGCCCCTGCCACTGATATTCTGAGTTCACTGTCAGGGCACCCAGAATGAGAAGCCGTTCTTTGATTCAATGTGCACCACCCAAGGGAAGAGTAATACTACAGTTGCATATTGAAGATATTAGAGGAAATGTTCTCAAACTTTAGATAGATCAGAATCTCCTGGAGGGCTTGTGAAAACAGAAATTATTGGGCTGAGTCACAGTTTCTGACTCAGAAGGTCTGCAAGAGGGAATTTGTATTTACAAAAGTTCCCAGGTGAGGCTGATGCTGCTGGTCTGCAGTGACATTCTGAAAACCACCGTGTGACAGCAGAGATGAACACAAGAAGCCATAGCAGAGAACTTAAGGGGCCACGCAATAGAATCAATGGCTCACCCCAGTCCCAGGTCTTCATGGCAAGGAGGGAGCAGGGAGAGTTTTGTTTCTGCAATCCTCTTGGAGCAAGAGCAGAGCCAAAGGCAACTTTTGTCACTATTGTCATTTCCCTTAATACTGAAAAGGTAAATCAAGAAAGGAAGTTGGAAATTCACCTTTCACAGGTTATGTTAAACAGAGATGGAGAATTGACCACGGTGTCCTCCAATCTAAAGCAACTAAATATTTTTAGCCTATGCCACTGAAATCTTCCACATCCTCACTTGTGTGTTTTTTTTTTTTTTGAATTGGGTTAAAAAAACCTCAAACAAACTCTTTCAGGGGACTCTTTTAATTAGAGTGAGTATGGATTCACTTAGGTTAAGTTTTAATCAGGGAGATTGCAATGTAATGGCAACACCCAAACAATGACGATAGTAAAACAAAATCTCGTGGAGACTGGAAATAGATTCAAGCAGTTCCAAGGGTCTCAGTGGCTCGCAGGAAGTCTTCCCCTCCCCTTTCCAGTGATGTGACGGATGCAGCTGTACCGTTTCCTCCTAGCTGCACATTCAGTGACTTCCCATTGGTAGCTTTAAATTGTCCAGGCTGGGAGAATTTATACCACAGAAATTGTCAAATTATCAAATGCTGCAAACCAGAGATCTCTTCCCCACCCCTCCTATCCATCAGCTACCAGCACAGAACTGCCTTAGTTCTCTGTCTACTTTTCTTTCATACCCTTAATTTTTTTTCTACTTTACAGGTTCTTCTTTTTTAAGAATATAATTTCTTCTTTGGTGTGTCCTCTAGCTTTCTTTCAATTTTAGCTCTTCTTGTAAATTGTATGTGATTTTTGCTTGTTCCAAAAAGAATTACAATCTGATTCGGATATTTTTCTTTTCTTCCCCATAACTCATTGAACAATCTGTGGATAGAGTCGTTGGATCAGGTGCCCCCCTTTCAATCCTCTGTGTCTGAACTAGGGCATTATCCTGTACCAAACACAGCTGCAGTCAGGAGCGAAGGGGGGACACGCCTTAGAAGGGGAGGCTGTGGCCTATTAGAAACCATAAATGATTCAGTTAGTACTAATAAGTTTTTCTATCCCAATTAAATATTCTGTTTTATTAAGCTCATTATTTTCGCCTATAGGTTTTTGTTTTATGTTTTGTATTTTGATTCTTGCTCAGTACGTTTTTGTAACTGGTCCTATTTCATATGACCTTAGAATTTGTCGTGTATTCTGTCTTCATTTAAAGACACTGAGAAAAATGATGACCAGGATGGAGCTGTAGATAGGGCACTATGCTGCAAACATAATATTGGTACTGAATAAAGCAATCAATTGACACATAAGACTCTTTTACAAAGCTTGTCTGTTTTACCTTGAGGATGGCTGTCTACTGTGTTACAGTATTATAGGAATAATTTGCAATCTTGCAGAAGTCAAGATCTAAGGGCTCCCTTAAATTCCCTGACCAGAAGCTCATCAAGAATTCTTTATTGCCAGGATCAAACACCATCAGAGCTCGTATGACCCCAGTACCTCCCTCCCGGCCTCGCTGTTTCCTTTAATAGACCAAGCGAGGCCTGCTGCACTCAGTTCCCTAGGCCATGTGGTGCAGAAGATAAATGACGGTCCATTTACACACCATGGTCATCAAAATGTAATTACAATATGACTGTACACGCAGGTTGCCTACTCATTATTGTATAATCTTTGGATAACACAGCAAAATGGCATTGGAAGCATACAAGAGATTGTACCTGTGACCTGGAAGTTAGATTTGGGTAATTTGGTTTATCAAAGTGGTTTGCAACCATAATAGGTAATTATGGCAAGGGTGGCTGGGGAATAAGATGCTTAGAGAGCTCCTGTTCATGACTTTCCATGCCTCAGCATGTCTCCCTCCTAGATAAACTAGAAACCATCACCATAGCCTGAAAGTATCTCCCATGAGGAAAAGGGGTGACATGCTTGCTGAACATCCCTGGCCTGATGTAATTTGGTTGTTTTTGCAAAAATCTCTATCCTTGGAGCTGATTGCTTTAAAATGCAACTTATATAAAATTTATGTGTGAGAATGCTGATTTTCAACAAACCCCAAAGTGAGTCTTCAGTAGAATTAATTCACCAGTTTCCACCTTACGCCATAACTGCAGCGTGTGGATCACAATCTACCTTTCTTCTGTATCTTGAGTTACTTCATCATCAATTTCACTGGTTCTTCAATCTCCTCCTAGTTGCTGTTTCCCAGACTGTGTAGACTTCTGATTTTATTTCACGTTGCCAGACCAGGATGACTACCCTTTGGACCTAAATCTTTTAAGGCACTGCTCAGGCTCTGAGATCTCCAACTGAGCTCTGAACTTTCCTGACTCTCAGGTCAGTATCTACCAAATCTTCCACAATGCTGCCTAAATTCCTAACTTCCTGGTCCCTTCTCACAAGGGAGAACTTCTAAAACTTTCCTGCTCTGCCAGTCTATGCGTGTTCTTCTCAGCTTCTTTTTTATCCTAGGCTGTGTTCAAACTTTTTTTGCTTTGTTCTCCAGGTGCATGGATTCCTTTACTCTTCTCTACTTCCCCCAACACACCCTTTCATTTACTTGAAAGGTTCCTGTGACTGGACTTCAGACTTGCTGGAGGCAGGTGTAGAGCCTGCATTTTGCTCATTCTTGTCTTTCCTGTTCAATCTGGCACATGGCACCCAGAGTCCTTCCTCAGACCTGTGCTTATAATCTTCCTGCCCCAGAAAGTCTCCTCCTTCTGTACATTCATGTCATCTGCTGTCAGCTAAATTGCAGCTCATATCCTGGTTCCAAATAGTTCCAAATTTGCTTAATGTTTTCCATTCAAAATAAAGTCAACATCTTCAAGATACGTATTTGCATAATTCATAAGATACCTAATTCTGTAAGAAAATGCACAAGTGAAGCAAACATGGGGAGTGTGGTTTTATCACAATCTTACATTATAATCATTTATCTAATTTGATTACCTTCAGATTATTTTCTTTCTCTTCAGATCTTTTCATCTTTTCAAGTATAGCTTAATCTGCGCTCTGAATGTATTTCTAATCCAAACTCACATTCATAGAATCAGTGTGCAGGGAATCAGACTTCTATTTCATCAACTGAATATCAATGGCCTCCACAGAGGTCAGTGGTTGAATGATCTCCTTTTGTATAGGACTTGGAAAGAAACCTTCTGATTTTTTTTATAATAACCGGGAACTATTTATAACTCTGGACATGGTAGCTACGGTACTAATAGTTAGTAAACCTATTGGTCATGTAGATAAAAGGAATGAGGTAGTACTCTTTTTTAAATTGATAAAATGATAATTGCCTTTTAGTATTAGTAGGGAGGAGAGATGGCAGATATTTAAGTACAGAAGCATATAGTGAGCAGTAATGGTGAGTTTTATGTCCAGAATGGGGGTTGATACTTACTTAGACTTTTTTGTTTGTTTTCTTTTTGGTGGATATCTCTAAGAAATTGGCAGTTAATACTATTTAGCCATTTTGCTTTTAGCAGATCTAAAAAAATTGACCTTTGGTTTTTGGAAAGTAGGGGAAAATATCAACTTGAAATGTGGTATGTATAATCTAGTGTGCCTGATAATTATCTTCCTTTTTTAAAAATAGGAGTTATTTAATAGCATAGACTATTTTAATAAGATATTTTAAAAATAAAAGACATTTTTTATTTAGAATCTACAACATTCTGGAGAGATAGATACAAGGTGTCATACCTTTATTCAGTTAGATAATGTCTTTCCAAGAGTTATTTTCCACAATTTAAATCAAATATTTCGATTAAAATAACTGGCAAATTAGGATCAGTCAGCAAAGATGGAAACAAAGATGAAGAGATTTAAAGAATTTTGAGTTTTAAAGAATAAAGGGAAAAGGAAAAATTGTATCATGAAGACATCATAACATAAATATCTGATGATTTTAAATACTAAACCCAGACTTCATTAGTCAAGGCTAATAAGAACAAAGATACTGAAATTACTATAGGTTGCTGTTGCCATATAAAAAACAGAATAATGAAAAGCCACACAGCAGAATGTGAATCTACTTGAAGCCTGTTGGAACATGCTAGGTTTAGTTACATCAGATACTTAGTTTTTTAAATGTGTTTAGTTGAAACCATTTACTGATTTTTTAAATAGAAAATCAGAAAATTTTTATAGTACCAGTGAGATTTTCTTTTCATTACACAAGATTCTACTAATTGTAATATACAGGCTTTTTACTTGAATGACCCAAACATAAAGAGTTCCAAGAAATCATAAAACTTCAGAGAAACAAATTTGGTGTGATTCCAAAATTTTTGTAATGAAGGTTACAATCACAGGTTAGATTACGGTATCCAGAGAGTGTTTTGTGAGAAAAAGTTAGGGCACTTATGGAAAGATCTATAATTCATGCATTGACCAAATCTTTTTCAAGCTCCTGTTATGGGCAAGGCTGCTTGTCAAGTGATGGGCAGGATGCAAAGTTGAATAAGGCATGGAGGCTGCATTCGAGGAATACACAGTTTTAATGCTACGGCTAAGACATAGAAAATTGGGTCACTAAAATGCAGAATTACAGTATTAACCAAGCATTCTTATAGATTTAATTTGCAGGATGAAAATAGCCTAAACTTATACTCCATATCTGGAGCCTAAATCCAGACAGGAACATCTCTGAGCGTACAGGATGACAGTAATTTTTAAGTTACTCAAGACAGCAAATCAGTTTTTACATTTTTAGATTGTATAACTTGGGATATGGCCATACAAGATTGAATTCTCTGCTACTGCTGAAAATTATCTGTGAGTTAATCACTACATGATTTGAGTTTAAACAGTTTTGATGCATTCTAAATAATCTGGAAATCTTCAGAGTGAAACTTGAACAAACTTTTCTGGAAAGAGGTTAGGTTATGAAAGAACCTGCTGTCAGTTGATAGTGCAACGAATTATGTGGGTTGCAAAGAGCTCTTGTGGGTTGCATCCTCCCTGGGAGTGGAGAGGGGGAGCAGGTGTAGTTCCTGTAAGTGAGCGAGGAAACTTCTGATGGGGACAACACACCTGCTATCTGGAGGGAAAGAATATGATGACATAATGACTATAATCTAAACCCTGTTAAACCTCTTTACAAAATTCTGTTTCTCAAACTGGGTACGCATACCCAGGTAGTGATGCACTGGATTATCCTAAATCAGTGGGTAAATATAGTGCTTTTTCCTGGAAAATTACTATTATTGCAAGATTTGGGGAAAAAAGATTTTTTAAATTAAAATAAACACTGATATTCTGCAAGAGAATGCACTGTTTGCATAAAATACAACAACTAATTAGGAAACCTCAAAGAAATTTCATGCTTGTAGTGGCCTTTTCCATTTCTCCTCCTGGTTCCTGTGGGCGTACAGGTCAGTCTCCTCTGCTCTTAGAGGGACTTGGCGGAAACGTTTGAGAAGCACCGATATACTACCTGTAAAGTGGAAGTTAGATTTGGGTAATTTGGTTTATCAAAGTGGTGTGTAACCATAATAGGTAATTACGGCAAGGCTGGCTGGGGAAGAAGATGCCCAGAGAGCTCCTGTTCATGGCTTTCCATGCCCCAGCATGTCTCCCTCCTAGATAAACTAGAAACCATCACTATAGCCTGAAAGTATCTGAGGTATACTTGGCCCTGAGGTCTTGATCTTGCAGGGTCGAAAAGCAGAGACAGAGAAGTTAAGCAATGTGTTGGGCTTCAGAGCTGATAATCCAGCTCGGCTATAGCTCCTTCTCAGACCTGTTGCCTCCCTACAATTTTCAAAGGACTTTCCTCTCCCTTAGTTTGTTTAAACACCATAATGACTGCTGAGTAGGCATTACAATCATTTCCATTTTATAAAAAGGAAACCAAGGCTTGGTTATAAGGTGACCTACTCGCAGAAGTAGTAGGTGTCCGAGCTCAAGTCAAACCCAGGCTTCTTGATACCGAGGACAGGGACTGTGCTATGTCACGGACGCAATCAACACAACCAGACACCGACTACTGCTGCTTCGATGCTCAGTTTGGAGATGCAGATCCTTGTCTCAACTGACAAGGGTCTGCGTCTAGTAGTAATTCTAGTACTAGTAGTAATAATAATGAATATCAGTATTGTGCTTTACATTCTCCAAAGATCTTTTTGTATATATTAGCTCATTCAATCCTCCCAATAACCTCTGTGGAAAAGAGTTCTATTAGTTTATTCAATGGCTAGGAAGAGGAATTAACCTCTATTTCACTTCTACTGGATACAATAGTAACCTCTTAAGATAGGTAGCTTTACGTTATATTCATAACTTTATCATATTGTCATTATGATTGTCATTTGTTGAGAAAATTGAGGCTCGGAGGAGTTTATCCTCATTTGTGTATCTGGTAAATCTAGTAAAAGTAAAATCGAGTAAAACTCTTTAATGCAATTGTCAATGTCTTTTTTACTTCAGTGATGTGCCCTATAACGATGTTTTGGTCAATGATGGACTGCATATACAACTGTGATCCCATAAGATTAGTACCATATAGCCTAGGCATGTAGTAGGTTGTACCAACCGAGTTTGTCTAAGTATACTCTATGATGTTCCCACAACAACAAAATCGCCTGACAACGCATTTCTCAGAACGTATCCCCGTCGTTAAGTGATGTGTGACTGTATATGTTTGTCTTATAATAGTAATCTGGTGAAGTCTATTATTCTGCCTTGCTCAGTTCTCATGGATGTTCCTGAAACAGATGATGTATACCTACTAGTTCACATCCTCTCAGGCAATGCAGGACATCTCCATTCTCTTATTCATGGGTGAATTACTTCCTCTGGGGGGAGAAAGTTTTTCAGTTAGAATTACTTGCTTCTGAGTGATTTCCTCCCTCTCTTCTCCTATTGGTGTATTTCTCTAGGATATTTGAATGTAATAGGCTGTTTATACCTGCAAGTGATTGTTAATACAATTAAATTTCTATTTGCTGTATTTCAGGCAATAGAACCAAGAAAAGAGGAGATTGATAGAGAATGGGGAAGGTATTTGGGGACTGGACAATTCCTAGTGACAGAAAAACACAGCGCGTCAATTGTGAATTGCTCATCCTTTGCGTTCTCCTGAGTTTGTCTGCCCTATGACTTGGTCATTGGCTGGACATCAGGTGATGTAGTTTCTGATTAAAGATAATATATATGAAGGACCAAAGTCTACTCCACTCCCTTAGCCTTATGTGACCTTTCCGGAAAGAGGCAAATATTGTCAAAAGAGATAGACCAGGAATATTCACACATTAAATGTATGAACACTTAGATTAAACTGGAAAGAGACAATTTGATTTAAGTCAGATAAAGATAAGTGCAGGAAAAATTATAGTGCCAGCGATTCTCACTGAGTGATTTGTGATTTTTTAGCAACGTTTTGTTTAACGTTTAGTAAAGGAATTGATTTGATGCGTTTATAAACTCTGTGGGTCACATGACTCCTAGAATGTCAAATGTCATTCATCAACAACATTGTTGAGTGCCTTCCTTGTTTGTGGGAACTCTGTGGTGTCATGGCGGTCTGAAAATGTGTGAGGGGATGGACGTCTGTTCTCTTTTATGCTTCTTTTCCAGTTGGACAATGACAAATAAGAGAATAAGCAACTAAATATCAAGTTGGTATATAAGTGCGAAAGGAGTAGAATAGATGAGAAATGCTCTGTGAAGTCTGTATAGAGTGATAATAGCTACCACATAGAGAACTTAGTTCATTTAATTCTCAGCATAACCCTATGAGGTAGGTACTTTACCCCTGTTTTACCAAAGAGGACTTTAAGACATAGAAAAGTTAAGAAACTTGCCCATGGTCATAGAGGTAATATGTAATGGAGTGTGGATGCAAAGGCAGGGAGTCTGGCTTAAAAATTCATGCTCTTTTCTCCTCTTCTCTAATACATGTCCATGAGATGTAGCAGAGATGGTTAAATATCTACTTAAAATATTTACTAAAGTTTGTCACAACATAAGTTTTTACAAACACTTATTATCTAAAATGATAATTTAATTTAGAAACATTGCTTTTTTTCTTTTCTCAATTTCCATAAACAATTTATTCAAACTCTTCACATGTGTTTTTCACTACAAGGGTCTTTACCATTATCAGACACACAGTTTTTAGAGCGGATTGTCTTTAATTCCATCTAAGTTATCTGAGATAAAGCACTCTTTAAATATGTGTATGATGCTGTCACTGGAAAATTTATC
The DNA here is from genome assembly GCF_020826845.1 of Diceros bicornis minor. NCBI lineage: Eukaryota > Metazoa > Chordata > Mammalia > Perissodactyla > Rhinocerotidae > Diceros > Diceros bicornis. The sequence continues at coordinate 10,194,007 of NC_080768.1, forward strand.
CCTGTACAAAAGTACCCATTGACATTTTTTTTTTCATTTGTTCTGTGGTTGTATTTTTGTTATGTCTACAATGTAACCACTTACTCTATGCTTTTAAAAGTGATTCTTAAGAGTCTTTTCTTTAACATCCAACACTTGTCGTTGTGAGATCAAACCTCCAGGAAATTGATGAAATTTGTGGTAAGCTTATTTGTCTTAAAATAAAAATCAACTCCAGGGGCCGCCCCGGTGGCATAATGGTTCCGTTCACGCACGCTGGTTTGGTGGCCCTGGGTTAGCAGTTTCAGATCCCAGGCACGGACCATCGCACTGCTTCTCAAGCCATGCTGTGGTGGCATCCCACATACGAAACGGAGGAAGATGGCACAGATATTAGCTCAGAGCCAACCTTCCTCAGCAAAAAGAGAAAGATTGGCAGTAGTGTTAGCTCAGGGCCAGTTTTCCTCAACAACAACAACAACAAAAAACACCCCAAAACAAAAAAAAATCAACTTCATATGGTGGGTCTTTGTAAACACCTGACATTAACATTGATGGGGGTTGTTTCAGGCTATCATGTTCTTCCCAAACAGCTCATTCTTCCAGATTAAGTAATTGAGAGCCGTTTCACAGTATGAAAGTCTTGGTAAAGACTTAAATATAAGACAATCCTTTACATGTGGGCAAGTATAGTAGCCTAATGAATGGAATTATTGAGGTAATTAAAACAGGATAAGGTAAAGATTTAATATAAGTGTGAAAGGAAAGAGTTACTTAAGGATACATTAAGGAGGAAAAGTTTTCAGACATTTGTAACTGGTAACCATGAAGAAAAGAGGAAGAGAATGCTTGAGGATGACCACGACTGTCATACTCCTCTCCCCATGTGACAGATACTCAGTGCTCCCTACTTAGAACCGTGAAGTCCAGTGGCTTGCTCAGGGACATCAAAGCACATTTTCCAGATGCCAAAGCCTATGCCTTTCAGTACTGTTTCCTTGTACAGCTTGCGCTGTTTCTACTCGGCCACGTCATTTATTTTATATGCTCTGTAGGCTGTCTGCATCAAGTGTTTATAAAAATGATACATGGAATATAACTTCAAGGCAGGATATGTGCAAAGAATGAACCAAACTGTATGAGTGAGATATGGTTTTTGGTAGATACTTTGAATTTTTGTAGAGTAACAAATGCTTTAGATAAAATGGATGGGAGCTGCTGATGGAATCTGTCCTTCAGTCTGCAGTCCCTCTGGCCCTACCCAATCCAAGCCATTGTATCTTTGGCCTGGAAAACTGCAACACCTGCCCCTTGAATGCACCTGCCTCCAGGCAATTCAGCAAAGCTGCATGACTTTTTACAATTTTAAAACAAATGTTAAAATGTGTATTGTTTATGGGAAAAAAAAAAAAAAGAAATCTATAGATATTCCCATGTGCTTAGACATTTTAGAAACAAACAAAAAATGACCCAGAACCTCATCACACTGATACCTGCCAATGTTTAAAAAAAGTATTTCTAGATATTTTTCGTATGCATTGTGTACAATTCTTTCATTTAAAAAAAAGATGTTTGTTGAATTAAAAAAAAAATGTATCAGGGATTGTGCTAGTCACTTGAGATTTAAAAAAAAAGATAGGCAAGATTCCTGCTCTCATGGAGCTTGCTTTCAGTGTGTTGGACAGATAATAAACAAGTGACAAATGATTACAAATTTTTTGTAATTTTACTAATTACAAAATTTTTGTAATTTTACTAATTACAAATTGCAAACAATTACAAGTATTATGTTAAAGAAGGAAATGTGTTAAATCAATTAAAAAGAGGCCTATTTTAGAAACAGTAGTCAATAAAAATGGCTATATGATTCCACAGGCAATAAAAGAAGGAACCATTTTAGAAGTCTGTTTTCTTTGCCCCATTCTCATTTCCCACTTCTAGGGATGGCATTTCACTTTTTTGGGGAGAGGAATAACCCTCTCCTGCACATAGTCTAAGTTCGTCTTTCTGGCTCCTATGGCCCAGGCCTGGAGAGTCAATTCCATACCTCTGGCTACAATAATTATACTTTGAGGATGGACATTTAGCCCCAAATAGGAAAATGAAATTGAATTCCTGGCCTTTAATTAGATCTATTGGGAAAGAAAATTTCTCTTACTAGTGGTGTACATTGGAAGGATATAACCGTGGAGCATCCAAGGACCACAAAGTGGAGAGAGCCTGATGGAGAAAGGAGCCATCACAGGAGAAAACAGCCTGATGAAGGAAAGAGGAAAGTTCACATCTGTGTATCTATGCAATTGTGCCTAGTGAGATTTTCAGGTATAGGATTCAGTAAATGTCCCTCTCCCGCCTCTTTTTTAAAACGTAATTAAGTTGATTTTGAAGATGATGAGTTTAGTATCAAATATGTTAAATTTGAGGTAATGTAGGTGATCAAAACTGGATCTACCTATTCAGTGGCTATGATGTAAGACTGTACATTCATGGTAAGATTCTGGCAATATTATCCTATCTGTTTATCAATTTATCTACATTAATATGTCATAGTTTTAGCGATGAGTAGATAAGATATTTTAGGGTGAGAATACACACCCACACACCTAGACCCACACACCTGCACATACACAATGTACATAAATTATAGTGTATGTATGTATAAAATATGTGTATACACAAATATATATTTTATACATATATACATTATATACATATATGCATATGCACATACATACACATAAATGTATATATATGCTGGCTTATGACCCCCTGTGAAACAACATGATCTACATCTATATCTATACGTATCATCTATATCTATATATATGTATATCTACATCTAGAGAGAGAACCAAGCTGTGATCTAAATTTAGTGTTCAGAAAAGGAAGAAATTTTTAAAAGAAAGTAGAGATTGAAGAATAAAAGAGGTTGGGGGAAATTAGGATGTCTTAGAAAAACAGAAAGAAAGATTTTAAGATAGAATTGATGGTCAAAATTCTTTAGCATCTTCTGTGGTGGTGTCAGGATCTGCCATTATTTTCCACCCTCTGATTCCCTACTCCAGCGGGCTCTTCACTCTTGCCTCCACCAGTAGGCCCAGTGATGGGTTCCTGCTCTTGGAAGATACTGGGAAGCACCCTTTGCCCAGGCTATAGATCATTGCATTTTGCTGGTAGCTGATCCTCGGACGTGGATCTTGTTTAGCACCCTGGGGAACAACATGCTTAACTGTGTATGTGCTCTGTTACCTAATATTTCTTGGACTCAACGTCTTTTGTTTCTTGAATCTAATGTGGTTTCTGGTTTTGGCACCCACTTGACGCTTGAATATGCTGCACACCTAAAATTTTTGATGGACAGGCTTGCCTGATGCTCAGGATGAATTGTCTTGGAGACTGACATCATCCAGCCTCTGGTGCTCTTTAAAATTTTGCTATATTTGCTCTAGTCCTGGTTGCCTATTTCACCTCTTGTGTTTGTTCAACATTTGTGGCCTGGCATGGAATGCAAAGATTGAGGAATAAAAAGGATAATTAAAATGTCATTGGTGACCATTAATAATGCAATTTCAGGAGAGTGGAGGGATTAGAAACACTGAAAAACACTTGATTTGTATCACATTCTATTTCATCTAAATAGGAAGATTAGAAAAAGCATAGAAAGCAATCCTGTGTTTTTCTTTACAGAAGAACAGCAAGAAGTAAAGGAGAGATTTGCTACATTTGTAGGAGGAGTAAAAAGTATGTAATGCACACTTTTTTTTAGAAGCTCGGAGGTAAAGGGTGGATGTAGAAACTAGCCAAAAGGGAACACAAAATTGATTGGACTTGTCAGATAGAAGGCGTATAATACACGGTGTAGTCGTCACTGAATGAGTTCCCCTCATTGTAAACCTGATCACATACGCTGTGTAATGTATATTTAAATCTTTTAGGAATCATGACACAAATACGCCCACCCCAAGTGTTAAACTGTCAATCTATACTGAGCATCCACTGGGGCTGTCAGGCTGATCCATGGGCAACAGCTGATCTAGAAACCTGGACTCAGCAAGCTGAAAGTTGAGAATTAAACTTGGGGCTGGGTTGAAAAGAGGGCGGATAGAGAAGTCAGAGGTTAAAAGCAGCAGAAGGTCAAAGCTATGTAATTTCTCAAAAGCCAGACACCACATGCAGTCTGTAGGTCAGGAAGGGGCCGTCTACAAAGCAGGCGAGTCAAAGGGGGGGAGGAGACGTTGAAACAGAGGCAGACACCACACATGCAGGAGGCCTCATTCACTCCTTCCTCTTGCAAGAGCCGGGACTTGATATCCGAATATCTGCAGCCCAAAATGTGGGAACTCAGGACGGGCACGAGGGAGTCAGATCTTCGTCAGTTTGATTTGCTTCAGTCTCAAGTGAATGAGAGCAACAGGGACATAACACGCAATCTACTCACGCAGGTGCGTGATGCAAAAATGAATTCAAACATAAAAATTAGTCAGTCTCTGCTTCCAGTGAATTTTTGTGGCACGGACCCATATGAGGAGATCCATTCTCCTTAGGCCCAATTTATTATGTTTCTTCCTATCAGCCACTTTAAGTGAAAGCATATTAGTTAAAGTAACCATCTATTGTGTGCTTAAGTGCCAAGTACTTTATATAGCTAACTTTTTCCATTCTTTGAGTTTTGGCTTATCCTCGTGTTAGGATGGAAGATATTAATTGATTTTTCCAACGTTGTTCTACTGATAAATGGTAGATTTTTGAAAGACCTGTTTTTGATATTTCTCACTCAAAAAGCCATAAATAAGTTCAGATTTACTAGTCTGCCTTCAAAGCGTCTTGGCACAGGAGAGTTAATTTAGCACTCAAGGTCTGATCAACACCTTTAAGGCAGCTGCTATCAGAAGAGCGGCTATTACTTCATATAATAAATAGCCAGAAATTAGGCTACCCACCGATTTGGAAAACCGAAAGAAGCAGAACATAACCTGTATCCTAATGTAGTGATAGAAAAATAACTCTTACACCCTGAATTACTTGGCTGCTCTGAATGAAGGTGATTAGAGGTTCCTCAGATTGGAGAAGAAGATGGTGGAAAAGAACCCAGAAGACTTTCCTGGGTAACACCATGTACCACTCTGACCATTACCTACTACTACTTGAATTACTGAGCAACGCCGAACTCATCTTTTCAAAGCAGATCATAACATTGGCTGGGTAAGAGGGACCATTCACCTGCTTAAGGATGTTCTGAAGATAACTTGTTGCAGCTCTCTGCACGATACTGTTGCATTGTAGCTGAGACTCAGCTTAGAGAGTACGCTCCTATTCCTTTAAGTATCCTAACTTGTTATAACAGCTGCAATTGTGATTTTCCTCTGATAATCTGAATCCATATTACATTTGGGAGGAGTGATGAGGCTTCCTTAGCCATCTGTCCATATTATCTAATCAAACTGGGCTTGTGTTAAACTTCAGTAGAGAATATCATCTTTTTGGCCCGTGTCTGCACTCCTGTTATGTAGTTCTGACATGGGTTTGGGTCTACACATTCCAGTCAACGTAACAAAGGGGAGGCAAGTGTTCAAGGAAGCTGACATCTCTCCTTCCACCCTGTGCCTCTATCCCAGACTCCATCCTTGTCTGCAGTTGAATGCCAAAGCAGTACAACCATACACAGTACCCAGAGTTTTTACTGCAGTTTTCTTGCATGTAAAAGTACTGTCTGTTCTCATATGAAGGAGACAGAACTGAATTTAATGTATCTTTTATTATAAAATAAGGTCAGTAATTATGGTAATATTATTTCTTTAAAATGTTTATATTTTGTGACAATAATTATCTGAAGGGAAAAAAGGATGTATATATTTTCCTGTCAATTAGACTTATCCCACAACATTTGTGCCTCCAAAAACTTGCCTTGTCACAACTATTGTGGTTCTCTGCCTCTTTGATATCAACTGCACTCTGAGGAAAGAAATGATCCCAGGACCCATGTGGCCCTTTCTTAACACTGAATTTTAATGTTTGAAAATAATTTTTTAAAAATATATCCTGGATTTTAACAATTAGCCTTGAAGCAACCATCTACTCTGTTCATTTCAGCAACTTGGCTCCCTCAGAGCTATCTTTTAATTACCTTTTCTACAAAATATAAAGCTAATATAGTTTCTTTTTGTTTTTTAATAAATTAACTAAAATCCTGGTATTGCTTTATGGTCTTGGCTTATTGTGTGCTCTCTCACATTGTGAATTAGACTCTCTTTATTATATTAAAGGTCAGACAGAAAAATCCATTTTCCCTGTTTTTTTTCTTTGAATGAACAGACTCTAAGCTATTCCCTGCCCCACAATAGTTTATAGTCATTGGGGTAAAGTTTCCACTTGCCACTTGCAAATATGTTTCTACTTGCCATTTTTAAATTACTGTTGCATTTGGATATGGGAGAATGTCTTCCTGTGTCAAAACGGCAATGGGGGGCACAAGTGACAACCCTTTTTCCTTAAGATTTGGGACCACACAAAGCTGTCAGTTTTAGAAATGACACCGCGGCACAGCCTTTCTTTAAGGTGGCGCTTTCATTTTGCACTCCTGCTGTTCCTGACAGTTGCAATGGCAGCAGGAGGCAGAAACTAAAGTAAGTTCTTTTGGCATTTGCCCTTAGATAGAAATTAATAATAGAAGAAGCAGGCCTGTGTTTAAAAACAGTTAGTGTCAGATGTCACCCAACGGACTGTGACCAATCCCCTAATGAGGTGACCCAACCTGTCCATGATTCTCCAAAGCTAGACTTAATTCTCGAACTTGCTTCCAGTGTTAATCTGTGTTCTTATACTTGGAGAGCACTTGAAATGTTCTGGAATATTATGTTCTACTTCAAGAATCGTGCCAAAAATTGCAAGTGTATTTCTCACTAAACCCTAAATGACTTGGCTGCTTTGACTTTTATAAATCGTGCATTGTAATTTTTCTTTTTACTCTGTGTTTCTGACTTCTGATGAATTAATATTCACCTTTTTTTCATGTAAATAGACTTATGTGATATCAGATAGCTCTGCTGATTTCAACCTAAATATTAACTCCATGGCTTTCAGATTTATTGGGACTGTATAGACTCTCCCATCTCACTCGTTTATTTATGAGTTGCTGGATTTTATTGTATCTCTTCTTTGTCTGATGCCTTCTAGTTCTGCACCATCAGCTGGTTTATATCTAATATGTGCAGTTCCTTTCTTTGTGGATGGATGCTCTATTCCCAGGGCTTGGGAACTGGACATACAATAGAATTTAAATGATCCTCTCCCAAACCCCTCTTTGCTAGTTGAATTCCCATATTCAGCTCTGGGAATAAGCCAGGACACTAAGCTATGTGGTTATGTATGAGAGAGACATTCTGTCTTTTTGCTCAATAAATTTTCATATCGGTTCCTCTGGTACTTGAAAAATGCCTTAGCATGTACTTTAACATCTTGCACAATCTCCCTTTCCTTACCCATCACTGATGTATATTGATTTATTTATTACTTCCTTAACTTCATTTTATAATCTTCTTAGCGCTCCCAAAGGCCTCTTTCTCAAACTTGATTACTTCTTGTTTTCCTTATGTATCCATTTTGGGCCATTTTATTCAGTTTATTTTCCTTACCAGATGAGCCTCCTAAGTCTGAGGCAATATTGATTGTCCTTTCCCATTTCCTTTGGTTTTGTATAGATTATTGATTATGTATTTTGAATTCCACCTACTTTGTGTAATTATCCAAAATTTGTTTTATGTCAACTGTTAACCCATTTGATGTGACTTTGGTAATGATTATAGTCAGTAGGTCAGCTCTTCTGCTGTATATTCCTAACCTGTCATTCATATACAAATCAAATTAGGTGTTACTCCATTTTTACCATACTAAATATTTTTAAGAAAGAACATTTTCCTGACACCCACAAATTACTCATAAAATTTTTATTTTTATTTTATTTCTTTGTTTTTTTTGTTGAGGAAGATTCACCCTGAGCTAACATCTGTTGCAATCTTCCTCAATTTTGTATGTGGGTCACTGCCACAGCATGTGGTGTAGGTCTGAGCCTGGGAACCAAATCCAGGCCACCGAAGTGGAGTGCACCAAACTTAACCACCAGGCTATGGTGCCAGCCCCTAAATTTTTATTTTTAAAATTAGACCTAGATTACCTCTGATATTTTGACTTGTAGGAATATACTGATAATGCTCTTATTAATTTCATTAAAGTATTCCTGTGGCATAGCGGTTAGGTTTGGCACATTCCGCTTCAGCAGACCGTGGTTTGTGGGTTCGGATCCCAGGCACAGACATTCACCACTTGTCAGCCATGCTGAGGCAGTGACCCACATATAAAGTAGAGGAAGATTGCCACAGTGTTAGCTTAGGGCTAATCTTCCTGAAGCAAAAAAAAGAGGAAGATTGGCAACAGATGTTGGCTCAGGGCCAGTCTACCTCACCAAAAACATATAAAATATTTAAATATATAAATATTTATAAATAAATAAATAAATATATATTCCTCATTGCCTGTTTTTTCTTTGTGTATATTTGTTTATATATGAGGAAAGGCGACCTCACTCTTTGCTCTAACTCAGGAATTCCAAAACTTGGTTGTGCAGAAGACTCACTTGGGTAGCTTTGGAAAACTAAAGATTCCCAGGGATGCATTCCAGACTTATAGGTCTGAATTTTCTGGTAAAGATCCCAAGAAGCTATATTTATAACAAGCCACTAGTGAGAATCTCAGAAGAGTCAGTCAGCATTAGTCCTGGGCCAGGCATTTGGAACCAGAAATAATGAAGATGGGAAACATGCTTACATTTATGAGATACTCCATTATGATTGCACATTTGGGTTTCAGTCTCCCTTGTAGGACTGTTATTTCTTTGAGGTTGGAAGTTGTGGCCTGCTTATCTCTAAACTCCTATACCTAGTCTCCACCTTGACATGTGGGGACGCTTCACACAGATTTGTTAAATATAGAAACTGTCTGAACTGCTTCTTATCAGTGGACATGGCTTTGTGAGACTCTATCAGGACAAGTCTGAAGGCAGTTCCATTTAAAATGATAGATTACTAAAACAAAAGAGAGGGACACCTCTCTAGGCAAGCAAGAGTGAATGGAAAGACCACATGAGAGAAGAAAGACGGAGGGAAATAGCAGATGTTTGAGGCATGCTGCAAATGATCTTGAAGGAATTAAAATTCAACATACAACAGCCAACTTCCGTCTAAGGTGACTTAAAGAAAATTCCCCAGTGTATTGAATGTTTCACTGTTGTAACAGGATTGCACTACTCACAGCCACATCTGTTTGTCTGTGACTCACAAAAATGGAGTTTTGGTGAAGTAAAGACATATCCTTGGAGAGCATTTTAAATTTTAATTTGTATTTCCAGAGAGAAAAGCACAGTATTAAAAGGGGTTGGAAACATCATAATACATGAAAGTTGATTTAATTTCTTAGTTCCTGCAGCAGTTGCTAATGAGGCTTTTATTGTGTGTGTGTGTGTGAGTGTGTGTGTGAACTGTTCTTCAACTTCATCTTGTGAGGCAGATCAAACATAATCTTTTCAAGATTTGTATATATTAGCGTGAAATTAGTACATAAACGTCACAATTTCTCAGGAAAAAATTCATTTCTAATCATTTAATGACACCAAATCAGCAAAAAAAAAAAAATAACTCTCATTAGTACACGGAAAGAAAATGAGCTAAAATATACCAATTTCAGAGTTTTAGTATCTTTCACTCCAACCTCAGCTATGATTTGCACTCTTGTGTCATAGGTGTGCTGCACAGGGTTGTTTTTTTTTTTTTTAAGGCTGCAGAGAAATCACTGCAAGAAGGCCGTGTTTCCTGATGGCATCTGTACATAGGATTTATCTTACTGGGACATAGACCTGACATTAATCAAAATAGCAAAAGAGAGAAAGTGTAATTGAGAGGGCTTCCCACCCGTCATTAAACTTCCTAATTATTAAACTTCCTTTAGCCAATGAAATGTGAGCAGATGTGATGTATATGCCTACTGGGTGGAAGCTTTAGGAGTGTGTGATTTGCCACTCTTTCTCCCTTTCACATAATAACCAGCAATGTTGCACAGAGTGGCTGCTCTGCCAGCTTGGGTCCAGGAGTGAGCAAGACATGGAGCTCAGATCCAGGCCACTTATGATGGACATGTGGTAAGAACAAGTAATAAACTGTATTCTTTGAAGCCACTGAGACTGGGGGGCTATGGGTTACTGCATGGCTACTTTGATCATTTTGATTGATACAAGGGATATAAAATAGTCTGGCAATTCCCTAGTTGCTAGTACAGAATGTTTCCATAGGTTTAGTCATTTTAGAAAATATATTGTGCCCAAGGTTTAAAGCATATTGCAAAATTTAAACACATAATATCAACCTTTTTAAAGAAAAATAGGTAATATAAAAACTTATTCAATAACTGCAAAATAAATAAAATCATTGAAACTTAAAATTCAGAGAGACTTAGAGTTCTGTAATCTAGTTCACTGCCCTGTGTAGGCAGAAACATCCCTAACATGGTCTTCCCTCCTGGAGGAGATTGATAACTATGTAGCTCATTACCTTTTTGAGTCAGCAAATACGATTGTTGAAAATTATAATTATGAAGTAGAACTTTCTTAAATTTGGAGAAAATTATCTTCCTGAAGGTTAAGTTCTGCTCTAATAGAAAATTGTGTTCTGAGTCAACCAACTCTACTGCTGGACAACAATAATTATTAAGTAGGTTTTTTTTTAATATTTAGCAAAATCTTTTCCTTGTTACTTAATTTTTGCAAGTTCTACCCTCAAGAAAAGTTTAGATTAAATTCATTCCACTGTTCACATGACAATTCTTAAAATATTTGGAGACAGCTGTCTTGTCCCCCAAACTCTATTCCGTAGCCCTAAATCTTCAACCGTTCATTACAGGGAAACACTTACCACATCTTTTGAAGAAATTGACTGTTCTCCTCCAGACAACCTAGTTTACAAATGTCTGTTTTAAGGTACAACAAGAACATATGACCTTCCAGAAAGAGTATGACAGTTTGAGAGTATATGAGGATCATACTCTGTATTTCTGTTACTACAGCCTGAGATTGCATTAGCTAATTTTAGAGGTTGAATCAAGCAATTGGATCATCTAAATCTCCTGGGACTTTTTCCTTATAATCTGTTATCAAACTGAGGATTCATTTATCTTTTTCTTATGTAATAGGATTTTAGAAAACAACACCAAACTTTATATTTATTTGTAATAATTTTCAAATTGTTATTTTAAAGTAAACATGACTTAAACTAATTCCATAGAATGACAGCTTAAACATTTAAGTTTTGTGTGTTTATAGAAGTTAATATTATTGGTAAGTTAAATATTTCTCTTTTCTCTCAGTTTGTTAGATTTCTTGGGATCACATACTGCTATAATTTTCTAACTACGTGATGTAATCACTGACATACTTGTTTTAAATATATCAAAGTTAATTATATCACTGGTAAATTTTTATGTGAATTATTCATTTACAGAGGTTTTTCATTCCATTCGTGTTACTTCCAAGAAAAATAATCTACTCAAATGAAAACAATAAATAAATAAAAAATTATTTATTTATTATAAATAAAAATATTGAACATTATCAATGGTAAAATGAATAATAAATGAAATATTAAATACTGTATAAAGTACAAAATCAGACAAAACTAAACTGTCATGTTTGATGTTAGGGTAGTGGTTACCCTTTGGCTGCAATGGGTTGTAACTGGATGGGGGAAGGGGGCTGCTTCTAGGAATCTGATGATGCTTCGTTTCTTGGTTTAGGAACTAGATATATGATTGGTGAAAAGTCATTCATCTGTATACATATGATGGGTACTCTTTTCTCTATGTATCTTATACTTCAATAGAAAGTTTACATTAAACATGTTGAATGTTTTCTTGTTGGGAATTATAATCATATTTCTCTAAACAATTAAATGCATTCAGTAAACTGTTTTAAAGGTAAAACCAATTTTCAGAGTTTCACCTGGGAGAAGTGTTATTTCCTCTACAATGCTGTCCTCGTTGTGGTTACATTTTAGAGAAGTCTTGGGGAATTACTACAGTTTGCCACGGCTAAAGTATTGCACCAGTGACAGATGTCCCTTCCACAGAGCTTTTCAAGTATGATAGTACCAAATGGAAACAGGGTTGTTTCTGGAAATTGGTTGTGATTGGGGAGTAAGAGCTCATCACTCCCCCTCCCACTACACCTTCATGCCAGGGAGAGTAACACTTGACATAACTGGCTAAAGACTGTTTTATTTCTTCATACTCTCATGTCTTGCCTGATGCTTCCATACATCTCTACTGAAATCTGTTGAAAGTGACAGAATGTGACCATTAAAATCAATTTATTGCCAGTTTGCTTCAAGACATTGGACCAACCCATAATTAATAATAAGTCAAAGAGAATGGAGACAGTGCTACTGGTGATTAGAGGTAGAAAAAAATCAAGAGAAGCAATGAGACACAATAGAAGAGGCAGACAAAGGGCATGAAAATAAAGAGGAAAGTAGAAAAGAGAAAGAACTGAGGGGGAAAGGAGTAATGAAGGGCCATAGAGACGAAAGGCGCAAAAAGAGAGAGACAAAATGTTCAAGTCATCTCCGTTTTGTCTCCATCCCATCCCTTTCCTGGTATGAAATTTAGCCTGGTCCTAACGAACAGCTTCCCACCTCCACTCACTCAGGAAATCCTTCTTTTCTTTTTTCTTAACTACTTTAATTCTTTTAATATACACTTATTGAGAGCCAGGAGCTCTGCTTTGCTCTGAGGATATGAGGGAATCCTGCCTCTAGGACTCTTGCTCTCAAGCTTCATAATCTATGGCTATGATTACTTTTACCCAAGATGTTACAACTAGGATCATATTCCTTGATATATTCCTCTCAGGACGATCCAGTTGGATCGATATTACTTATTAAAATTTATAGACTTCTAAAATCAAACCCCATCTTCTGCAATTCTATATGTATTTGGGTGTTCAATTTTGTAAATATATATATATTTGGGGTTTAGTTTGCATGTATACAAATAAATACCAGTATATGTGGTTCAGGGTTTATGATTATTTTCAGTCTCTATTGTTCTACGTTTTAAAGGTCAGGTTACAGAGGAACAAACATTTCTTAAGTGTCTGCTTTATGTCAGTGCTGTCCCGGAAAGGTAGGATTGTATCAACAAGACATGCAATACATTCCTAGAGGAATTAAAAGAAAAAAACAAAATCCTATATCCCAGATAACTAACTCAGGAAATCATTGCTTGAGGACCCTGGTGGATTTTAGTTTAACTTTTTAAATGTTGAAATGATTAACTTTTCTTACATTATGTGAGACGTTCGCAGGTCTAGATAGCCTTAATTTTGCAGTCACGACATTTCTTTGGTATGGCAAATGCAGACAGAAGACTAGTCTTGTGGGATCAAGTAGAGTTAAAAAATATTCACAAATAACTTTCAGAGTGCCAATAAACTGACAAACGTTACTATGTGTCTCATATAGCAACTGCACATGTGTCCACAGCACAATGGTGGATTTCCCCCACACCGGACATCAGCACTAGCTTACTTTTAAGAGCAGAATTGTGCCCTTTGGGAGCACCTTACTTCTTCTTAATTGTTTTTTCTGTTATCTCAGGATATCCCATGTGATATTCTGAGTACTTTAGGGGCCTGCGACACCACACTCCATTCGTCATCATCAGAGTGAAAAGAAATCTACACATTACTTCCAGTTAAGGGTGTTTGTTTCTTTTTTAAGTTACAATTTAAATCAGAGCAAATGTATATTTTCACTGTATTTTGGTATGTAAAATTTCCACCTCTACTAAAATAGAATTTTTTATCATAATACGAGTTTGATTCCACGATAACAGACTTAAAACAAAACCTTCGAAATATCTAGCATTCAATGGTACACTATTGCTTAATAATTTTAAGCAATTAAATATTATCTCTTAACTTTACTCTCTTACATGGCTGACATTTTAATGCAGATGGTCTCAGTTGCAAACAAAAATTCTTTTGATAAAGGCTCTATTGATACCATAACATTAAAGTTAATTCTAAATAATAAATGACTTAATGTATAGTTATTGGAAGAAGTACTATGCTTCCTGTACAATTCCAGAGCTAGGGTAAATATCTAACACAATCACCTTTCTCAAGCAGAAAGAAACATACAATGGAATATATAATTAAATGATTCATTATGTGGCATAAATACATTTGCTAGAGGAGTTAAGAGAAAGGGAGAGCCCCCGAGAGCTGGGGGGAAGATTTGATCTAGCTAGATTAGGTTGGACTTAGATGAGCGGAAGAGAGTTGGAAAGATATTTTTGGCAGGCCTAACAGCTTGGTATTGAATGTGAGTCTCTGAGGAGGCTCTGTAAGTAGAACAATTGGCACATGTAAGTGCAGCAGGAGGGTAGTTTAAATTGTCAACGAGGGACAAATTATAAAGAACCTTGAAGGCCATGAAGACCAACATCAGCAAGAAGAAACAGAGACGGGGAGGAGAAGGAACATTTTTTGGTCACATGTTACAAATAGTAATAAGTAACATTTATTATTAGCTCATCCTGTACCACACACTGTTCTAAGAAGTTTACATAATTTATATTATATAATCCTCAGGCCAACTTTGTGAGTAGGTATTATTATGATTTTTATTTTAAAGATGAGAAAACAGACACACAGAGAATAAGTCACTAGACTATATTATACAAGTTCTATGTAGAAGGACCTAGATTTAAACCTAGACAATTTAGCTTCCGAGCCCATGCACTTGAATACTTCGCCATCCAACATCACACGGAGGCTCTAGGCCTAAAAAATTTACACAGCTCATCCAAATAGGTATCGTTATCCCAATTTTCAGATTGACATATTGAGTGTTCACAGGCTATAACTACGTCAGTTATGGTTGTAACTTCTTCTTACCTGAAAATGCAATACAACATTGACTCTGATTTCCATTGCAATCAAAGGAAAGTTTCTAATCAATACATTTAACCAATATTTATAGACAACAATACTATGTGCCAGGGACTATCGGAGGTGCTGAAGATATCACTCTGGAACTTTGTAATTAACCAAATATTTTATCATATATCTCTGCGTTTGCCTATATGCATTTTATAGTTGCTCAGATACTAGTATTTTCTCCCAACTGTAGGCATTTACTTTGGCTTTTTCTGAATTCAGCCTAACCACTCTCTACACCCGTGCTTTGAAGACAAGGCAGAGAATGGACAAAAGAGCCCAATACCGCATGAGGAAAACAACAATTACCAAGTTTTCTCTGGCATGGAGCCAGCTAGCATGGCTTGTGAGAACAGATTGTTAAATACTCAGGAAGTTCGAGAGCTGGTAGTTACATTGCAGTCATGCGTGGCTTAATGATGGGGATGTGTTCTGAGAAATGCGTCATTAGGCAATTTTATCATTGCATGAAACTGATAGAGTGTACTTACACAAACCTAGATGATATAGCCTACTACAGACCTAGGCTATATGGTACTAATCTTATGGGACCACCATGGTATATGTAGTCCATTGTTGACTGAAATGTCATATGGTGCATGACTGTATCGGTGCCTTGAAACTAGCCATAGCAGGGTGTATCCACACAGAAATTGGCAAACACTACAAATCAGGGCTTTTTCTTTTTTTTTTCCAGTTTGTCAGCTTACCACTGCCCTGCTTCTTGTTTATGAGATCTTTTAAATTCCATCCTCACTCTTTCAGATGCCCAGTGCACCTGTTATTTGTTTCCCTTTTCTTATCAAAGAGAGCTCACAAGAATGAGGAAAAGGAAGGGAGTTAATATCTGTTGAGCAACTGCTATATATCAAGCCCTGTGCTTATTTTACATATTATTTGATATTTATAACTCAGTGAGTTAAGTATTATTCCCATTCTCAGACTAGAAAACTGTGGCTCAGAAGGGTTAAGTTACTTCCTGATGTCAAACAGTTACTAGACATTGGAGTTGAATTTCTATGCAAGGTATACATGATTTCAGAGCCCACAGTCTTGCCATTGTATCCCACTGACTCTGGCTGAATGGAAGTCAGTAAGTTACCCTCCCAGGTCCATTTAGAGTTACTAATTTTGAAATACCTTAGCATGTGATTAACATGGTTGCTTTGTCCATTTATT
The DNA here is from genome assembly GCF_020826845.1 of Diceros bicornis minor. Classification (NCBI taxonomy): domain Eukaryota; kingdom Metazoa; phylum Chordata; class Mammalia; order Perissodactyla; family Rhinocerotidae; genus Diceros; species Diceros bicornis. The sequence goes on from NC_080768.1 coordinate 10,210,202, forward strand.
GATTCCATAAGTACTCAAGGAGAAGTAACTGGGTCCCAACCTGACAAGGAGAGGCACATTTAATGCCATAAGGTAGTAATGAAAGAGACAGACACCCAAAAAGGCAGACCAGTGTGTGGAAGGCCTTGCTTCCTGTTCACAAGCGCTTAAAAGAAGCTTTTGCAAGGAGGCAAATATTGGCTTCTCGAAACCCCAGAAATCCTACCACATTCCTATTCTAGGGGAAGCTGAGCCTGAAAGCAGCATTTAGTACCTGCTCTCAGAGACACCTTCCGTTCCATCTGAGTTGTGAACTTAATAATGGAGTCTTTGTATACTAGATCCAAAAAATATGTATCTTTAAAAAAATTATTATTGAATTCTGTTTTTGGTTAGGGAGGAAATAAACATGAAGATGTGTCAAGGGTATATTTGTCCTAATAATCAAATTTTGCCATAGATTCGTTGAAACTTGAAGGTGCCAGTCTCCCAAATCCCAGCTCTGCTATTTATTACCTATTTATTACACTGGAACTGTTGATAATTCACTAAACTTTTTGGCCCTACTTTCCTCTTCTGTAACTTAATGATTACAATAATACTCACTTTACAAGATTGGGTGACTACAGACAATATATATAATCTTTCCAACCTACCTTTCTAACTAACTTCTATCATTTTCCAGGGGAACCCTTAATTTTAGTAAAACTTTTCTTCTCTTTATTCTTTGATCATCTTCCGGGCTTTGCTTCCTGGAAATGCCTCCTTGTCTCATTGTCTCTTCAATCTCGTCCAAGTTGAAGCCCTAAGTCAAATTTGATTCCCTCCCAAAGCCTTCCTAGTCCATGATATCCTCTTTAGAATGCTCATGTTTCTTCTGAGTTCAGACTTTCTTTCCCTCGTCTTCATCTATTTGTAATTATAAACTCATTTTGGCATCTATTGTAAGATGGCTTTGTGCTTTTGTGTTAGAGTTTTACTTGTATCTTTCCCTTTTCTTTCCAACAAGATTTTAAACACCCAGAGGTCGGGGCTGTTACGTTCTTCACATTTCTCACTGCACCGAGCAGAGTGTTATGCATCTGGGCAGTCTCAGAGAACAACCCCATTAATATGTACTAAATTTATAATCCTTTCAGGAATGTTTAGTATAGAGCTGTGCACAGTGTGGACGCTTAATAAGCATTGAGGTAATTACTTCCATTGCTTCTATTCTAATTGTAGCATGCTCAAGGAGCCCAACCTTTGCAGCAGCTTTGCTGGGTTTCTTGACCTGCGTGAATTTGCATGAAGATTAACAAAAACAGTCATTATGGACTGACTTGTGTTATCCTAAAATTCATTTGTTGAAGCCTAACTCCCAGTACCTCAGAATGTGCTGTATTTGTAGATAGGGTCTTTAAAGAGGTAATTAATGTTAGGTGAGGTCATTAGGTGGGCCCTAATCCAATATGACTAGTGTCCTTATAAAAAGAGGAGATGAGGAGACAAACATACAGAGGGAAGACCATGGGAAGACTCTGGGAGAAGATGGTGTAGGGGGAAGAGAGTGAATCTCCCTCTGCCCTTTCTCTTAGGGTTCTTCTGGCTGGCCAAATAATCAACAAGACAGGTTAGCAGGAGAAAATAATACCAAGTTTAATAACATGTATACAGGGGAGAAAGCAGGGACACTGCGTTTCTCAACACAATAGCAGAAATTCTCGTCTTAAATATCATTTTCAGCCAATGACAAAGGAGGATTTTGGCAGTGGGGGGAGTCAGTTACAGGAGATTACCACTAAAGCACAGTAAACAAGAGTAAGGTTTATTATGTAGCTCAAGGCCTCATCTTCCACATTGATAAGTCACTAGAAATGAGCTCATCCCCCTCTCTTCTCCAAACAGAGAGGGAGATACCTTTATAAATGGAGATTTCCCTTATAAATGTAAATGATTGTCTGGCAACTCTTCGCAGGGTCATCCAGAGAATGTGGCCAGAGAGACAGAACTTCTGATAAGAGGGGCTTGTTGGTGCCTTTCCTATTGTAACATTTACCCTACATTATCTTTACAACCATCATGATAGATCTATTCCAGGAAGGAGCTACCATGTCAAATTCTTTAGGCAGTTAGTGGGGGAGGTCAAATGTCCCTAGAGAAAACAACCAAGGTAAAGAGATAGATTTCAGGGTGGCCAAATCTTGATCTCCCACAATGGCCATCGACAAGCCAAGGAGAGAGGCCTTAGAAGAAACCAAATCTGCCAACACCTTGATCTAGGAGTCTCCAGAACTGTGAGAAAATAAATTTCTATTGTTTAAGCCACAAGCCTGTGGTACTCTGTTATGGCAACCCTAGCACACTAATATATATCTTAGATAGAAGAGCAGGTCTGACTGCCTTCTTTCATTGCACCTTCTGTTTCCCTTTGGATCTGGCCCTTTCTTTTAGGTTCTGGGAGGAGACGATGAGTTCATTTACTTAGTAGTCTGTCTGAGAGAGTGTAGAGGCAGTATACCATGGTGGTATGAGTAGATTCATTGCTCTGTGGCCAGACTTTTTGGCTATGAACACCAGTGTGGTCACTTATTAGTTGCATATCCTTGGGCAAGTTAATTGATTTATTTTTGTCTCAGTTTCTTCACCTGAGAAACGGAAATAATAATTTCATCTTTTAATAGCGATGCTGTGAGAATTAAATGACATAAATACTAGTGCTTAGAACAGTCCTTGGCACATAGTAATGAATAAATTCTAGCTATTATTTGAAGATACTTACCTTTAATAAATAGAATTCTAGCAATCTAACTAAACAAATTTTAGCACTGGAATTTAGGGTCCCATGGCTTTTGAAACATATTTCTAATATATTAAAAAGCTAAATTATTCATCTCGTTATTCTGTTTATGTACACACACACACACATATATACACATACAAATATACATATAGGTATGTGTATATATATATATCCATACACATTTTTATTAACCCAGGAAGAAGTAACCTCTTAGCACTTCGCTTGTCAGAGGAAAAATTCACATTTATACAAGTTGTCAAGTTTCCTGAGGCTCCTGTATCCCTTTGTTTGGATTCCTCAGTCAGTGGGTCTTGAACTATCCTGTTGAATTAATGAGGCAAGCTGGTATGTAACCCAAGGCTGATGAATGTCCTAAAAATGACTTCAATTGAATATTTATGTTTTTTATCCATGTTTTCCCCCTAAATTAGTGCCATAAAAACACAGACCCACTTTCAAAGGGGTTTCTGTGATTCGCGATTATTGCTGTTACTGCCCTTGGACGTTTTTTCCCAAGGGGGTTGCAGAACCAACTGCCTTGCACAATGCGAGTGTTTAATCTGTTATAATATGCTAATAAGTTTTAATATGGCGTGGTCTGTGTTTATAAGCACGAACCTTATTGTAAATGTCAAAATAATTCAGATCTTAATATAACCCCTGAAGTGATACATTAATAAGGGCCATAGGAGCAGGTACGGTAGGTAGTTATTTCTTAATGGACAAAGATATTTTGCCATTTGATTTGGAGATCAAAACCCAGAGAGACAATAAATAGCCAGCATTTTGATTTCAGAATGTGGTGTTTGCTCTCCCCACAGCATGGGAGATTTTCCCTCGAAAAGCCTCATTTATTAATCTACCATGACAGTGCCAAGGACATGATAGATGTTTTTACTCATAATTGTCAAATAAACGAATAAATGTATTATATTCTTCATTGTGTTACAGTTACATACTGTGATAGCAAAAGTGATCTTTGAGCTCATCGAGTCGTGCATCACTGCTTTGCAGATAAGAAAACTGAGGTCAATGAGGTTGAATGACCAGGGACCTTGACTGAGTCAGATCTAGAACTCAATTCATTTGACTCCAAGTCCAATTTTAATTTTTGTTTTTTTGGTGAGGAAGATTGGCCTTGAGCTAACATCTGTTGCCAATCTTCCTCCTTTTGCTGAGGAAGATTGGCTCTGAGCTAACATCTGTGCCCATCTTCCTCTATTTTGTATGTGGCTTGATGAGCAGTGTGCTGGTCCGTGCCCGGGATTTGAACTTGTGAACCACAGGCTGCCAAAGTGGAACACGTGAATTTAACCACTACGCCACCAGGCCGGCCCCTAATTTTGGTTTTTAATTAGACATCTGTAATGGTGGTTTGAGCAATAAATTGTTAGAATTTATTGCATTTTACTAAAAATAATATTTTGAGAAAAATACGGAAAATATAAAATGGATGTAGTTATTTTTGGTATTTATCCAGCAAAAAGATCTCTAAGTATAGTTGGTGTAATTTTTTTCTTTTATTTTTACTCAGACAAGCCACTACCCCTTATGTTTGTGCTTCTTCATAAATTGACTTCCCCAGGATAGCTGATCACTAACCTTAATCAAGATGGAGTTTAAAACAAAGTGCTATTTAGCTGATAAACACTCCAGATGTTGTGACAAAACTCAACAAATCTGTATTTTATATTGCCACCAGGAAGCAGCACAACCAAGCAATCAAAACTGTTTCATTTTTTATAATTTGATTTTTAATAAACTTGACAAAGGGAAGAGTGTAATAATTGATATAACCTTAAATTACATCACCTCTCTGGTCTTTTACGATAGGAGTTGAAACTGCAGTGACTTAGTGGTGCAACAGGACAGCTTCAAGTAGCAAATGACAGGAATCCAGATCTGGATGACTCGCTTTGTGACCATACGCATGACATCCAGGTTACAGAAGCATGTGTTTCTCTTCTATGTATCTCCGTTTCAACCAGGTCATGCAGCTACTTCCTGGAATAAATCTCTTTTCAGGTGGCATTATGGTTTAGAGGAAATATTCTGAATTACGCCTGAGAAATCTTGGCTTTTCCATGAACTCTAAGAACTTGGCCTCTTGGTCTTAATTTTCTATGTAAAATGGGGAGATGTGTTAAAGTAAGTTTTCTCCCTATAATATCTTTACTGAGGTAATTGTGTTTCTAGGAGAGCGTGAGCAATAAAAAATGTGAAGTTTCCTACAGCACTGAGACTGACAGGAAATCTCCATGTTTCTGTGTAGCGTGACTCCAGTATGAGAAGAGTAACGGTTGAGTCAAAATACATCAGTTCACAAATAGGGCACAGAGTTTCTTAAACCTGGAATCATCCAGGGAGAGTACAGACTCAGTCTCTGCACCTCATAGTGGGTTTTAACATCTCTAGACTGCACTTCCTGTCTGTACACTTTGAGGTACTTTGATGGAAGATTATTTCTGATATTTAGAAAACTGGCAGGCTGCCTCTTGGAGATTTGTAGGTGCTGTGATTGACAACTGGTTTCAGATACGTATTTTCATGGCTTTGGTTAGGTGTGAGTATATATCAAAATGAATTGCTGAGTGCTGTAGACTAAAGGGAAAGTAGGGAGCTTTTTACTTGTGTGATCGTTAAAGATCATAAAGAAATCATTTGTAAAGCAAATTGGCTACATATCATTTATAACAGTCTAAGTGAAGGTTTCTTTTTTATATACAAAAGAGACTTGGGAATTAAATTGGAGGCCTTTTAAATTGAGTGTTTTGGGGTAAGCAAATTACGATAGAATTTTTCCTTTATTGTTACTGTTTTAATACCGGTTTATTCAAATCAACAGACAATTTCTTTGTTAATAGTGCTCATGTGAAATGAAGTTATATATGCTTCAAACCAATCCTCTATTTATTATTTATTAGCGTAGACCTTTACTACTTTTATCGTCATTTTCAGCAAAGAAAACTGAGGTGCAGGAATATTAAGGCTTTGGACAAAAATGTAAAGACATGATATTTACTGACTTGACTCAAGTCTGTGTACTATCTTTCAAGCTTAATTCACATTTTTGAATATTTTAAAGGCTTATTTTCAAGGTAAAGAATATATGAAAGGTTGGAGGACCAAAAAGCAAATGTTTCTTTCTCTTTCCATTGGGGAATGCTTGGATTCCGTTAAGTTAAGACATTTTCTGTCGAGGTAAGGTGGTATATTCAACTAGTAGCCAAAATGCAAAACTTTCATTTCTCTTTCTGTTACTGACCTTCTTTGAAACTATAACATTTGCAAAAATATAATTCTAACTTTTATTTTGCTGGGGAAGATTTACCCTGAGCTATCATCTGTGCCAGTTGTCTTCTAATTTGTATGTGGGTTGCTGCCACAGCATGGCCTGATGAGTGGTGTAGGTCTGCGCCTGAGATCTGAAACCACGAACCTGGGCCACTGAAGAGGAGTGCATAAACTCAACCACAGGGCCAGCCCCAAATCTAACTTTTTCGTGTCAGTTTCCCAATGAGTAAAAATGAAGGTGATTATATCATGGAGTTTTTTTCTTCATGATTATGAAGACTCTGAAACACTTATTTTTCTAACTGGCGGTAAGAACCTCCTTTACACCATTTGTTCTGGTTTCCTGGACATTCTCTCCAAACCAGATCTCCCCAGTTGACATCAGTCACATCAGTACACTGCCAGTGGAAAAGCATATTGTAGTGCTTCTATGGCAAGTCCACACAACTCTTTTTGGAGAATTAACTAATGGTTGTAAAAAAGATAAGAAATCACTGGGGGAAAAAATCCCAAAGTCATCAGAGATATAATACCAAAGGCATTATATTAATATTAGATCTTGATTGAGTTCACAATTAAGAAGGAATCAGAAGGAAAGAGGGCACGTTTCTTCTTTTTCATTGATACGAAACTTCAGACCTACACTCTTTTTAACCCTTTTGTAATTGGTTGATGCCTCACTCCAGTAAAATTCATGATAGAGGCATTGTTGCTTAACAACAATAGTAGGTTGTTGGTAGGAAATGCTATTATAGAGCACATGATGTTTGCCCCAGTATGCAACATTTTGAAGACCATGTCTTGGTTATTAATCTTGAGATCCACAGCAAATGTGGGTACTGATGTGCACAGTTCAGAGTATATCTGAATCCCATTTCCCTTTTAATGGCAAGAACTTCAAGACTGAATTTAGATTTCAGAACTTACAACTGGTCACAGGTATATAGCACTGTGAAATAAACCAACATTCTTTTACTGGTATGATTCTGTGGGCCTTATTTAACTTTCTTGTTGCAAAGTTCCTTCCACCATCATGTGATTGGATATGCGGGGCATAGCTTGAAATCCTCTGTCATAATTAAAGAAATAAGCAAATAAATCTCCCTCCCCCTATAAAACAAAAACTAACAAACAAACAAATAAAACCTCATGGCATGCCAGCATGCCTGATCCTGTTGGATCTGTCCCTCTGCTGGCTTCCTGTAGCTCAATTCCTGCTGTTTCATCCCTGGGCAGACTGTAGGCAGGTTGACCATCTGCTGCTAGGTCACAGCTGCCTCTTCTGAATTACGCGTCTGTTCTTCTGTCCCATTTCTAAATGACTGACTATCACTATCTGTTGATTTTACCACCTGCTGAAAAGCTGATGAAACAGGTCTCTATCTGGAATCTTGAGTTTTGAATAGTCTTTTAAGACACACAAATCTCATTTCTTGTTTTCTAGACACGCATCGTACACACAGAGTTCTTTTCTAAAGTAATAATCTTTTCTATGATATAGCACAGGCCCTCATGCAAATGTTTGAAAGCTAACTAGAAGTATACATCTATATACACCACATTGTCATATACCATAAATATTAATTTTTTATGCCAATGAATGTAAATATTATTATAATTTGATTTTTAACTTTTGTGATTTCAGTTACTAATACAAAATTTGGACTCAGTGTTTTTGTTGTATTAAGAACATTAAGAAGGAAAAAGGCAGCTAGAGAAGCATCAGAGCATGGGAAACCTCTGTGAGTATTTAAGGAACATCGCTGGAAAGACAGATCTGAGGTAGCCTAATCACAGGAAGGGTTAGCATGGCTCATTCCTAAGATGCCCCTCTTCTTTGGCCAAAATGTCTGTGAGCCTCAAGTTTCTGGAGAACAGCTTTTACTAATGATGTTTGATAGCACAGGCCTATAATGTTCTGTTTTAACATTTTCTCATATCATACCTCATAAAAATCAAGGACATAGCACTAAATTTTCATTTGATAAGGTCATTTCTATAGGGGTCTAAGATAAGATGGTCCAGAGAAATTGCAATCTGAAGATCTATGATAGGAATAGAGCTTACAGACTCTAGAACAACACTGTCAAATAGAAATGTAATGCAAGCCACTTAGATAATTCTGAATTTTCTAGTGGTCACACTAAAAAAAGTAAAAAGAAATTGGAAAAATTAATTTTAATCATATATTTTCTTTAACCCAGTGTATGCAAAATATTATTTCAACATATAGTAAATATACTATTATTAATGTGATATATTACATTCTTTGATAATTCAGTGTCTATTTTACACTTATAGAACATCTCCATTAATGCTAGTGACATTTAAGTCACTAGTGACATTTAAGTCACAGCTGCATGTATCCAGCGGCTACAGAACTGGACGGGGCAGTTCTACAAGAATGATTGGCCATTATGTTCTTATACAGCTCCTTTAAAATTCAAGTATCTTGGGGCTAGTCTAGTGGTGTAGCGGTTGAGTTTGTGTGCTCCACTTTGGGGGCCCAGGGTTCCCGGTTCGGATCCTGAGCACAGATCTACTCACCGCTCATTAAGCCATGCTGAGGCAGCGTCCCACATAGAGCAACTAGAAGGATGTACAACTATGACATACAACTACCTACTGGCGCTTTGGGGAGGAAAAAAAAGGAAAAAAGGAGCAAGATTGACCACAGATGTTAGCTCAGGATCAATCTTCCTCAAAAAAAAAAAAAAATCAAGTATCCCCAGTATATTTGACTAGTGCTGGATGGCATTTCGATGGTTGATTTTATGTAGGTAGCAAAACTGTATTCTGTTAGAAAACTTAGAAGCTCAATTTGTCTTCTCACTCAGATAGATAGTCATTCTGTTAAGGCAGAAATTCATATTCTGGTAAGTTATGAGATTCCCACCCCCCCATTAGGGTGATGAAGATGATGGTTACTAGAATTATCCAAATAATTGTTTACTTTCAGAGGTGATATTTGACCAATTAATACCTCTGATATTACTTAAGTTGTCATGATTTTCAAGATTAGATATACATGTTGTGAGACTTGAAATAGCCTTCAAAAATTGAGGTCATTCCCTTTGAGAATTCACTGTAATAGAAATTGACATGGGGATACATTTAAATCAGTCAAGGATCATATTTTTCTTGTAAAGTTAATCTGTAGAATAACACATTTAAATGTAAACTAAAGAGACTGCACAAGGTGTACAATACAGAGTAAAATAAAATCGCTACTTTCTATGGAAATAAAAGTGGTAAGCCTAATGGTAAAATTCCCTAGGAACACCACACAACTTAACATCTTATTCTGGCCAAGTAGCATGACCTCTTTAGAAGCTCTCATCTCATTTCCAAAAGGAAATAGAAAATCAATGAAAACATCAACAAGTAAAGTAAGCCAGGTGCTTCAAAGAGGAAATAGAAAATCAATAAACACCAGCAAAGTAAGTTCCATGGTAATATTTGTAAAGAAAATTAATACATGTTAGAAGGAGAAAGTGTATTTATATAAAACGTACAGAATCACTTAATGCAAACTATTACAGAAATGTGAATCCTTAGAGGGTTTGTGCTTTTGAAGCAAAGAAGTGTCCGGATTAACATTAATGTATCATGATATAATTAGTTATTGGATACATTATTGTAGTTTAAGTTATATTTTTACTTACTGATCCTTCTCATTCTAGTTGAATTGCATTTTGATGCAAAACTGGTCACAAGATGTTGAAACCGAGAAATTTCATTCTCATCCTTTTTTGTAGCATTCAGACCATTCTGAGCAAATGTGACATTTGGATTTTTCTTTTTCGTTTAGTCACAGTATAATCTTACCATTATTTTATCCACATGTTTAAAACACATAATGTTGGCTTTCTTAGAAGACTTCATATATTTTTAGAACAAGGCTTACCATATGAGTAAGAATCGAATTCATTTGAAATAGCTTTTAATCTATATAATTTATAATGACTTTTAAATCACCTCTAGATATTTTAAAATGGTAAAACCTTTAGAATTATGAAATTGCATTCTAAGTTTAATACTGTATGGATAATATTTTAGTTACTTTGATAATATAGGATGGGCACTAAAATAAATGTACCCTGAAAAGATGTTTTAAATTCCCACTTTAGTCAAGAAAATGTGAGATATTAAGAAGAGGATTTTATGGCTATTAAAATAAATTTTAAAGCTGTATTTACTTTTTAAAATAAACTTTTCATTTTAGAATAGTTTTAGATTTGTAAAAAAGTTGTGAAGATAGTACAGTGAGTCCCACATACCCTACATCCAATCTTCTCTATGATTAATATCTTACATTAATATGATAGATTTGTTGCAATTAATGATCCAATATTGATGCATTCTTATTTTAAAAGTAATACTTTATTTGTATTTCCTTAGTTTTTACCTAATGTCCTTTTTCTGTCCCAAGATTCTATCTCGAATACCACAGTACATCAGCTATCAGGTCTCCTTAGGCTGCTCTTAGCTGTGACAGTTTCTCCGACTTTCCTTGTTTTTGATGATCTTGATAGTTTTGAGAATTAGTGGTCAGATATTTTGTAGATTGTCCCTCAGTTGGGACTGTCTGATGCTATTCTCAGGATTAGAATGGGATTATGTGTTTTGAGGAGGAAGGGCACACTCATTCTCCTCACATCAAGGATGCATGATAGCAACATGACTAACTACTGTTGATGTTGACTGAGAATTTCCTGACTGAGAATAGCATGTGACAAATTTCTCCACTATAAAGTTGCTTTATTCCCCTGCCCTTTTCATGCTGTTGTCTTTAGAAATAAGACAATACGTGGAACCCATCCTGAAGGAGTGGGGAGTTATGTTCCACCTCCTTGAAGATGGAGTATCTACATAAATTATTTGGAATTTTCTGCATAGGAGATTTATCCTTTCTTATTTATTTATTTGTTTATTTAATCATTTATAATTGTATAGATTCATGGATATTTATATTTATGTTAAGATATAATCCAACACTACTTTATGTTGTTACTCAAATTGTTCTTGCTTCAGCCATTGGGATCTCTTTCAGTTGGCTCCCGTGTCCCTTTAACATACCCACATCATTATGGTGGTTTTGTTTTTTAGTTTTTTGAGCTCTTTTTTACTTTCTGGAACTACGGGACGCTCCAGGCTCCACTTTTCCTTTTATATATTTCCTGCCCCAACCCTAGAATCAGCCATTTCTCCAAGGATCCCTTGTTCCTTTTATCTCAGAATTGTATCAGAAACCAAGATCTGGATGCTCGATATTGTTGCTACTGTGTAAAACCATTGCTTCTCCGGCTCTCAGCTGACAGAGCACATATTGTGTCCTTTCTTGATCCCTGTTTCCTGTGATTTTAGCCTATATATTAGTCACAGAGAGGATATCCTACTACTACCTTATATTCATGGGCCGCATCTTTTAATAGGCTACTTATAATCCCTTCTCTTCTCTGTACCCACCTTGTTTTATGGATGGAGTCACTATTTGCCTATTTTTGTTTTAAATGGTGACTTTTAGTTTTTGACCAGACAGACCTATTAGAGATAATGGTCATTCAGCACACAAGGGTATGATAGAGGATTGCACCAGTTTTTATAGAAACACAAAAGAAGGGAAATTAGCTTAACCTGTGAGGTGAAGTTCAAGGATGAATGAAGTGTTTAAAGTAATAAACAAATCATAAAGTTCACATTTGTTGGCCTTGTGATTATTTTGAGTCTTCACACAAAAAAAGATTTATTCACTTATTCATGTTGTACTATGTGCAGTTTGGATGACTATGATGTGATGTTACTCCCACCAAAGGTAAACAGTTGTGCCTCATTTTTCAAAACCATCCTTAAACCAGTCTATGGAGATTTGCTTCTTACATGACTCTTTATGGTTGTTTGAGTTGATATAGAATTTCTGGATTAATTTTTGGCGAGGTAACAAAAAAATCAAAATCTCAGTGGCTTACTTCAGTAAACACTTATTTCTGCTTGGCTTGGGTCCACGTGCCTTATCATCCTAAGACCCAGGCTGATGGAGTAGTCTCCATGTGGCTAATTCTGATCTGATGATGGAGAGCACTGCAGTCACACTGGGAGCTTCTGCTCAGGTGTGGAAAGTGGCATGTGTGCTCTCAAAGTCCAAAATCAGTGAGTCTGACAGGGCCGTAGACTCCTACAGGAGACAAAGGGCAAGTTACGTGAAAATGGCAGAGATGTAGAAACAGACTACAAGGAGTAAGTGAGGAGTTGGAAATGATAGTCCAACCTCTCAAACTTTGCCTAAATGCTTTTGTATTAGGACTATGCTGAGCTGTACATGTCAGAAAAACCTTAAAAGAAAAAAAAAGTGGCTTAAAACAAGCTAGAAGTTTATTTCTCCCCCACATAAAAGTCCAGTGGCTGCTCCATGGTCATCATAGCCCTCCACACTGTCAAGGACCAAAGATCTTTCTGTCTTGTTTCTCAGCTCTGTGTGACTCATGGTTTAAGATGGTTCCAGGTAGTAGTATGGAGGAAGGATGAAGAAGGACATGCATCCTTTTTTCTCCCCCAGAAGTATCTAGAAAACTGCTAAGTAACAATTTTATTGACCAGACCATAGTCATGTAGCTATACATAAATGGAAGGGAGACTGGTAAATATAGTCTTTATTCTTTGTGTCTCTGTGCCCAGCTAAATTTTTTTTTAATACTATGGAAGAAGTGGAAAAAGACTCTGGAATAAAAACGTGCTGACAGGACTTGGAGCAAATTTCTACGGATTAATCAAATAAAATCTGAGGAATAGAGGAATGTAAGGTAATCTAAAAACACCAGATAGAAGGCAGGAATAGGTAAAAGAAATCCAGAAAATAATGGTTCAACGTAGCGCAAAATGCAGCGAAGTAACAACAGACTTAGAGCAGAGGAGAGAGACGGGTTGAGGATGGAAATAACTTCTGATTTTTGAAGAAAACAGGTACAGATTAAATTCTCAAAGGGTTAAAGGTCAGTAGTTTTCTGTTCAAGTAGCAATCCATCTCAGGAATCTTATCTAAAAACCACCCTAAACTTGTTTCATTTCTTACGAGCCTTCATTTTTTATTTATTTTAAGTCATCCATTTCCTCTGGTATTCTAATCAAATTGCTTACAAATGATCTCTGAGATTCTTGGAGTATGCTTAGCTGTTCAAATATTTTCTGAACAAATTAACGGACTTGCAAATCAGACAAAAGAGGACAAATTAGGCTGAAAATGGCATTATGTGCTGTGTAAAGCTGGAGAATTAAAGGATGTACTGTGTGATGTTAAAAGATAAACTGAGGCATGTTAAAAATTTTAAGAGTTTATATGAGCAAAAAATTGATTCCAAGTGGGCACTGCCAAACCGGAAGTGGTTAAGGGTGCTCCTCTGACAGGAGCTCGGGGAGAAACGTACAGACAGAAGGGGGAAGCAAAGCAAGGCGATTACTGATTGGCTGTAGCTTCAAGCCTAGTTGGCTGTTTGTGGTTGGTTGGCGTTGGTGTTTTGATTTTGCACCCTGGAGGGATTTACGGGCTTAGACTTTGGTTTGCTTACATAGACCACCAGGGCATTACAGCCACATTAGTCTAACGGCCTCCTTGTTTAATTAATTGAACAATTCCCCCTTTTTGCTCATCCTCTCGTATGTGAGAGACTGACTAAAAAATTGGTATTAGTGCTAATCTCAGTCACCGTCAGGGTTAAGTTGTTCTTGTCTCTTTGCAAACTCATGAGTTACGACGTCAGATGTGTGGAAGAATTGTTTTTGCTGTTTATCTCGTTGTTCATCTCCTTTCTGTTTCTCCAAGTGCGATGAGTCCATCTGAGGTCCTGCTGATGGCTGTGTACACGGGTTTAAGACCTTTGAGAGAACATAGTGCACCCGGGAGCCTACAATGATGACTATTAGGAGGATAATCCAAAGGACTGGAGTATGTTCCTTAGCCAGGGGCCCCATGAACCAAACCAGTTGGTAGTGAAGAAATTAAAGAATATACCTAAAGGGGCATCACCCTGTTTTAGTCCAGTGGCTTGTTGGTTAATTTCTTGTATTTGCAACGATACTGGATGTGTTGACGGAGGGTCAGCGGGAGCTCTTTGCTCTGGCACAGATCCCTCTTTGTTCAGCCAGTAAATAATCTCAGGCAATTCTATTGTCTAAAACCACTTTAGCAAGAAAGTCCAGGGACTTTTGTTGTGCAGCTATAGCCTTAGCGGTAAATGCAGCAATAGTTGCCAGAGTTAAGGAGCACTGTCTTCTGGTGCATAACAAAGAAAAAAAAGCAAGTGGCAAAAAGAATAAAGGTTTTATATTGGAGATGAAGATCTTGATCTGTGATCTTGGGAGAGCTGTCCACCTCAAGAAGAGGGGAGGAACTTCCCTAGTCAATTTTAATTTTAGATCTCCAGCGGTGCGCAGTTCCAAGAGTCTGAAGGGACCCTTTGAGTTGGGGGATGTGGACCCAAGGTACAACTTTCTGAAGTTTGGCTGCTGTCTGGGTAGTGAGGAGAACCTTGTATGGTCCCTTCTAAGGAGGTTCAAGGGCAGTCTTTGTTCTTAGTGATTCCACATTTCTGTCCAGCCATATCTAGCCACAAATGGGGTGCAATTCACATTTCTATGCGACCATATTTTGGGGGGTCAAACCTGAGGGTTGTTAAGCCAAGTTCTCAGGACACAAAATGAGACAAACAAGGAGGTGATAGCTGTCCCTAGGAGAGAAAGGATCAGCAACAAATGGGTACCCAAAAGCTAATTCACGCGTCACGATTCAAAGACCGATTTCTTACAAATGTTTTTTTCCTGCCAATCTGGATCTGGCAAGCAAGGGACAATGTGAAATTTTACCTTCCTCTTGACCAGGCACCACAGATGGAGATCTGGGAGAGTTGACTGGTAAGAATTCTTACCCTTTTGTCATCTTCTGCCAGTTTTCCTAGGATCTGTTTGCAGGGTCTGGAGGGAGTGGGGTGTCCCAGCGGGGCTCATCCTGATACCAGAAACTGTAGAGGAGAAAAAAAATAATTTTCCATCCCGTCTTTATGGTGAATGTTTGGCTGAGACCCCGTTTCCTCTAGGGCACCTCCTAAATGGATAAGTTTATCTAGGTTAACAGTTCTCCACCATGGCCACGCAATTCAAGATGATCTTTGGTAAGGTTAAGCTCCTTGTTCAGCCAGAAAGCAAGATTTTATTCACCTGAGGCCTCACACTGGACCCAGCCCAGCTTATGTTGGACGTCGTCAGGTTTCTAAGTCAGACCCAGTCTGACTCTGGCTGGTTTCAGGACCCAGTCTGGAAAAAGAAATGCTCAAATGAAGTCTGAAAGCTCCTAAGGCAAAAGCTGCAGAGTCAGCATCTGAGAGGGACTTAGCCACGCCCTCCAGGGGCCTCGAGAAAGCAGCGAGCTCAAGGGCCTCAACAGGTACCGTGTCTGGTTGCTTGTTGCTCCTTCAGTTCTCTCTTCTGACGCCAGAACTGTTCAAAGATAAACTGAGGCATTTGAAGAGTTTATTTGAGCAAAAAACTGATTCCAATTGGGCAGTGCCAAATCAGAAGTGGTTAGGAGCCCTCGACGGACAGGAGCTCGAGGAGAGACTACATAGAGAAAAGGTGGAAGCAAAGTAAGGCAATTATTGATTAACTATGGCTTAGAGCCCAGGTGGCTGTTTGTGGTTGGTTGGCCTTGGTGTTTTGAGTTTGTTACCAGGAGGCATTTACAGGCTTAGATTCTGGTTTGCTTACGTAGACCACAAGGCCGTTAGAGCCACCAGGGTCTAATGGTCTCCTTGTTTAATTAACTGAACAGTACCAAAACATTGGCTTAGGACAATGAATGTGAATATAGCTTCTAATTAAAACAAGCAAATGTTGGTGTAAAAACAATGGTAGCATATTAGAGCACAATGGGAATTTTATGCTGACTATTTCATTTGTAGCTTTTCACTTAGTAACATTTTCACATGCATAGGCACACTGGATATATTTCATGTCCGTGGTACTTATACTTTGATACCTATTCTTCATCTTTTATATGTACTATTAAGACAGATCATAACATTTCTGGAGAATGTTCAGAGATAACTTCTAGAATGTGTATGTGTGTGTGTGTGTGTGTGTGTGTGTGTGGGTGAGAATCACCAGTTCGATGTAACTGGTGCATTTTACATTGTGCTTGAGAATGGCATTGCAATTCTGGGTGGTGAATATAAAGTAGTCATTTTCTATTTAGTTGGTAAAAAAAAGAAGTGGAATGATCACTACACGCTTAAAGAGTCCTAAGGTTAGACTTAAAGTTTATTTTTTTTTAGGTTTCACCCTGTTGTTCTTTTATTCTTTTATTTTAGCATACAAAATGAATGCAGAAAATTCTAGCATTATCCATCTGGGGGACTACCATGACCTTTAAAACGGCAGCATCAAAGGGATCTAGGGAAATGTATGCTATGAACATTTAATAACACCACCACCGTGACTTAGTGAATATTTCCATGCTTCTGTACTATGAAAATAGAGCACTGGGACTGTGGTTGAAAAGTTCAAAAACACAAAAGTTGAAGAATGTGTGGTGTTTGAAATGTCTGCATTAACTGTTCTGGGCGATGTTGGATTCTACTTTATTAGAGTCGGGGATTATTTAAGTTTGGTACTACATCTTGTAAGAAGGACAGACTAAACAGTGATTAACATTTGGGATGGCTATGTGATATAAAATACTTTTTAAGTTTAAGTTCAGTTAACAGCATATTGACATGCTAAACAATTTCATTAGATGCTGTTACAAACTCATGATCTGTGTTTCAGAAATGACCCAAATGAATTCTTTTGTGTTAGATATGTTTTAACATCTTTGCCTCTCTGACAAAGCCCTCTGGAAGAATGAGCTTCCCCGACCCCCATTTTCTTTTAAAAACTGTGATCAGGAAAGTGACCATTTCTCTGTTCCCTTGTCTCTGTGGCTAATAACAGCATGTACAGGGTAAACAGCACATAGGCTTGCTCCAAATTCCTTCCCCAAATAGCCATGCCTGCCAAATAGCTTTGACTTTGTAAACACATCGCATTGTTGGAAAAATGCCCGATATTAATCACTATCAAACTTTCAGTTGGGGAGGCAAGTAGGTGGAATACTGCTCAGGGCCATTTGCCATTCAGAAGACTTCGGATCTTCCATCCAGCCCCACAGACTCTAAGCCTTTGTCACAGTTGTAGCAGCGTGCTTTGTTTTTTTGACAGCAGGAATAGCTCTCAGCCTGCTTTCTCTTCTAAACTTTAGCTAAACTTCAAACTTCTGCTTTTTTTCCTCTTTTGCTAAAGCTGGTGAACACATGCTGAGTAAATAAGCTATAGACCATGATCTGCTGTTCTGTCAGGCTTGTTATCCAGACTCTAAACTCCTGATGTCAGAAACCTGCCTGATAAGTATTCCCAGGTAGGCTTCCTAACTATCTCCCCTACTGGTTACCATCATCATTGCTTACATACTTAGAGAACTCCCTCATAGCCCATTGACTATATTTGGAAGAACTAATTGGTAGTTCTGGTGTCTTTGTTAGGAAAAAGTGACACTTTTTGAAGTTAATAAAAATCTCTTCAGCTAAAGCCTTTTATCAGATGTAACAAAACATTGTTTGAACAAATATGCTCTCAGTAGTACTGACGGTTCATTTTTGCTTTTCCTAGCCATCAACTTCTTACAGAAGAAAATGGTAGAAGTTCCTTAAAGGCGTAAAATTAGTTTTTGAATAATGGCAATTCCTGATAGAAAATTACTTTTCAAATCAATAACTCAATTAAATTAGGTTCCAATTTGATTGCATCAGCATCTTTATGATATATATTTAAGTAATGTATTTCTCAGTTGTCCTTAAGCAACTTTTAATATATATTTAAATGCTGTATAAACATTTCTCATTCTATTATTGACTCTTTTGGAGGAAAGAAGCATATTTATCAAATATCACAATTAAGAAAGTGACTCTGTAATAATTCAGGTGTGACATCAACAAAACTAAAAGGGGTTCCATTTAGCCTTTACTAAATGAATTTTCATGAGAAAGAGAGAGATGAAGAGAGAGATCATACTTCTTGGGGATAGAAAGTTTATCTCAATAGAACAGAACTTGATTTACTCATAAGTCACTGAGAATTCAGCAAAATTAGTTTCTCAATATTTGAACTTTAGTACAAGACATACTTTAAAAAAAACTTTATTGCCCATTTGTAAATGCTAAAGCACATGTATTATTTTTCAGTGAAAAAACAGAATAAATAGAATTCATTACCTATAGTGCACACCTGGGGTGGCTGGGAGGGAGGGACACTCATTTTTCCCTTGCTCCATAATGTCCACCGACTGCTCTCAAATCACCCACGTAAAACATAGAACCTAATTAAAGTAGATTGATAACCTCAAGACTTTTTCTAAAGGAATTCTGAAGGTAACCACCAATTACATTACAGTGCTCTCTTATCAAGTACTTTGACAATATGGGAAAAGAGGAAAGTCTAGCTTATTTATACAAATCTATCTACTATGCTACTTTTAGGAGTTTGTTTTTTCTTCTTTTTAAAATTTACATTTTTTTTAAACAAGAGTAAAACGTATTAAGTAACCTGATAAGAACAATTAACATGAGATCTACCCTCTTAAATGTTTAAATGTACAATGTATTATTGTTGACTATAGGTACACAGCAGATCTCTAGCACTTATTCATCTTGCTTAACTAAAACTTTATGCCTATTGATTAGTAACTTCCTTTTCCCTCTCTTCCCTAGCCCCTGGCAACCACCATTCCATTCTTTAATTCTATGAATTTGACTGTTTTAGATACCTCGTATAAGAGGAATCATGCAACATTTGTCTTTCTGTGACTTACTTATTTCACTTAGCATAATATCCTCAAGGTTAATCCATGCAAATACATATTGCAGAATTTCCTTCTTTTTTAAAGGCTGAATAGTGTTCTATTATTTGTATATACCACATTTTCTTGTATCCATTCTTATGTGAATGGACATCTAGGTTGTTTCCAAATCTTGGCTATTATGAATAGAGCTGCAATAAACATGCGAGGGCAGATACCTCTTTGAGATCCTGATTTCAATTCTTTTGGATAAATACCCAGCAATGGGATTGCTAGATCACGTGGTAGCTCTATTTTTAATGTCTGAGAAGTCTCCATACTGTTTTCCATAATGGCTGCACCATTTTGCATTCCCAACAGCAGTGAGCAAGGGTTCCAATTTTTCCACATCCTCACCAACACTTGTCTTTTTTTTTTGGATAATAGCCATCCTGACAGGTGTGAGGTGATATTTCATTGTGATTTTGATTTGCATTTCCCTGATGATTTGTGATGTTGAGCATTTTTTCATGTACTTGTTGGCCATTTGTATGTCTTCCTTGGGGAAATGTCTGTTCAACTCCTTAGCCCATTTTTAAATTGGGTTATTAGTTTCTTTGCCTTTGAGTTGGAATTCCTTATGTATTTTCGATATTCACCTCTCATCAGATATAGAGTTTGCATATATTTTCTTCCAATCCATAGGGTGATCTGGTTGTTTTGTTTTGTATTCTTTGTAGCCTAATGAACTACCAAATTCAGTTCATCAGACTTTTTTTGCATAATCAAAAGTGATACATGAATATATTATATTTAAGTATGTAGGAGAACATCTGAATGTGAAATTCATGAGGCAGTAGTATGTATCTAACCCAGTAAAATTTAGAAATCAGTTCACTAGAAAAATTCAAGTAAGTATAACTAACTTGACAACTTTGAACAGCAAGCTATTATTGGCACATTCTCTACTGTACATTATCATATTTCCAACATATTCAGCACTAAAAATTATAAAGTTAAAATGAGACTTTATCAAATTCAGAAAAATCTTGAATTAAGGTACAAAATAAATGTTTACTCGTTATTTGAATCATTAATTGAACCACTCGCTCAACAAAAGTATGTTCTGTTTCTTTTTGTACCAGGTTCTGTGTAAAGTACAAGTGATACAAAGAGGAGTTAGCACTCTCTGCCTTCAGTGACCTTAGAGAATTAAAACACTTCTTAATTCAAAAAATACATCGTCTCAAACCAAGTTAAATTGAAAACCAAAACAAACAAAAGCAAACAGAAAACAAAATTTATTGAACTATTAACTCTAATAAGTAGAGATGTGATATGTTTTTGTGAAAAACTATCTAGACTTTTGTAGGTTGTCCATCCTCTCTTATATTTTGTGAGGAAGACTGGCTCTGAGCTAACATCCACTGACAATCCTCCACTTTTTGCTGAGGAAGATTAGCCCTGAACTAACATCTGTGCCTGTCTTCCTCTATTTTGTATGTGGGACGCCACGATAGCATGGCTTGATGTGCGGTGCATAGGTCCTGCCCCTGGATCTGAACCCGTGAACCCTGGGCCACCAAAGCAGAGTGCACGAACTTAACCACTACACCACAGGGCTGGCCCAGCCATCCTCTTGTACGGGATTAAAGTGGGGCAGTATTTTAAAAAGTATATCATTTAGTCCAAGGGAAAAAACCCTCTTTTTCTTAGTTTGCATAAAAAGACATTAAAACAGGGGTTAAATAAAAAGTACAGTGTTCCAGTTGACTAGACATCAACAACTCAATTTGACACTTGTTTCCTAGAGTCAAAACCTTTTCTTTCAATTTATCACTTTCTTTGTAAGGTGAAACTGAAGTCCCCTTCTCTTCATCAGTCTCCTGCCTGGTCCAAACGTAGAGATGATGTGTTCTGAAATATGAGGATCAGAGCATATCATGATGTACCCTGTGTTTATTTTAGGTTACTGTGAGATTTTCCCCATAGAATTAAATTTAGAAAGTCTTGCCTTTAATTGTTTGTTATTGTTGTTGAGACTAAAGCCCAAAACATAGATTATTAAATCTGGACTGTCCGAGATATATAAATATGAAATTGAGAACTTAGATCATGATGAGTTAAAACAAGGGTTGGCAAATTTCTTCTAAGTGCCAGATCGTAAATACTTCAGGCTTTGCAGTCCTTTTGGTCTGTGTCCCACGTCCTTAACTGTGCTGCTGTGGTGAGAAATCTGCCATCAACAATACATAAATGGGCAGGCATGGATGTGTTCTAATGAGATTTTATTTACACAAACAGGCAGTGAACTAGCTTCGGTTTATGGGACATAGTTTGCCAACCCCTGGATTAAAATAAACATGGGTGAATAGGCACTTATATCAACGGTAAATGTTAATATGCCTTTGTTGATAAGTCACAGCTTCCAAGACTGAGGTCCATTAATGGTTGGGGAGACACAAGCTGCTAGTTCCTAAACTCCGTTAAAGAAAATGGATTTCACTTTTATCTTCTTTCTCATGATCAGACAGGGTTCTTGTGGTATTTACAGTTTCAAATGTCACTCTGCCAAGGCATGAAGATTTCTCTAGATCAATGCTTACTCCAATTCTTTTTCTTGTCGTGGCATGTATGGAAAAGAATAATATTCATATAACACACTTGCTGCTCATGGATGATGAAAATCAGCCTGGAGCTCTAGACTTCCAGGCCCCTTCCAGTGTCCCCAGGATGGTCACACGTATGTAAACCACTGTGCTGGAACATACTCCATAAAAGATTGGCCCCAGAGGGAATAACTTGGGACTTTTTTGTGGAGCATAGAAAGTCAGCAGGCAATTTCGATTATGTCCTTTAAATTCTAAGAATTCTTACTGGATTCTCACTTCCTCCCCAGTTCTTTGCAAGCTTGAGTTCCATTAAATTTCTCAGATAAGGGTTACAAAAGTTATCCAGAATTTCCCATAGTCTTCCAGGATGAACTACTTTTCTAGTTCTGCCTCCAACTGTTTGATTTTCAGCTATTCATTTAAAACCATGGGGCATCCATTTCCACTTTTGTAAAGAAACTAGAAAGGGGCCGGCACAGTGGCCTAGTGGTTAAGTTTGCATGGTCTGCTTTGGTGGTCTGGGGCTCACAGATTTGGATCCCGGGTGCAGACCTACACACCTCTTATCAAGCCATGCTGTGGCGGCATCCCATATAAAGTAGAGGAAGATGGGCACAGATTTTAGCCCATGGACCATCTTCCTCAGCAAAAAATAAGAGGATTGGCAACAAATGTTAGCTCAGGGCTAATCTTCCTCAAAAAAAATAAAAAGAAACTAGGAAAAACAAGACATTCTCTAAGGTCTTATTCAGGACTAACATTTATTTGTAATATCCACCTTTTAAAGTCTGAGATAAGGCTCTTTTTCTAGGTTTTTCTAGGGTCTTCTCTGGCCTCTGAGCCCTTTCCTCTAATGATCTGTTACTCATTAATGAAATCATAATATCACTGCTCTCAGCTTCTCATAGAGGAAAGTCAGCTCACTAAAATACGTAAAAACAATGTACAATAGCATCTCATGCCATCAATGCTTGGAAATTGTATTAATCACAGTAGATTACATATGCTGTTGAAACAAACAATGCAACATTTCAGTGACGTGCCAAGTAAGGGTGTGTTTCTCACAAACAATCTGGTCCGTTGATTTAGGTCACAGTGGAGTTGAGTCTGAGCTGCTCTGCTCCATGGAAGCATGCAGGGAACCAGGCACCTTTAGCTAGTGGCTCCTAGCCTTGTTTTCACAGATGAAGGACTAGGGAGCAAAGCTGGGAGATCTGGACGTGGCATACACCACTTTTGCCCACATTCCTTTGGCTGGGACTCAGACACATGGCCCCAAGTAACTGTAAATGAGGCTGGGAAAAGCAATCTAGTTGCTTCCATAGAGGGAAAGGAAACAAGGTTTGGGAATAAATAGCATTTTTGCTGGCATGGCCACCCAGACAGGTTTCCCATAGATTTGATTCTGTGTGTATATGCACTTCCTACTTGGTGTGTGCAATGTGCAAGATCATCTTCTCATACTCAAGCAGAAGCACAAGAATGAACCTTAGAACAAAGTGATAGAAGCTGTAATTCTGAGACATTGCTGAGACATCAACAATGGGAATAGGGCTGAGCTTAGGTCTCAAGACTACAGCTGTGAATTTGAGTATAAGAAGAACTCTCAAGGGTAGTTGCCAAGTAAAGGATATATTGCAGATAAAATTGTGTTTAGTTGTAGAGATTTTACAGATATATATTCACGTAAACTGCTGGAACTGTAAGTGTTAGAAAACCAGTCTTCTGTAACAGATCAAACGAAAACAGTTACAAGTGAACATAATGATTAATTGGCCTGTATTTGATGAATAGGTCCCTACTCTAGGTGCACACACATACAAATGCCCAGGCCTATCCTATACTTTCCTTCTCCCTCACGCTTCCAAACTCAACTCTCACATGAAAAATTCTTTATGTCTTTTCCCCTAGACTGTAGTATTTATGATATATGATATAATAAGACCTTTTAATGTAGAGGCTATCAGGAACATTTTTGAGAATTATGGATATAAGCAATGAAATGGAGTGTCCTTTGTGTTTTTAAGGTTACAGTTGGTGAGCTACTTTGAATAGTCCTATTTGCTTGTATAAAGTAAATGAAAAGATTAGTAGCAAATACGTACAATGAAATGATATAGATTATCCATCCAAATTATTTAATTTTCAAAGAATGGTCTACTGTGTCTTCAGAAGTATTTTATATTTGTAGTACAGCTGGCAGTCAAAACTTATTAAATTTCCCAATCTGAAGCATAGGATACAGACTCATTTGTTTTATCTATAAACATGTATTTAAACCATTTTCTGGTGACTAGATACTGTCACTGGGGTACATGGAGCTTGACAATAAACTAAGCATTACATAGCTTTTAATAAACTGGGATTCTGTTTCATAATGCTTTGATATCATAGGTTATCAGAAAATGGTATTAATGTTCTCCTTCAAAATAACATTCATAAACTCTCTCAAACTGCTTTTTAACTCAGCCTTTTATTTGATACATTAAGATAATGTTTATTGAAGTTTTCTTTTGACAAAATTGAGACATTCACAGTTGTTTTTTAAACAAAGTAAGCTCATTTATTTAAAATTCTCCACAAGCTATAATTTGCCAGAAAAACTGGGCAGCTGGATTGGTGACGTAGGTACATCAAAAAGATCTGAATCATCTAGGTGGCAAAACTTCTGAGAAGCCTGTTTTCTCTGCATCTGTTTTAAACCATTCTTTGCTATTCCTGCACCATTTCTCTAATGCCACCTGTGCTCTCCCATCTCTGCTCTCCCCATCTTCCTTTCCTCAGTCTGTTTTTTTGTTATAACACTGATTACCTTTTAATAGATAATATAATTTGTGTATTTGTCACGTGTGTTGTTCATTGCCAGTTCTCTCTTCTAACTTGCACACTCTAAAATCAATGAATGTTTTCTCAGTCTGTTTTTCTAAATTGAAATATGAATCTAACTGCAAGTATTACTTGCGTAGCCCTTCCATGGAAATAATCTTCTCTTTGCTCATAACAAGAACAACAACAAAGATCACTCCAACTTTGGCTTTCCTTGAGACGGTTAATTGCTCTGATGATCCAAGTTGCCCTCATCAAAATTAGAACCTGCCTATCTCAGTCTAAAGACCTGGACTCCACAATCCGTTATTCTCGTGCATATCAGAGTATTATCATTGAACCAACTCATATGATTCTAAATGTTTCACTACTAATGCACTTAATTCCAAATTAATTTGAGAAAACAAATCCTTGATTCCTTTTGAAGTCCTCTGAATCCTTTCGGAAATAAAGTCAATATAAATAAATGCATAAACTTACTGTTGAATACACTTTCATTTCCCGCTTGTTATATTTGGGATTTTTGCTAAGAAAAGGTTTTTTCTTAAAGCAGTTTTGTCAAGATTGTTTTATTTCAAGGAGGTATAGCAACAGTCCAGGTCTCATGTTTCCCTCATCCACCATTCATTTTTATGCAAATACAAATTAAATAGTCTACTTAAAATAAACCCTGAGAGTGGCTTTGTAGGGGATGCTACATTCCCAAAGTCTTCCAGAGGTCTGTATGCAAGGAGGGAAGCGGCCTGAGGCTTTGCTTTCACCAGTTCTTTTAGTGACATTTGTCCTTCTCTACCTGTTTTTCCCCTTAAATGCTATCTCCTTTAGGCTACTGACCACCGCCTAGTGTCACTTTGCTGTCCATGGTACAAGTCCTGAGACCACTGCTGTCACACTCTGCAGCAGTCGTTTTCAAACCTAAGCGTGAAATCTGAAATCAATATAGTTGGTTAAATCAGCTTTATTATTTTTTTTAAACCGACACAGTATAGTATAGAATAGAAGGTAATGGAACAAGCTGGTATGGAACAGAGTAGAAAATACCAGTATACAGCTACGTAGTAAGACTAAGTATTGCTTCATTACACAGTCATTTCAGCTGTTTAATATCCGTAATATTATATGTATTACGGGGTCAACAAAGAGCATGCCATTGCTAGAGTTTTGGTATTCTTAACCAAAAACCTATGATATGGGCTTTAGAGTTTTTCATAAATCTCTTGAAATTGTTGTTTCACATAGTTGTGCATAGGTGTGTATTACGTATGGATGTATAAATATATACATATTTATATATAATTTGTTTGTTTTGAGGGGCAGAGTCATAGCTTCCATCAGGCTTTCAAACTGGGTTTGTAACTCATAAGTTTAGGAAACTTGTCTCTAGGAAGATGTATTCTCATTAGAAAAGTTCATGAATCTATGATGCCCGAAGACGATTAGCATCCAGTGGGTTTTTGGCTTTTCTTTCATTCCAGGGAAAGCCATATTTTGTTGGTTTATTTGTGAGAATTGTTAGTCTTAAAGAAATAAATGAATTTGTTTAGGTTATAGAAAGGAAAAACTCCTTTTGTAAAAGTGATGCCTTCCCTGTCCCTTAAAATTCACTCAATAAAAGAATCAGTTTGATGTCATTTGTGTCCAGGCCATCTCTCTAAACCTCAGAGACATACAGATTTATAATGCATGTTCATTCTTAAGGTCTGGGCTGCTAGACATAGCTCTAGTTGATTTCACAAGATTGTTTCATTTAGTCCTTACACAAATCTTTGGGAAGGGGTATTATTATCGTATGAGGAAATAGAGGCTTAGAAAATTTCAGAGATATGTACAAATTCACTAGCTTCAAAAGAACAAAGCTAGTATTGGAACACATGTCTTCTGATTCGAAGTCTACTGTGCTTTCCAGGGTGCATGTAAAATGAATGGATTTCTAATGAGGGAAGCCTGTCACTGTGCTGTCTTACCTTACTTTCCAGGTTCAGGTTGTAATTAGGACCAGTGGATCAGGTGTGCCGCTCTACTTCATAAATCATCTTCAGTTGATCATTTAATATAATGTCTAAATTAGTACATATTTGAATGTAAAAAGGTGCTCTACCCATAATTCCTACTGTTCCAAGCAAACTAGGATATACAGTTACCAAAAATGACATTAATGTATCTTTTTGGTTCTCTCTGGGACATCTTAGAGCTATAAGAACAGCAAATTTGTATTTGCATCTTCTGGTTTATCATATAGACAATTTATTTGGTATATGTGAACTGATTTGTATAATTCTATTATAATTTTCTATTAGTGAGATATATCCTTGTTTTACGGTAGGTTTCTTTTTTTTTTTTTAAAGATTTTTATTTACTTATTTTTTCCCCCCAAAGCCCCAGTAGATAGTTGTATGTCATAGCTGCACATCCTTCTAGTTGCTGTATGTGGGACGCGGCCGAGGCCAGAGAAGCGGTGCATCTGTGCGCGCCCGGGATCCGAACCCGGGCCGCCAGCAGTGGAGTGCGCGCACTTAACCACTAAGCCATGGCCGGCCCTACGGTAGGTTTCTTAGTTAAATAGAGTTCAGGAATGATGAAAGAATTGAGCTAGAAATAAATGTCTGATTCTCTGATATATGATCATCATACTCAGGAATTATTCCAACTTTCAATATAGATGTTTTAAGAAATTGTTGAACAAGAATAATTAGGAATTACATATAATTTTCTTCATTGGTTATAAAGATAATCACTGTGATAGTAGAAATAATTCATTTCTTGGACTACAAAGAGGTGGGCTTGAATCTTGGCTATATGGTTCAATAACTTTGAAACTTTGGATAAACTGATTTATATCTTTATACCTGAGTTTTCTCAACTGTAAAAAGATTATACTAGTTTCTGCTCTGCCTATCTCACAGGAATGCTGTGAATATGAAATAAGATAACACATAAGTGCTTTGGAAACTGTAAAGTACTTAAAACGTGTGTGTATGTATATATATTTACATGTAAAATTTTTCATATGTTTATATTGACACATAAATTAAAGTTTGTATTATTTTGCTTTATAGTATAATTTCAACCAACACATTTTATAATTTAAAAATAAATACATATATACAACACTTTCTATATCTTTAAAATACTAATCAAAAACTCATCAAGGATAGTGAATGCTAACTTACTGCATGGAGCTGTTTTCTAAAAATCTCCTGAAGATGGCACAGTAAGTACACCCTGGCTCAAACACTATTAAAGAAGAGGTTACAAGAAAAATATATATGAGGTTAAAACACTAAATTTAAAACAAACCTTTTCTAAGTTTGTGCAAAAGAAAATGTCTGAACTTTTTCACCAGTGTCCATTGTTTTAATGTTACAAAAGTCATTTATTTCATTGGCCCTTAAGTGGTACTACAAACAGGTAACCAGTCGGAAAACTGATACAGGCGGACGTTATGATGAACATCGGTTTAGTTCATGTTGTACAGATTTATCAATAAATTTACCCTTCAATAGTAAAACAGCTGATATGCTCATCTGTTATCTTCCGCGTAACGTACAACCTGCACCTAAGTGCTAGTTTTTATTAGACACATTATGGGATAAGGGCTGGCAGAGAGTAGAGATTAGTTGAAAAATATCTGTTTTATTAAAATGTAAAATAGAGTGGGGCCTATTCTTAGAAAAAATATTGACAGGTTGCATTATTTCTGTGGGGTTGTAATACTTGCAAGTTTTAAAAATGTGTATCTACATTATTCCAGCTCTATATTCTACAAAGCTGAACAGCAATTCATGAAACTATAGGAAGTAGAAATATGGGTGTCTTGTAGAACATAGGACTGTGATATTATTGTCTGCTGTATTTATTGACTATCAGAGGTTATGGTTCTCAGCCATGTCTAAGACTTACCTGTTTCTACGTGTCCTACATATTAAATACTTACAGTGTGTATAGTGTAGGGTTTCCACCTATTAAGGACTTAAAATCTAAATATGACCAATAATATATGCTTTTACATATAAATATCAGGTATAATTAATGTTATATATACATTAGTTGTGAATATGTATCCGTATGCATTCTCTTAACAGCATGTTGAATAAATACATAAGTGAAAAATAATTTTTACAAAAAATCACTTCTAAGTGGTTGAGGAGAAAAGTTGGTGTTTAATGGATGTTGGCAAATTGTCTTTCGCTGGAAGAGAACTTTGTTTAAGCTGTTGAGAATTGAACTTTACTCCCAACAAAACTGCAATTTGTTAAGATTAGAATTTAATGCGTTATTATGTCATTCTGACAGCACTGAGATACAAGAGTGATGTTAGCAATTCTGACAATTTGAAGTGAATTATAAACTTACTTTGTTCTGTGTCAATAGCCCAAGAACCCTGGAATTTTGTTTTAAATCAAAAGTGATACTATTTTGGCCATTAGTAAATCATAGAAAAGTCAAGACAATCCTCTCAGTTGAGAGGGATTTTAAAAATTAAATTAATCTGAAGTTAGAGCATTTGAAATTTCATCTGTTTGTGAAATTAGGAACTGAAAATCTTACCATCTGTCTTGAAATTTTCTTCTTGTGTTTTCTTTTTGAATAAACTATTTGCTCATTTAAAATATTTTAGTAGGTCTTTTACATTCATAATCTTAGATACTAAAAATCGATGTTTCTATACATTTAGAAAATTATAACTCATGGTGCTTACAAAGAAGCTGTCAGAAGTTATCAAAGGAAAAAGAAAGTTCAAAAATTTCTAAATGCTTATTAACTTGGTTGTCAATAATGTCTCAATTTGACCCATATAGGCCAATTTGACAATGTGCTTTAAAGATGTCAAGCTACATTTTTGTGAATATATTGTACTGCCTCTGTTAACAACGTTTTCAAAATTGTCCATATACACATTTATCTAAGTGATATTTTCTAGTGCATTTTTCGCTGGTTATCTCCATTTTAAAGAAATTTTATTTTAAAGAAATGAGCAAAATAGATGAACAAATGAAACAAGGGGAGAAAAAGTATAGAAAAAAGAGAAAGTAAAACTTACTTTGCAACTTGTTATTTTTAACTTAATCTGACAGAATCAAAGAATTAGCCCATTGTTTTTTTTTTCTGAGTGGTACAGTTTATTTGGTGACTTTTTTTTAAAATTTTTTGTTTATTGCAGTAACATTGGTTTATAACATTGTATAAATTTCAGATGTACATCATTATACTTCTATTTTTGCATAGATTACATCACGTTCACCACCCAAATACTAATTACAACCCATCACCACACACATGTGCCGAATTATCCCTTTTGCCCCCCTCCCTCCTCCCTTCCCCTCTGGTAACCACCAATCCAATCTCTGTCCCTATGTGTTTGTTTATTGTTGTTATTATCTACTACTTAATGAAGGAAATCATACGGTATTTGACCTTCTCCCTCTGACTTATTTCACTTTGCATAACACCCTCAATGCCCATCCATGTTGTCACAAATGGCTGGATTTCATCATTTCTTATGGCTGAGTAGTATTCCATTGTGTATATATACCACAGCTTCTTTATACATTCGTGCCTTGATGGGCACTTAGAGAATTAGTCCATTGTTTGGAGACTCTCAAAAGAATGATCTTGTTGGTTTCATAAGGTTCATATTTCATTGAATTCGTCCTTTTTTTTTTTTTTCATCGTAGGGTGGCATTTTGTAGTGCTGTCAAGCTTATAAAACCCTTCCACATTGATGTTGTAGTACAGCCTACAGATATTAGAATGGACAGATTGGTACTTTTTCTTTCTAAGGAGCCCCAAACATGTCATAATGTGTCTTTTAAGTTCTGAGATCCACAGTCTAGAATCCAGTGACTTAGAGGATTATCACATGTTAACCCAAGGCACAAAACCGTATCATCTATATGATGAAGAGCGAATCGGTAAATATCTGAGCATGAATAATTTTGATTTAATTATTACTCAGAAACTGTAACAGGTGGTGGACATAGCTAAGAGGGTGCTGCTTTACTGTGGTGATATTTCATTGTAAATAATTAGTTGTTCATATTTTCTTGAATAGATTTTGAAATTTTATTTTTGGTCTATTACGTAGGAGATAGCACTAAATGAGGTCAAGCCAGTTGTCATGACCCCCTATTCATAAAATCACCTATATTTCTTAACAGCATGCTTTTATAAAACATCTTGTTTGGTGGTCACGTAAGAACATGTTTCACAATACCTTAGGCATTTGAGAAAGGAACATGTTGAGCTTTAAGGAGGAGTGTTAGAAAATTTACTATTTTATCTTAATTTTCTTCACTTATTTGTTTTAAAATCTTAAGAATGATAGTTGTTATGGTTGTTATTGCATTTTTAAACTTTCTTTTGCCTTGGTTTCCTTATTCTATAGTATTGAGAATATACTTTTACTTATCTTTGTAAAAACAGCAATCTGTAAACTGGATACATTTTATGGTGTCTAAGGCCGCCTATCAATTAGAGAGTATGCCATCTTCTGTTCCAGAAGACTTTGAAATGGCCATTATAATGATTTAGAGGCGCATTACGTGAAGAAGCGAAGGCGCTGTGAATGATCACCAATGGTTTCTTACAGCTTTAAGATGGTGTGATTTTCTGAATGAAGTTTGGGTGTTCCCAAAGCAATACCGTTAGTCTTGGTAAGTTAAATTATTCATATAGGCCGTCTCCTTGTCTTGTTTAAATAATCAGTGCCAGCCTGTGTGAAGCTTTAGCAATCTCAACGTTATGCCCCTTGGCAGAACTAATAGGGATGAGTTGAAGAAAAAGAGACTCTAACTGCATTTGTAGAAGTGTCAGCGTTGAACTCAGTGAGTGGCGCCTGGTTTCAGTTTCAGTGATGCCTTTTTAATTTGTGAAAACTCTAGAACACCCTCACCTTCCTATGGTAACACTTACTTCTCAGTATTTAGGGACTCCGGTGATAAACTCACACAAGGCAGATTCTGCCATGGTTGGATCACCGTCAGCGCCATATGACTTTGGTCTTTGGTGTTTGTTGGCAAGAATGATGCAGGGGCCCCTGTGATGGCTTTACTCCCTGGGACTTCTCCTGCCAGTCCCTCCAACTTACCTTGCAGACCACTGCCCATCGAATCTTTCTTAAACACTGCTCGTATCATGATGCATCATGACATATATGGGTAAAGGTTATTTTCTTTTAGCCCTACCAGTGAAAATGATTTAACCCAGTCTATTTTCTTCTTTGTTTTAAGTAAGAAAATTAAGAGCTAAACTCGTAGCACAGTCGAGTAATCACTGCCCAGCTGTTGTTTCAAGTACTGTGTAGCCCAGCCTCTCTTCCTTCTGTTTCATTCAATTCATTGAGGCCGTTAAATTCATCAAGCAGACTCAGCTCGGTTTTATTCCTTGATGCCTAATTTTGTAAGCTACTTCATGTCCTCACAGAAATAGGTGAAGTATAATTCTTAAACAAATAGATCTCAGCCTTTTGCTCAAGAACTTTAAATGTCTCCCAATTTTCTGCTGTATCAATTCTAAGTTACTCTGTGTGCTTTACAAGAATCTCTGCTCTGTCTGTTTAATTTTATCTCTCACGATTTCTCAAAATATACTCCCTATTCTAATTAGGCCCATTTCTCTAAGGTTCTCCGAGGCTGTCATGCTCATTCTCACCTTTGCTTTCCCTGGAGCCCATCATCTCGCCTCTAGTGCACTTTATTTTTCCCAACTCCTACATAAATCCCACTATTCAGCCCTTTAGAGACAAAGTTACACCCTACCTTCTTTATGAAGCCTACCCTAATTATTCATGGATCTCCCTCTTTAACATTCAAGTTTTCAGTTTCCGTGCTGCAAAAAATAGCCCTTAAATTATTCATACATTTTTCATCAACTCCTCAAGTATATTACAAATTTTAGAATTTTTGTGGGGAGAGATTATGTCTTACATTTCTTATGTTTCCCAACAGTGTCCAATATAAGGTTGTGGACTCATTCAATAAATATTTTATGGTAAGATCTGACCTCTTTTGACTCTTTCATGTAGTACAGATTTTTAGTATCCTTTAGTTAGGATACATGGCAAAAACAAGTAGTGCTCATCAACCTTCCCCTCGGCTCTCCTCCATTCCCTAGCCTTCCATGCTGTTCTGGCTAATGAACTATGAGCAGCAATGGCATGTCACTTCCAGCTGAGGTAGATACAAGCTGATGTGTCTCCTCCTGTCAGTCTTCTCTTGTGACTTGGAGGCACACGTCAGATGGCAATGTTGGATTTCAGTGTTGGATTTCAGGTGGACAAGAAATACACCTACATTGTTTTAAGCCATGGTGACTTCGAGTTTGTCTCCTGCAGAAGCTACTTAATCATCCTCAGGAGTGTGATGTTAAAAATTAATGCATATGTTTTATAGAATCTTCAATTATATGTATATATGTTTTATAGAATCTTTAAGTATTAATCCAGAGATGTATATTAACCCAGAAGTGCATAGAGTCCCGCACCTACTTAGGAACTTCTTCTCAGTGAATTAAAATGGTTCCTGTCTACAGAAAACAGAGGCACACATTTCTTGATTTTCTTAGCTACAGAGAATGTTGAATCTGACTTGATTTTGGCATCAAGCATCGTCGATACCATCTCTGAATCTTCTGAAAGGTTGTGATCTTAGTTGGAAATACTATTGGCTAGTGGTTGGTAAAGGAGATTAACCTTGGTGTTTGGGATTTTATTCAGAGTTCTTCTCTTGGTCTTAAAAAATTAAAAAAAGCTCAACTAACAACTAACAGAACTTGTCCCGTTTTAAGTTATGTTGAAGAATGATGAAATGTATAGAAATACTCTGAATTCTAAGGGAAGTTCCACACTATGTAGTTCCAATATGTAACACAATGAAAAAAAAACTGTGGATGAGAAAGTCAAGGAGTAAAGGTGAATTTGATGCTCCATAACTTCATTTTTATTTCTTCATTATATTCCCTTATTAATAGAGCCTATGGAACCTCAACTATTGAGGAAATCTATGCCATTAAGGTTTTCTCATTTTGAAAAACAAAGTTTTAAATCTCAGGTTTTTAAAATTTTAACATTGTTAACCAGGCGTATATACTGTCATAGTGGCTTATTAAGAATTATTACTACACATAATGTGACTAAGAACCTTCAGATTTATTTTGCATATTCAAAATGAAAAGTTAGACCAAGATAAAAAAATTATCCAGATAATGAAAAGATATAAATATGATAATGAGATGCTTAGTAGTTGGGATTTCTCATAAACTATTGGTAGGAATGTATTCTTTCTGCAAAACAGTTTGGAAATTTACATTAAGATCCTTAGAAATGTTTGTATACTCCTGTCCAGGAATCCCACTTCTCAAAATCTCTCCTAAGGAAATAATCAGGTATAATATCACACATAAGTGTGTATTGATATTTTCTCTAGTTTTTTTTTCTTAATTTATATACGTTATCTTAGTCAGTTTGGGCTCCTATAATAAAATACCATATACTGGGTGACTTAAAGAACAGACATTTATTTTTCACAGTTCTGGAGGCTGGGATGTCCAAGATCAAGGTGTTGGTCAATTTGGTTCTTGTTGAGGACTCTTTCCCTAGTTTGCAGATCGCTGCCTTCTTGCTGTGTCCTTACATGGCTGAGAAGGCAGGAGCTCTGATCTCTCTTCTCTTCTTATAAGGACACTAATCCTTTCATGGGGGTCCCGCTCTCATTATTTCATCTAAACCTAATTACCTCCCAAAGGCCCCCACCTCCAAATACCATGATATTGGAGGTTAGGACTTCAACATAGAAATTTTGGGAGGATGCAATTTAGTTCATGGCAAATACCTAAGGGCTTAAGGAAGTATCTTTTGGTACATTTTGATGATGATAGACTTGCAATCACTAAAAATATTATTTTTAAAAAGAATTTAAAATATTTATTGATGGGAAAATATTTGCAATGTTAAGTAAAAAAACAGGTGTAAAACTACATATACTCAATGACTCCAATTTAATAAAAAATTATGTAGCTACACTGAAAAAACAATGAAAAGAAATACACAGAAATATCAATATCAATTATTTTTGTATGGTGTAAGTGCTAGAGATTTTTAAAAATTTTATATATTTCTACATCAAGGAGTTCTACATGTAGAAATGAAGAATATAGAAAAACATAGAAACTACTAAACCATTAAAAAAATCAGTTTTGATCAGTGGAAATCACCAAATCCTGCTCCAGCTATATGGAGCTTACATTGTTGTCTTTCTGTTCATGCATTTACTGTTACTTCGTAACAAATAAACAACAGCAACAAAAAAACCCCTTTTCATCTTTTTGGACTGGCTGACTTCATCCTAGCCATCAGGGACAATTGAGTGAAGAACCTTCAGGTCAGGTTATATGTTCTTTCTCTTTAATCTCTTTGCATCTATTGTGTTTCTATATAATGGTATTAAAAAGTAATTGATTTTCTTGGCTGTGTTCCCCGCTGGACTGTAACTTTCTAGCTCTTTGAGGTCTCGAATGTCTTTCATCACCACGTTCTCAGCATTCTAGCAGAATGACTGGCACATAAACACCAGTCAATAAATATTTGTTGATTGAACAATACCGACAATGACTTATGTCAGGTGTGTACATGCAAAGTGAAGTGCTCTCTTGAGGCAGGTTAAACTCCTGATGTGATTTTGTTCTAAACTTCTGGAATTTTCTGTCTAAATAGTCTGGAAGCCCTATATAAAAAAATTACACATCAATTCCTGTCATGCAAAGATTATTTAAATAATTAAAAATATGATATTAAAGGACTTCTTTTTTACATTTGGATATATTTTTTGATGATACATTTGAGCCTCTAATCAGCCTGAATAACCAAATTTAAGTTTTCAAAAGCACAGATGTTAATGGCGGTCTTTAACAAATTTGCCTGCCTTTTTAGAATGCTATAAATTTTTTTTTTTTTAAGATTTTATTTATTTATTTTTCCCCCGCAAAAGCCCCAAGATAGTTGTATGTCATAGCTGCACATCCTTCTAGTTGCCGTATGTGGGACTCGGCCTCAGGATGGCCGGAGATGTGGTGCCTCGGTGCGTGCCCGGGATCCGAACCCGGGCCGCCAGCATCGGAGCGCGTGCACTTAACTGCCAAGCCGCAGGGCTGGCCCTAGAATGTTATAAATTTTAAAATGCATTGGTCCTAAACTTCTCAACCCCAATCACAGTAATATTGCATAAATTTATTTGATAAGGTTATTCATTAATTTGTGTGAGAAAGACAGTTGTCATGGTAACAGCTTGACGTTAACAGAAACACAATCCTGGTCACGTTTACCGAAGCAGATGAGTCTGCTCTATTGCAAAGCACTTCTAGTTTAAAAATAACTGAAGCAAGGTACAAAGGAAATTAAAATGAACATTTAGGAGTATTTTCACTATTCAGATATAAAAAATAAAGTTATGAAAATCCCCAAATTTGGAAAGCCCTTTCTATGAGCGTAATCAGATATTCAGATCACTGGCTTTTCCATAGAATATAGATTTTATTCAGAATTATCCAGGGCAATGCAACTGGACTTCAGTCTGGTTTTCAGAGACTTAGTTAATAAAATGACTGAGATGTGTCTGAAAAAGAAGGCAAACAGATAAGATGATTTTTGTGGACTAAATATGTTATCTTTGATTTGCTACTCATGCTATTTGGTTTGTTGTAACGTGCCATGATGCTAATTGGGTGACAGAATGAATGCATGTGCTTTCAGAGAAGAATGGCAGATGCTAAAAATAAGAAAAAAGGCAATACCTGAGCTTGAGTAATTTCATTATTGTGCATTCAGATAGTTTTGAAATCTGTGGAATTCCTGCTGGGAAACAATTTTTCCCTACTGAATGGATCATTAAAAAGTCCATTTGCTACAATGAAATGCATGTTGTGACTGTGTGTGTGTATATATATATATATATATAAAATATATATACACACACACATATATATAAGAATTTGTAGATTTCTTCAACTATGGATGCATGAATTTCATTGATACAATTTAAAAAGTGAAATAAATTTCTTAATACAAAGTAGTTATTTTTTTTATGGTTGCTATGTTTAAATAGCATTTGGCAAAAATCATTGCTTGTAGATTTCTGTGTTAGGAAACTAAAATATAGTTGTCTTTCAAACTGTAAGGTGTATCTTATTGTTTACTTGAAAGCTTAATGATCTTATAGCTGTATTTTTAACAACATATATTCAACATCTCAGAGTGTCAGTCATCTCTGTATTTTATAACCAAAACTCAAAACAAATCAGGCTTATGGGTGTAAAATACGTGTGTATTCTTAACTGCTGCATAAAATACAAATATATATTACATATTTTACGTAATCTCCACTTCTTAACAAATATTACAGTAATTTACCAATTGCTGAGGTTCAAAAAATTAGGATGCAGATTAAAAATAAAATTCTACACCCTAAAAGTTGCCTAGGATACCATTTATATTTTAATTTGAAGAAAATTCAGATATCAATAAGATCCATTTTTAGATGCTCCACTCATAATGGAAGATATTTAGGTTCTTTTAAACGTGTCCAAAAACCCATCAAATTCACATATAATTTTATCCACATGACATTGAATGTCTGAATAAATAATTAAAATTGAGTCTGGAATAGCTAAAATTTCCCCTGTGTGATATGAAATGGGAATATATTTAGTAATATCCCAATAATTGACTCGATCTCTTATGTCTGGTATGTAATTGTTAGTATTGAAATATAGAGAAGGTAGAGGGTTTAATTTTTGGATTGCTTCAAGTTCCTGCAGTTTCAAAATTGAGTAGAAAAGACGTGAAACCTGAATCCTAGGTGTTGCTTACGTATGTGAGGGTTTTATGTGAGGGTTTTAGTTACACAGGAAAAATAATGACTGCTCTGTGCTGTAGGGTCTTTAAAAAAAACTTTCAGAGTGTTGATTTTCACAATTACAAATAAGTACAATTTAACTGGTAATTAAAATGGAAATGTTAACAAATGCTCTGCATTGATGCCTCATTTGGAGGTACAGTTGATGATCTCTGTTTTGAGGCAACCTGCCTGTGAGTATAATCTTTATTTGAAAATTTCCCTGAGGAGGTTCCTTTTCTTACTAAGGGAAGTGAATTATTTGAAAAAATATTCAGGTACAATTTCTAGACAGTTCTTTTAAAGAAATGAACAATTATTTGCAATATATTATCAACACCAGTAGAATTAATTTATTATGGCAACAACACTCCCACAACCCCATCAATACACCTGCTTAGTTCCACTTCGTACCTAGAATCTCTATTCTTGTCGTTATAAAATTTTGAGATGTAGCATTCACTAACATTATCCTTACTCTGTTTTGCAGTAAAAATGTTAACTTCTTGAGTAATTAGAACAAATTGCTTCTTTTAGCAAAGTACACATTTTGACTACCACACATTATTTTTTTAGTAGACTCATATTTAAGACATATTCATTTTAGCATCCTCAAGTTTTGTTATATCGTGTAAACTAAATAGATTCTCTTCTTTCAATGTATTATCTTTTATTATTCAAACATTTTATTTCATAAAGAAAATTTATCAATATTTTATGGAGAATGTAATCTATGAGTTTTCTAATGTTTCCAAGGATTTTTTTCTGGTTTAAATCATATTTCCTAAAATAAAACAAATTAAATTAACTCTTACATACCAGGTCAGTGTAGAAACACTTGGGAAATTTGAGATTCAACCCTGACCAGAGTAGAGACGCTTGGGGAATCAGGGAGATGTCCCAGGTTAGTGTAGATACATCAAGGGAATTACACATACGTACAAGGTCAGGGTAGACACACTTGGAAAGTAAGGAAACCATCCCTGTATGATATAGAGAATCATGGGGATTTAGGGAGACAATCAGGGTTAGGGTAGAAACATTGGTGAATTAGAGAGACACCCCAGATCAGAAAAGCCACCCCTGGGGGATTGAGGAGACATCCTCAATCACTGGCAGTGATTGAGGCACCTCAAAGGGCAGTGATTGAACTGGGGAATTATAGATTCAATCCAGGCCAGTGTAGACACACCTGGGGTTGTAGACAGACTTTCCTGGTTAGGGTTTACAATCTTTGAAATTAGGGCAACATCCAAGGAATTAGGGAGATATGCCAAGTCATGGTGGACGCAGTAGAGAATTATGGAGCCATCCCAGGGTAAACGCCTGGGGAGTTAGAGACACATCGAAAAAAAATTAATCTTTTGTACTATGAGTCTTAGTCCTCTCCTCTAGATACAGTATTGCTGCATATGAATTTTACTATATTATTTATAATAACATGATATATTGAATTTATGGAAAATGTATTCAAATTGGTATGTTTTGAAAATTGCACTCAAAGGTATTATTTTTTATTTATTTATTTTTTTGTGAGGAAGATCAGCCCTGAGCTAACATCTGTGCTAATTCTCCTCTTTTTGCTGAGGAAGACCGGCTCTGAGCTAACATCTATTGCCAATCCTCCTCATTTTTTTTCCCCAAAGCCCCAGTAGATAGTTGTATGTCATAGTTGCACCACTCAAAGGTATTAATATAAGAAAAAATATGAATTCCATGACTATTGTGACTTGCTTATAGAAATAAAACCATTTAAATTTCCTTTTTAAAATGTGCTTTGTATTATTTATATTTGGTTAAATTTTAGATATGAAAGAAATACATAGCCATGGCTTTTTAGAAAACATAGTAAGTTTGATGAC
Source organism: Diceros bicornis minor (assembly GCF_020826845.1). Taxonomy (NCBI): domain Eukaryota; kingdom Metazoa; phylum Chordata; class Mammalia; order Perissodactyla; family Rhinocerotidae; genus Diceros; species Diceros bicornis. Next base: position 10,249,297 of record NC_080768.1, read on the forward strand.
TTTGTGTGCTTTATTTTAATGGGAACACAGAAAACTGTGGAGGTTATTATTTTTTTCCCTTTGGAGGTAAAGCAGTTGGGTGATGGATGACAAACCACCTGTCTTCTGCCTGGAGAATGTGCTCTTGATGCTTTGTGTTCATAGAAGCCCCCTGGTTCCCATTGCCGTGTTCTGCAGTGTAAGTTATGAAGTTACAGTCTAACGGTCTTTTTGACTCAAGTATACTTCTGAGGCTCTTTTGCCCAAAGGGTCCTCACTATCAGTAAAGTCATTCCCAGTGCTCCTCTGATATTTTGCTTTTCTGTTCTTTCTTGTGGATGAATTAATAAGAACAGTGATATTAACTATTTACTTCCAATAATGAATCTGTTGCGTCCCAGTCACCACAATTAATACCTGAAAACCGGTCCTTCCTCTGTTATGGTTATTAAGTCTGCAAAAGGAAAAGCAAAATACAAAACAGAAACCCCATTTTATTAATGTAGAAGTAGGTTTACTATTTATTTCAGAACTTTACTCAATTTTTCTTTTTCCTTGATATGCTTTTCTTGTGGAATAAATACTTATTCTTAAGGCCAAATATTCGTGTTTCAAACACATTATCAGCTAAATAATTTATTGAATTTATGCATACATTTTCCTTCTTCATTTATCTAAATTTGTTAATGCCTCACAGTTTATGAAGTCATAAATAGTTCACTGGATTTATCTTTTCCAATTTTAATCTGATTCATATTTACTCATGACTGCTAAATGTATGCAACTTTATTACTGAGATCATGTTGGGAAGGACAAAGAAAGTACAATTTGACGCACAATTTTGTGCAACTTGTTTTCTTATAGTCCCTCTTAAATTGAAGAAAATATGAACATTTTATAGTATCCTATTGATTACATCAATATATTTAGCTCTTTAAAAAATTTTTTCATCTTTTTTTTCTTCAGGGTCATATCTGTAAATGATGATTAGTATTCATATTTCATTAAATGTGTGTTTTAAAATCTAACTTTCCTTGTACAATGGGATATAACTAGTATTTTCTCACTTTGCTTTCATGACCCATTTTGTATTTATATTCCATAGACTCTGTTGCTCTAGGATATTAACTATCTTCATGTTGGTATGTAATTTATTTATTAATCACGTACTCTATGTTCAACACCGGCAAGTCACACGTTAACCACCTGTGAAAATTCCTCTTGTCTTTCCAGCTGTTGTACAGTTATCTATCTTGTCTCGACCGATACAGACCCATTATAGCTTTTCCATTTGTCTTGTTTATCTCAATTTCTCTCCTCCAATGTAAGATCCCTCCTCTGTGAATCTTGGAGGTCGACAGAAAGTCCATCCTGATATGTTCTCCATCTCCTCTCATCCTGCTAGGCTCTCAGATGCTTGCATTTCCATTATAATCATTTATAAATCAAAAACAATATTTTGAAGTTTTGCTCACAATGATCGCATAATGAATTAGTATCTAAATTTTCTTCCAATTACATTTGAACAGTCGCATTCTGGAACTGCTGGCCCATATTAAATTTTTGAATTCTGCTGACAGAACGTTTTATTAGTCCTCAGCCAGTGTACATTTTTCTGAGTTGGCATTCTTTTTAATTCTTCCAGGGGTAACCTCTTCCTCCAGAATAATTTACTTTCTGAACTTGTGAGTGCAAAACTAACAAGTAAGATTCAGGTTATTTTTTTGTATCTTTATGCCACCCCAAATTGTGCATTGTAATGTTTCACTTATTTCTGGTTCTCCTATATTTTGTGATTTGTATGTTTTAAAAAAGTGGTAAGTGAAATCACATTTTCATAGAAAATCTCTTTCATTTTTGCCAACAACATCTCCTAAAATTAAAAAAGAATAATTTCCCTTACTTCTATTTCTAACTGCAGTTATGTTTTTATAGGAAAAGTTAAGGTGCACAGGGGGTCGGCCCCATGGTGTAGCGGTTAGGTGCACACGCTCCGCTGCTGGTGGCCCGGGTTCAGATCCCGGGCACGCACCGATGCACCGCTTGTCAGGCCATGCTGTGGCGGTGTCCCATATAAAGTAGAGGAAGATGAGCATGGATGTTAGCCCAGGGCCCGTCTTCCTTAGCAAAAAGAGGAGGGTGGGCACAGATGTCAGCTGTCAGCTCAGGGCTGATCTTCCTCACAAAAAAAAAAAAAAATTAAGGTGCATAGTTACCAGGAGGTGGTTAGCTGAAGGTATTCAATATCCTGAATTGTTGGATGGGAGAGCCTCCCCCACAATAAAAGCTTCCCAGAGATTCCAGCTTCCTTGGTCTTTCTGCCTGTGAACTTGCACAGCTCTTGCAGCTTATATAACACAACTTTGTCCTAATTTTATGTTGTCTTGAATCATTTCTTGTGTGTTAGATTTGCCTCCTGAAGTCAATGATGAACATTTTTAGGACAGAGTTATGTCTTATATTTGTACATTCCCTGTGCTTCTTTAATTCCAAAGGTTAAACTGTGAATAAAAAGATTGAAGTTGTTAGTTACTAAACAGATTATCTCTAATTTTTAAACAGAATATTTATGCAAGTGATTGACTTTTAACAATAGCACCATAGAGAAACAGGCACGCTAATTTAAACCTTAATTTTTCCTTAGCCTTAAGGAAAATTATCCATAGAAATTAAATTAAATTGTTCTGTTAGCCTTTCTGAAATGTTCACTATTTTCTACAATGTGCACTTAATACACACTGTTTGTCTATTAGCATCTTTATTGGTGGGTCGGTAGAAATAGGATTCCTTTTTTATTTTAAAGATTTTATTTATTTATTTTTTCCCCTTAAAGCCCCAGTGGATAGTTGTATGTCATAGCTGCACATCCTTCTAGTTGCTGTATGTGGGACGTGGCCTCAGCATGGCCGGAGAAGCGGCGCGTCGGCGCACCCCCGGGATCCGAACCCCGGGCCGCCAGCAGCGGAGCGCGCGCACTTAACCGCCAAGCCAGGGGGCCGGCCCTCCTTTTTTATTTTAGATAAGTGACTATCTAAACATGTATTTAAAACATACAATTTAGGGTATTCAAAATACGAAACATAGAAAAAATCTGTCATCTAACATCAAAATTGGTTAATTGATTACTATAGTGATGGTAATTATGCATAATTGACAGCTGACAATAAAATTTTATGAGGGAATAAAACATAAAGTTTGCATTAAGGGTAAGATTTCTATGTATTTTACAACTCTTTCATATCAGATAATAATATAGCAAATTACTAGTCTAACATCAGTGTTTCTTTTCCTGCAACCATAAATCCGTGAGCTCTTAGCAAACCCTGAAGTTACATTCCAATGAAAAGTTGACACTGAAATTTAAAATATTAAAATACATTTTATTTCCTCTTTATGGAATTCATACACGTACACACACAACTACACTATCATAGCATAACTAATTTAAAAGTATGAATCTAACTAAAAACATCTTTATGCAAGGTAAGAATATATTCCAGTGATTTATTTTTCATATGTTTCCTCTTAAATAAGTGTTTATCATTCTACTTCACTGGTGATTCAATCATAAAATATATCTGCATTTATTATTTGCACACTTATAACATGTAGTCTTGGAATCAATAGGCCTGGTATCTAATATGTTCTTAGGAATGATCTTTCCTCCTTATAGAATTTTCCTAGCCCACAGGAGGGCAAATGCAATTTCATTGCACAAGCTGTTACGCTGAATCATATAAACCAGTGCATATGTTATAAGTACTTTACCATATATCTCTGTACTAGAGAGAAAAATGCATTTTGTTCCCTGAAATAGAAATTTAAGTCCAAAGAATCCAACTATACACAGGAATAAATAGGAAAGGAGGTCGGAGCACCCACTGCGTGGGGGGAGCGTCCTCTTGCCTGGCTGACCGTCTGTCCTCTGGCGCATCACCTTTTCAGTGAATTTAATCTGAAGCCTTAACACTGCGGTTAGACACTAAGCAATGATCTTTTGTTCATTAACTACACGCCCCTCGATGTTCTGCTCTCATTTACACAATGTCAATACATTTCTTGCCGTTCTTGTCGCTCTTCTCAAACAAACTATGACCTTTAACTGAAAGGAGAAAATTAGTGTGATACTGTGGCAGGAGATACTGTGTGGGATTTGAATTTATCAGAACAGATACTAGCTGAGCGTTTGATGCCGAGAGAGCTGAAGGTGGGGGAAAAAACCTCAAGTAGGAATACTCAGAAGAAAAGTGACATGTGAACTATATTTATAATAAACAGATTAATATGAAATCTACATAGAGAAACAATAGATTAACAATGCCTGAATATAGCATTCATTGTCTTCGATCTCCTATTTTTATTGTGGAGAACTGACAGTAAGCTTCTTACGTGTAGTGATGAGTGGCTTCTTCCTTTTCTTTCTGGAATCATGCTGTTAGTGACTCATCAGTCATAGCAACAATGTTACAGCGTCCTCAGTTAGCACTTGTCCTCCTAAAAGCTGAAAGCATACAAAATGTCCTGATTCACTCAATGGTTTTATTTTTCCTAAACTCTGTATACTCACATTGCACAGCCTCTGGGCCCAATTAAGTGATTTTTAAAAATTAGGTTAGCAAAAAAGAAAAAAAAAAAAGCCCTGTTTTTTTTGCAGATGCAAAGACTAAATGGTACCTCTACATTCAGGGGCTGACAAAGACAGTGATAACACAAAGATGAAAGGAAGAAGAATCCTCACATGTGTCTCCCTCTCACCTTCCTTCTTAATCCTTTGTAGGGATAAAAGAAGGCAGTCTTCCTTTTTCCATCATCTGCTGTCACAATACTGACTGGCCTGGCTTGCAAAATTCTGAGTGACACAGAATTTGTACCAAGTTCAGGCAGATGACAAAACTGACGATCAAGTAATATGCAATTGAGAAATGATTCGGAGGTGCTTTTCAAAACATTAAAGGCTCTTCAGGGCTGGCCCTGGACAGTGGTGCAGAGAACACACGAAATAGATCAGGCCATTTTTCAGTAGTATTGACAAATGGTACCTGCTCTGTGAAGACTTCCCTAACCTTCCCAGGCAGAATAAGTGGTTCAGGGACTCCTTTTATCAAAAGAAAATTTTAGTCCAATATCTGACACTCTGAAGGATCTTGAAGGATTAAAGTGACTGAATATTTGAAATAAAGGCCATCTGAAAATTCTGAAATATGTGATCATCGTGTTTCATCTATCTATTGCAACATAACCGGCCACCCCAAACCTGAGGACATAAAATGTCAACCCTTTCGTTATGCTTTGACTTTCTGTGGATCAGAAATAAAAACGGTGTCTCAGGAATGGTCGTCTCTGCTTCATTTCTGGGGCCGCACATGGGAAGACGTGAATGTCTGGAGGTGACTCAGGTTTTTGAGGCTGGAGCAACCTGGAGGTTTCTTCACCCACAAGTCAAATTGTTGGGCTGGGATGGCTGGAAGGCTCGGCTGGAACTGTCAGCCAGGCACTTACATGAGGCTTAGAATTCTCACCGAGTGGCTGCTGGCTCCAGGGCTGTGTTCTGAGAGGGAGCATCCAGAGAGCAAGCGTTCCAAGAGAGCCAGAAGGAAGCTGTATACCTTTTAGGGCCTTGCCTTAGAAGTCATATGGCATCACTTCCTCTGTAATCTGTAGGTCAGAGCCATCACAAGCCTGCCCAGACTCAGAAGAAAGGGACAGAGACCTGACCTCCTCACGACAGGAATGTCAAAGAATTTGGGTCTGTCTGTTAAGACTACGACATGATACCCATAGTACCTTCTCTGTATGTTTTGCAGAGCCTCTCTGTGACTCTATTACACATTATTTGTTTTCTCTCCTACCCAAATGGCTATGAGCTCATGCAAAGCCAAAATTATTTTTAATCTTTAAAAAAATTTTAGATTCTAACAAAATATCTACTAAAATTAGACTTACTAAAAATATCTAATGAAGCAAGAACAATATTTATAAACACACCTAGAGAAAATTAAAGAGCTAATAATTGGAGACAATCAAAATTATATGGTTTATCTCTTATTCGGATGTGGTCTTTTGTATTTGAATAACTTGATAGGCATGAGTCTAGTAAAATATCATCCTTAAATCAGGTTACTTACACAATCTGTATTTTTTTCATCTATTCTCTTGTTTCAGAGTTTTCTAGAGATGGGCATTTGGGAAGGGAACAGTCCTACCTGTTTCTAGGAAAGCTTTATCAAATAAAGGTGTGGTAGACAATAAAAAGAGGCTATAGGAAGAGTGTACAGGGCCGGCCCCGTGGCTTGGTGGTTAAGTGCGCGCGCTCCGCTGCTGGCGGCCCCGGTTCGGATCCCGGTCGTGCACTGACGCACTGCTTCTCCCGCCATGCTGAGGTTGCGTCCCACATTCAGCAACTAGAAGGATGTGCATCTATGACATACAACTATCTACTGGGGCTTTGAGGGGAAAGAAAAAAAAAAAGAGTGTACGTCACCTTGCCCTCCAGGTGCGGATTGAGAAGTGAATTTTATCATCAAGAAAGCGCATCATCAGCTATTCTACTACTGGGCATTTATCCAAAGAACATGAAATCAACAATTCAAAGAGATTTACATACCCCTATGTTCATCGCAGCATTATTCACAATAGCCACAAGATGTGGAAGTAACCCAAATGCCCATCAGCAGACGAATGGATAAAGAAGATGTGGTATATGTATACGACGAATACTACTCAACCATAAAAAGGACAAAATTGAGCCATTTGTATCAACATGGGTAGACCTTGAGGATATTACGCGAAATGTGTCAGAAAAGACAAATACTATATGATTTCACTCATGTGGAGGATAAACAAACACATGGACAAGGAGAAGAGATTAGTGGTTACAGAGGAGAAGGGGGTAGGGGGAGGATGAAAGGGTAAAAGGGCACATATGTATGGTGATGGATAAAAGCTAGACTATTGGTGGTGAACACGATTCACTCTATACAAGAACTGAAATATAATAATGTACACCTGAAATTGACACGTTATAAGCCAATATGACCTCAATAAAAAAAAAAATGTGGATCATGAGAAAAAGGAGACTGTGACTCCAGAGCTTTCTTTACATCTGGCTTTGCCATTTATATTCAAAGTTCTCCTGGCCTTCTTGCCGTCCCTCCAATGGGACAACACACCTCTCTTCAGGGCCCTTGCCTTTGCCTGGAACGTTTTTCTGTGCCTCGTTCTAACACTTCTTTAAAACTTCTACTTAACTATCAACTCATTACCTTTTCCGACTACACTTTATGCAGCCCTACCCCTGTCAATCACACTCCATAGTTTATCACAGCATTTACCTATTATAAAACTGTTTATCTGTTTAGGTCTGTCTCCCTCACTAGAATGTAAGTTCCATGAGGATAAGACCCTTCAGCTCTATTTCCTACTACAATTCCAGTTCTTAGAACAGTGCCTGGCTCCCAGTAAGCAATTCATATACATTTCTTTCTTTTTTTTTTTTTTTTTGTGAGGAAGATCAGCCCTGAGCTAACATCCATGCTAATCCTCCTCTTTTTGCTGAGGAAGACCGGCTCTGAGCTAACATCTATTGCCAATCCTCCTCCTTTTTTTTCCCCCAAAGCCCCAGTAGATAGTTGTATGTCATAGTTGCACATCCTTCTAGTTGCTTAATGTGGGACACGGCCTCAGCATGGCCGGAGAAGCGGTGCGTTGGTGCGCGCTGGGATCCGAACCCCGGCCGCCAGTAGCGGAGCGCGCGCTCTTAACTGCTAAGCCACGGACCGGCCCAATAAACATTTCTTATATAAAAGAATGAATACAAAGCACATAAAGACGACCTCCATTGTGCAAGAGCTTGAACATAATTAACTCTTGATACATTTAAGGATTTTATATTATACAACTTTAAAAATCACATCTTAGGGCTTGATAAAAGATATTTGTTCTTGTACTTTCAGCTAAAGCACCAAAATGGAGATGAGGTAGAGACCCAGTGCTGCCATATTCTAAAATGCTGTTTTAGACCATCTGTGAATTAATCACAAAGGAGCTGGCCTCAAACGCTTTCTGCCCCATTAGACCATCACCCACCTCCAGCTATATAGAACAGGCCTAAGAATTCATTACAGGAAATTTTTTAACGGGAATTCCCTTGGACAAAGATTTTAGGGAGGTGGGGTATGGTACATTTTCTCTTTAAACCAAGTGAGGAGGGCTTTTGGAAAAGCTCTTAGGAATCTTGCCATGTATGCTTTGTGCTGTGGACATGGATTGGTACCCGACTCAGATGTGAAAACAGTCTAAAAGCTTTATAATTGCTGGCAGAGTATGAAGAAAGATGGCTAGAGTGGAAGACTGCTGCACACCCACTGATGTTGGGGCAAAGATGCATGTTTCTAGGGGGCCGGACACAGAACACTCAGAGAGGAGCTGGACTTGAGGGACTTAATGGTTCTGAAAGCAATCCCATCAAAAAGACCCATCTGGAAGTGGTACCCACAGAAGAGTCAGTGCGGGGTGGACCACTGCGATGGAGAGGCTAAGCACGGGAGTGTTAATCCTCTGGAGAAGGCTTGTGTCTCTCACAGGATCGACAGATAGGAAATCCCAGTGGTGGAAGATCACGGAGGAGTTGAGAGTCCTTTCTTCCATGGGAAAGAAAATAATAATTTGGTTGTGTGTTACCAATTGTTTGAGGTTGGGGAGGAGAGAATGAGAAAAGTTGTAAATTGGATGACAGATTCATGCTTAGGTATTAGGCTAGAAAGGATTTTACACTCCTGAAAAATGGGAGTTCTTGTTAATAGCTAGGAGTGATCAGAAAAAATGTCAGAAGAATGTTAACACGTCTACCTAAATGTTAACACAGATTTTTTTTTCCTGCGATTGATTTAAATTTTCTTCTTTTCATTTCCTCTGGTCCTGGAGGATGTCTGTACTTTATTCGTTCTCTTAGATGAGTACTTTTGAGTTCTTTGAAAGCCTTTATTGAAAAATGAGACTACATTTCCCACAAAGCTGGTGGTGTTCCCTCCCCTATCCCATTGGAATTGGGTGGTCCAGACCCTGTGTTGGGATTACTTGATCCTTTGGAAGGATTTAAAATTTCTTAGGCAAATTTTATTTCTACGTAGCCCATATTGGGTTCACAGGAAACCGTCACATGCTCTTACCCCAGCTGATGGGGGAAGTATAGTTGTTTCCAATATTTCTCTTATTCTTTCTGTAGAGCACTCTCTTGTCCATTACCAAATCCTCTCATCTTAATTTCATAGACCTTCGTCAGACTCCAGTTCATTGTTTTCCTAAAAATCCAGGGCTTCTTGAAGCCCTTCTCTAGCAGTGAAATACTCTCATTTCCTTCCCCTCGGGGAAATTCACACTCAGATCAGACTGAGGTCTTTCTCCTAAAAAGTCATTTCCTCGATCTCCAACTTTGCTCAGCTTCTCTACCTTTTTCTATAAGCTGGAGGTGGGTGCTAAGCTAAGGGTCATGTGTGCAAGTGCTGCTTGCGGGGTCTACTTTCTGTGGATTAGGGAGTGTTGATACCTATTTTCCTAGAATTTCAGCCATACATATCACGGAAATAATCTCATCTGAGCATACCATTTTACTAGCTTACTAAGTCCAAAAATATATTTAAAAGTACTTTATGATCAAAGAAGATTAATCATAAGAATGAAAGGATAGTTTCACTTCATAAAATTTGCCAGTGTAATTCAGCTCATTAATAGACTGAGAAAAATCACATAAATATGTCAATAGATGCTGAACAAGAATTTGATGAAGTTCATTACCTATTTTAAGTATTGAAACAAACAATATAAAAGCTGAAACAATTTATAAAGTTATATTTTTATTTACAATATTTACTTTAAAAAGACTCAGAAAATTAAAAGGAAACTCTTAATGTTTTAAAAGCCTATACCACAATTATATCAAATGTAATATTTAAAGATTAATTTTATACACTTTATCTTTGATCAGAATCAAAACAAGCGTGTCCAATTTTCATTATTACACTTCAATAATTACTGGAGATTAGAGATAATTCTTTAAAATCCAGTAAAAGAAATATGAATTTTGAGAAATATTGAGAAAAAGAATAAAAGAGTAAAACTCTATCGTTTCAGAGATACGATCTCCATAGAAATCCTAGCAGAATTAACAAATTATGAATTAATAAGAGAATCGAATAAGTCTGCTGCACGTGAGATCAACTTAGTGAATTCTTCAGCATTCATCTAAATCAGTAATGACTAATTTAAAAAATGTAATATAAAACAATAGCAGCAACAATAAAAAGTATATAGAAATTAACCTGGGAAAGAATACACAGAACCTTTATAATAGAAATTTTAAAATTGTAGTAAAGGAAATCAAAGGAGACCTAAACAAATGTAGAGACATAGGATGTCATTAACAACATAAAGAATTTTTCGTATATTGATTTATAAGTTCAATGTGATTCCTATAAAAATTCATTGTGGAGAATTGAACATATATGCATAAATATCCATGAAAAGCTCACTTGACAAAAAAGATATCTCCTAAGAGATATAGAGATGCATTACAAAGCCTAAGAGGTAAACACAATTAATACTCTTGTAGGAAATAGCAAAAAGACGAATGTAACAAAATAGAGTTCAAAACAGACCCCTTGATCTGGGAACTAGATGATGATGGAGGTGGTTCCCGTCCAGTGGTGAAAGGTAGGCCAGTTCATAAGTTACTTTGGAGAAACAGACTTACACAATAGAGGAATAAAGTTGGTTCCCTATTTCATACCACTTGCGAAGGTGAACTCCAGCTTGATTAATGATGTAAATGTAAATATTAAAACTATAAAAAATATGGGGATGCCGAGAAATTTCTTTATAGAACCCTATAGGTATAATGAATATGGATTTAACTGCAATGGATTTATCTACATAAAAATTCAGGATTTTTGTTCAGTGACGTATATCGCAGAAGGAATTAACAGATGGATGACGGATTGGGAGATGTTTGAAAGGGTTTAATATTGAAACTGTTCAAAGAAATGTCTTCTAAGCAACCAAAAAAAGATGAGAAAATTAGTAAGGAAATAGGCAAAGGATATAAATAGGCACAAAATGACTTCATTATGTGTGAAGATGTGCCATCTCTTTAGTAATTATATAAATGCAAAATAAACAAAAATAAAATAATATTTCACACCCATTGGATTCACAAAATGAGAAAGATACAACCGAGTGTTGACAAGAATTTGGAGAAATGATACTTGTGATCTATAGCTTGTAGGGACATTGTCTGGTTCAGCCTTTCTGGAGAGAAACACAAGGTAGTGAATTTACAAACATATCTTATTATTCACCAATCCAATACTTGTTATTATACTCCAGAAAATCTAGCCTTCACTTCCAAGCAGGGACATATCTGGTTATATTTGTGGAAGTCGAGAACTAGAGGCAACTTAGGTATTTTTTATTAGGGAGAGTGAAAAAAAACCAAAATGTGTTGGTTATATACTATGGAATATTTAACTGACATGTCTAATTTTCAAAACTTAATGTTGACTGAAAAAAAGTGAAACCACGATTTGTGTAACATTAATTCAGTTATTTGAAGCCGTGGTAAAAATCAAATATGTTAAATTATATCTTAATACATAAGGACAATTGGTCATATAGACGTATTCTGTTCTATTATAAATCTTTTTTTTGAAATCCCTTTACAAAACTGAGTAGAACGTTAAGCTATTCCTTAAAATTTTCTGCATATCAGGTTTTTAAATGTTACACATTTTTGAAGATGGTATGGATAATCTCTAGTTAAAGCAGTTTCCTTCTATGTCTTCATAATGCCGTCAAACACACAATGAATATATAAAACATTTCCATCATCCTAAATTGGAAAACTGACAAGTCTGCCATTCTGCTCTTCTAATACAGCCCATATTTTCACCCTGGGAAACTGAAACTTACCAAGTCTAGGTGTAACTTGTGCAGAATTACGCTTTAATTTTTTTGTTTCTGAGGACTTGGTGACCAGTTATTCCTTCTGTAACGTTTTACGCACAACCAAAACAATCCATGAAGCACTCCTTCCCCTCCTTCCCTGTTTTACTGTTGAAATCTACATCCAACACTTTTTCATTTTCTTTTTTTGGTGAGGAAGATTAGCTCTGAGCTAACATCTGTTGCGAATCCTCCTCTTTTTGCTGAGGAAGATTGGCCCTGGGCTAACATCGGTGCCCATCTTCCTCTACTTGATATGTGTGAGGCCTGCCACAGCATCGCTTGATAAGCGGCATCTAAGTCCAGGCCCAGGATCGGAACCTGCGAATCCCAGGCCCTTGAACCAGAGTGTGTGAGTTTAACCACCACGCCACCGGCTGGCCCCCTAAATCCAACACTTTTATAAAAGTAAAGAATATTTTGCCAGTCTGATGTACCAGAAGTATCACATACTATGATAGTTATTTATTTTCCTTAAAGTCACAATAGATTTTGGCCCATATCTGGTTTGAACTTCTCTCTTTGCATTATTCATTATGTAGGAGAAATACTGATTGGAAACGCAATGTAGAATAAAAATCAGAAGACTAGAAAATATTTCCCTAAATAATTGAAAGTAAGTTATGAAAAAGCGATATTATAATTCTTAACTAAAATCCAAATACGATTGATAATTATATTCATTTTTCAAGGATCTCATTAGATCTCATTAGATAAGATAAAATCTCATTAGATAAGAATGTAATATAACCTACAGGATAAAATAACATGAAAATCGCTAACAGTTTTCTCAGTACATAATATTAAAAACTGAGCGATCAATAATATGCAGTGGCCAGTGGTAAATAATATTTGTATTTAATAAAAATCTACACAAATTCATATTTTTTCATTTCACAGAAACAGAAACCCTGATATTTTACCGTGTTCAGTCTTTTTTGCAGGGGAATGTTTTTAGGAGTAATAGATTTCATCTTCTCTACTTCTGTTGTATGGTGTTTATTCAAGATAAGTTTTAAATTGCTTGAAAATGCAGATTTTGATTCTTATTAGTAGATTTATTTACTGTTGTGTCACTCTTGAATTTTCAGAGATTTTCCTTATAAGATACGTATATTTTGATATCCAACCTCCCAACATCTTGCATGATATTTAATATTGATATATATCTTCCTTTTTGTCATCCTGGAGTTCCCAAATGCCAGCTCATGGTATGTCCTGTGTATATTATGAATTAAAATATCTGCCATTCTTTGAAATACCATGTTATCCATGATTCATCCTTTATTAAAATTAAATCCGCAGACTACCATAAGCATGGTCTTATCACATTTTGTTTTCACCTAAGTATTTAACAACATAAATCAATGTGCTACGTGTTCTTTCCTGTGCTTTTAGGGAAAAGTAACTAGTTTTTAAATGATTTTTAGTTGTAATTATAACAATAGCTATACTTCTTTTCCTGATGGCTTTTCCCCCCCAGGTGGTCTGTTTTTATCCTGACATTTTTGTCCGTCCAATGAATTTCATCATGGGGAAGAACCAGCAGTTTGTCTTAGAACAGCTCAATTTCAATCTCCAGGTGACAAGCTGATATTTCTTTCCTTTGAAGAAGCTTTTAATATGATGGGTTAAATGTCAAGGAAAAACTCCTATTGTATATTGAACCTTGCTAACCTCATTTCTCTTAATATTAATGACATATCGACATTTGATTTTTTAAAAATGTTCTTTTTTTTTAAACAGATGTAAAGATTTTAAAAGAAAGCATTCATTTAGGTGTCTTGTACCTTGGTACAAATCATTTAGTGTAATGCCAACGTATTTGTAAATATGAAAGAAATTCTCAACTTGAAAGATATTTACTCATCTTTAGCTATACCACTAGTTTAAAGAATAAAACTGAATCTTTAGACTGAAAATTCTGCAATAGACTTTATTTATATTAAATTTAAATATGGTAACTATTATGAAAACATGAAGGAGAGAAAAGATTAATAGAGCTGCAAGAAAAGATAACTTCTACTTGTTAGATAACAGGAAAGTAAATTAACAATAGAAGAGTCCAAAATGGTTTATTCAATGTTACTGGTTCCTTCAATAGACTCCACGCAGCAATGTTTCAGAAATGCAAATATTATTTAATATTTGTTGAGAAAACACAATATTATACTATTTGTTTACTATCTGTTTACTTAAGGCCATTGATTATACAGCAAATATTAAATTCATTAGTCACTTTTCAATCCTGAAAGGTAATATCTTTCATAGCTATACAGCATACAGGACCTGAAGCGAGGCACTTCAAGAGATGTGACCCATGACTCTCGCATAGCTTTAGAATGAAGAAGAGACTTGAGGGTTTTAGCCTATTATATAAATGCCACAGTTACCGCTTATATTATTCTATCCTGCCCACCAATCTCTACACACACACACACACACACACACACACACACGCACTAGCACGAACACGCTTAAAATGTCTGTTCTGCGCTTTTCTTATGGTAGCCACTAGCCACATGTAGATATTTAGGTTTAAATTTAATTAAATTTTAGTAAAATAAAAGTTTCACTTCCTCATTTGCACTGGTCACATTTTTTGTGGTTTTTTTTTTTTTTTTTGTGAGGAAGATCAGCCTTGAGCTAACATCTGCCAATCCCCCTCTTTTTTTTCTTGCTGAGGAAGACTGGCCCTGGGCTAACATCCATGCCCATCTCCCTCCACTTTATATGGGACGCCACCACAGCATGGCTTGACAAGCGGTGCGTCGGTGCGTGCCCGGGATCCGAACCAGCAAACGCCAGGCCGCAGCGGAGCACGTGCACTTAACCGCTTGCGCCACTGGGCCGGACCCTGCACTAGTCACATTTTAAGTGCTCAGTAGCCATTTGTGGCTGTTGGCTACCATATTGAATAACATGCGTCTAAAACATTTCCATCATCATAGAAAGTTCTAATGGAAAGTGCTGCTAATTGATTTTTCAGTAGGGAATGAGGTGTCTTAAAACACCTTTGCTTCTTTCATGGTATTGTCTTATTATGCATTCAGTGTTTTAATATCTAGTCATACATTTCTGTCCTCTAGCATAGAGTTGTACTGTGCATCCATGTCCATTTCATAAACTTCAAATTTAAAAACATCATCACCACTGTTCGCTATCAACCTCCTAACAGTGTACCCACGAAATAGTTGGGCAGCTTGCTCCCTGATCACGCTATAGAGCAAAGAAGAGATATTTTCTTACCGGAAATGAAGAGTAAGCATTCATTTTAATTACTTTTGTAACTAAAAACATTTTAAATCATTCACCTCGATTTATTAAAAGGCAAGCTTTCTAAAAAAATTTTTGTTGCGTTTATTGAAACAATTTGAATACTTTTTCTTCAGAATGTCTTATTTTGTCATTGAATCAGATGTCTGACATTCTAAATAATCCACTGAAGGAATTAGCTTTTCCTAATCTGAAAAATTCTTGGTGATAAAGGTCATGGAAATTTCAAACAGCAGGATATTAATTATATTCAAACACAGGGGCACAATTTACAAGGCCAGCGTGATATAGTAGACGTCATTTTAAAATGATTAAGTGCTTTAATCAAAAGTTATTTTATATAAAGTTAATTCTCTATCAAAGTAAGTAACTTTATCTCTATTAGAGAGAAGTTAAACTGAAGATCGGAGAGGTTACCTGCATTTACACAGGTAGCAACTGCAGAGTAAAGATTTAAGCTTCTGTTCACCCAACCTCAAAGTCCTGTGCTTTCAAGTATATAGCACTATGTTCCAGTAAACTGGTTCTATAAAAGAAAAAAAGCAAAAAAAAGCGGCGGTTTTCTGTGATGTAAATACTCCCAGTTTTGGCCACATTTAGACTGCCAATACTGTTGAATATCACAAAATTCCCAAATATTTTGTTATCTCCTCTTCTGAGCCAGTCTGAGCCAATGCAGCACACCACTGCCAGTCTGCGTCTTTAATAGTCAGAAAAACTTTGAATGATGGAGAACAGGTGAAAGGTTCCACAAAACCTGAGAACGTTACAGAAGTGTGGACTATCACCTTCCCTGCTCCTGCCTTTTATTATGTGATATTGTAAACGAGGGAGATCTATCTTAACTTTTATCCACGTATGACTTTTTTTTTTTTTGGTGAGCAAAATTGGCCCTAAGCTAGCATCTGTTGCCAATCTTCCTCTTTTTGCTTGAGGAAGATTGTCCCTGAGCTAACATCTGTGCCAATATTCCTCTATTTTGTGTGTGGGATGCTGCCATAGCACAGCCTGACGAGCAATGTGTAGGTCCATGCCCGGGATCCGAACCCGTGAACCCTGGGCCGCCAAAGCAGAGCATGGGAACTTAACCACTATGCTGCCAGGCCGGCCCCATAAGTATGATTATTTTTGAAGACAGTAAAAATACTTCACTATAATTTCTTATTTAAACTCTGTTGCATGATATGGGTCCAAAAGAAAAGAAAAATTCTAGCATACTATCATTCTTACTGAATATTCAATTTGATTCTCTTTTCTGCTCTCTCAACAAGCTTATGCCAGGCTGGTGTCTGACCACAGGTAAAGAATTATGCTAAATAACAGAGGAAAGCACGTGACCATCCCTATGCATATAGTGATATTCTGTGTATCCAATGATGAGATTTTATCCTCACAGTGAAGGAGAAGCCTTAAGACTCAAGTGACCATATTATCTAATAACTATCATAAAGACTAGTATATTACTAACTATAAATGTTTAATTTATTGTTTTATTTTTTACAAATGTTCTCCAAATTATGATTACAAATAATTGATATTAAAAATTCCTCCAAGCAAGCTGATTTGTTCAATTACCTGCATCCATATCTTGACACTAACTCAATTCTCTAGACCCAAGGTTGAGGCAGCGTTGCTCTAAATCTGATATAGCATTCCACAGAATAGAAAGGATCTTTGATTGAAGTGAGAGACTGGTAAAACCTCTGAAACATTCCAGACTTAATGGTCTCCATCATGCTCGAACTTCCCTGTGCATAAAGCCACTTCTGGAGCCTGCTTTGTTCTAAAGGCAGTTTCCTAGGCTCCACTACAAGACATTCTGAAGCAGTAGATTTACAGAGTGGTTGAGGAACCGGCACTTTTCACAATCACACCATACGGTTTTGATAGAAGCTTTTTTCTTTTACTAAAGTAGAAATAAAACAGAAGAAAATTGCACACTCAAATTTCACTAACTTCAGTTTCCTAAACACATGCTATTTTTCCATGTCTTAGGGGCTTTGCATTCTCTTAAATGCAGTCTCTTAAATCCTCCTCCTCCTTGTTTTAAATTTTATTGGCATCCCATTCACCTTTTACTGTGCATTTTATACATCACCTTTCAGGGAAACCTTTCTTGACCCGCCCTTCCTTCCCCCCAGCTAGCTTATGTCTGCTTCCCCTGTGCACACATGTAACACCATGCATATCTGTTCTTGTATTTCTTACCCTCCAGGGCTCTTTTGTGTGTTTGTTTTATTCTCTACCAGCCTGCAGGCATGTTGAGAGCAGGGGATGTGTTTGTTTTGTGTTCCTTATCAGTGACTTACCCATAGTAATCATTCATTAAATATGTCCAATGGATGAGTGAGCAAATCAGCCTACCTGCTACAGAATGTCCTCACTCAGTTGTACTTGACTGTTATGGACTTCATTGTTATTAAATGGCCTAAGAGTGGCCATTAAACAAAAAATCCCTGTGCATGTTTTGAAAGTACTATTATTGAAAAAGTGACCATCATGTTTCTGAACGTTCCTCGTATAAGGAGTCAGTTGACAAATTCCTTTCAGCAAAGACTTGTCTCTCTTAAGGAATTCATCTCATCATGACTCAGAACTCTGCCTGCCCAGATTTGAATCCTGTCTCCAATAGTTACCATCTGAGTGACCTTGGGCAATTTGCTTAAGATCTGTGGGCTTCAGGTTCCTTATCTTTAAAATGGGGCTGTAACGTTAACCACCTCTTGAGATTTGACTGAATCAATATATTCTGAGATAGTAAGAAAATATTGTAAATGTTGGCTATTATTTCTTTTTTAAGATTCTGAGGCTTATATTTCACACATTACTTATGTCATCTAGTATTCTAGAAAGTCTGAAGGTAATTAATACTCGCTCAGAGTAACTGACAAAATCATTAGCATATTTGCTTTTTTCTACTTCTTCATATTTTAATGTTATATTTCTGCACTACCTGGTTTATGATATGCCTACATATGCTTTGATCTTCTATTTCAACTTGTCTTGAGTAACTTTCAGAACATCTAAAGAATGAGTTATTAATAAGTACTTAATGATCCTGGGTAACCTTTGAGTTAATATATGTGCCCTTTGTATATCTTTTATTTATTTCTGAATTCTCACTCATCAGAGGTCGTTTCTTGCAATTGTCAACATATTCTACCTAATTTCTCCACCTCAACTTGCTCCTGTGCCTTGGGAAAACCAAATAATAAGATACCTATTAGGAGTATTAACCTCAGGAAGTACTTTTCTTTGAATTTTTAATCTTAGTGAATAGCTGAAGTGACATATATTTTTGGGTAACTTTGGGTAGCTATCACCTGATTTAAATATATGGACTTGACAGATAAATAATCCTGGATAAGTGTGGTGTTTAGGCTAACTCCATTCATTTGTAGCATCTGTTGCCTTTCCCAAAGTACAATCTAGGGAAGTGTAAATAACAGGATTCAAAGATGATAAATAGTAATAAGTAGACAATTTAGAAATATAATATCCTCAACAGGGCATGAATTGATGTCTTAATAAAAATATTTCATTTCATAGATAATGGAAACAGAGCAACACACATTCAAAAAAGTTTCAAAACATCAAAAATAAAAAACGTCAATGAAACTGAATTCTTAGAAAAGATGAGAACTCTAACCTCTGATTTCAGTTTCCCCCAATTTTTATTGACAGACTTTTAATCGTTTGCTTCAGACACATTGACATCAGCAGAGTCAGTGTTATGCTCCTTGAACCTCCAACCATCCTGGACCAATTCTAGAAGGGGGGCCCTCCTAACAGACTTTCTCTTCAGAACTAAATGAGAAGCTTCAGTTGATGCACATACATGCCGTGTTGTTTAACAAGAGAAAGCTGCATTTCTAAAAAAAAAAAAAAAAAAAAAAAGTGGAGTTAAACTGAGGCCTTTGGAAAAAAGAACTAGGAAGGAAACTCTGAAACAAAAATGTTGGTTTTGAAAAATTAACAATAGAACAGTTCCACTTGAAATGACGAGCAAAGATTTCCACTGTTTGGCTAGATACAGAAGCTCATGTTCGATCAGGGGGGTCACCAGGAAGTACCTAGAGCTGGAGCTTATCACATCAATGTTCTGCTTTCCGTACCTGGTTAGGTACTGCTCTCATGACTTGCATGCTGATTATGGGACACAACAATACTGTAAGTATACATTGGCGTGGTCCTGATGCTGTAGGTTGCTTAAATTCAGGGTCAGTTATGTTAGTGTACAAGCACGAATAAGAAGATTACAATGTAACACTGACCAGGGAAACCGATTTGTACAGAAATGTTGACGACATCATTAGAGTTGAAAATTTCACCTATATTATCTTGACCTATTCTCCTTAACACCCCACAATACATTGACAAATGCAGTTTTTGCTTCAGAGAAGGAGGAAGCTAGCACATTTGGGAGCTATTATCTATCTTAACGAATCTATATTCATTCCTACTCATCACCCCATAATTGTAGAGGTCTTGAGCGTTGATTCCTTCATTTATTGCTGCAGAACCTTTCCAGATCCTTCCTTGGGTTTACCGGTCTATCATTCTCGAGGATAATGTTATTTATTTATTTACTTTTGTAAAGAGGGTAATACATTTGCATTTGCTCAGACATCTGGGATCTTATCGTTCCTCAGTGAATCTTTAAATATAGTAGGTAATGGCACTGAGATTTAATCAGTAGTTCTGAGGGCTCCAGGTTAGATTTCATCAAGTCCAAATTGCTTGAGAGCATGTAGCTTGGCTAAGTAGTCCCTCACCTGGTGAGCTACTGTTTACAGTCGCTGTGCCATCAATGTGGGAATTTATGTGAGGCCTGTGATCGCACTTAATCCCTTTTGGGAAGAGGAAAGAAAATACAATTTAAAGTCTGGCATTTTGGATTTCCTCTTCTGTTGATTTAAAAATATTTGTTAATTTCCCTGGAAGGAAATTTCTCTGCTTATGCCCAAGCACTTTATACAATGAAAGATGAAGAACAAGGCCATTGGAGCCAGTGTCCTGGGTTCAGAATCATAGCTTTGCCATTTACTATTTTTGTGAGCATGTTTGCCCCTGGTGTTTCTGTTTCCCCATTTGTAAAATGGAGCCATAGTGGGACCTACCTCACACCCACTTTGTAGGGTAATTGCAAGGATTAAATGAGTTAGTATATGAAGCACTTAGAACAGTACAAGGCATCTGGTGGGCCCTATGAGTATTGATTCTCATTTAGATATGCAATATTTATGTGCGCATATATCTATCATATACATCATATTATATATCCTAGATACATGAATATATACATACAAATATGGTATTTTATTTCCTTTGTATATTGCTACTTACTCCATATACTTATACATGCATTACAGATGTTTAAAGGATAAATTAAAATATTTTAAAGGTATGAGTATGACACACAAATATAAAAAGAATACATGTCAAATATTTTATTTGACATATCGATTAATGAGGGAACCAGTAAGACGTTAAAACTGATGCAAAGGGGGATTCAAAACACACACATGTACACACACACACACAGGCCATCAGGAATGAGGAAATAAATTTGCTTACTGAAATATACATGTGTATGATAATATGCACGCTCTATCTATCCTATATCACTGTATTTGTAATTTTAATTCTCTTGCACTTTGCTATTTTTGCATACATTATTCCATTATACTCGGTCTCTGGATGCTTATAAACCTTATTTTTAATTTGCCCTCACTTCCATGGTGTATTGAATTACTTTTGAGTTTTAGGTCCTAGAGAACTTATGCTTTTGCCAAGTTGATCCCCTGCGGTGTTTTTCTTTCATTGTCATGATTCTGTGTAAGCATCTAATAATACACGTATTTACAGATTTACCTGCTCTCCTTTTTCCCCCCCTCTAATCCGTGAGATCTTCTGTATTGTTTCTCTGCACTGGCATTTCCATTTTTGAAAGACATTTGCTTTTTCTACAATTTTTCCTCAGTTTCATGTATGAAATCCTAGTTGCTACTCTTCTATTCTTAGAATATATTAAAATACTAAATTATTTTCTTCTTGTTGTTTTTGTTTTTGTACAGTGTACACCCTACATGTTTGTTAAACCCCATCATCACATATTAATTGGCCATTTATTAAAATTATCTCTAGAATTTTCTTACTTTACCAATTGTCTTCTTGACTTCCATGCAAAATCTCTGTCACCAACGCAGAAGACAGTGTCTCTTTTTGCTTCTTACTCTGCTTCTAGTGATAGTTGAAAGATATCTCACCAAGAATTTTATTACTCATTATCGTTGCTTTAATTATATATTCCTATAATTCTTTTGTGAATGTGATTAAGTATCCTCTTTTCTCATTATTGTTCCTGGTACAACTTCTAAAATCTGCATCAGCTGATTGCTTTCTTCATCATTACAATTTAAAATCTCCTCTTGACTATGTTCATCCCTCACTGAAATTAGTTCAAAGTCCCCTCCTTGGATTAATGACTCTTCCTCGCACTGTGCTGCCCTTTCCCTTCCTTGAGAGATAAATAGATAAGTAGCCCATTCCATAATCATCAAATCGTGAGATCAGAAGATAATGCTAGAGGTTATTTTGAGTTGTTCCCCTCGATTCCAGATGGGAGGGAGGATACTGAAAGTTTCCCAGTCTGATGGTTGTCTCTTCAGAAGGAGATTTGGGAACATCTTGTGCGAATACAGTTATTTCTATGCTGTCATGCAGAGTTACTAAAAGTGAAGGTTCAATTAACAGCTACAAATTCAAGGAAGTTTAAATCACATTACTGCCAATTATCCTTTGCTGGTAAGTGCCAAAGTGGAATATTAACCAGAAAATTAGCGTGTTGAATGTTTCATCCATATACAAATCAAATTCAAGCAAGATGTCTCTTACAAGGAGAAAGAAACAAAGCAAGTATCCTTAGCTAACTTTGTAGGACAAGAGATTCAATGAGATATCAGTTTTTGGACAAAAAGTCATTCACTTTTAAATAATTTTGTGTTTATTTATTGATAATATTTAATTGTATCCTAAGCAGAGGATGTTTCCAGAGTTGACACACATGTGTTTCCATACGTTTTCTACTAACTTGCTTATCTGTCTTATAACTGATAATAACTTTATTTATTTGTGACTTACTAAATCAGCAAGAGATCCCTCCTAGTTTAACCATTTCCTTTTTTGGGGGGTGAGGTAGTTCTGTACTGAAATTGAATGGTAGATAAAAACAATTCAGAAAGAAGCATCAAAATTTTGCAGTGAATTAATCTACATTGCAAAACATTCTTAGGGCTGCTTCTTAGTGCTAAACTTTTATTTACCCTTTCTTCTCTTCCTGAAATATCTAACATCCCCTATTCACTTACTATTGTTTTAGATTCAGTTGAAAGATCATCTTCTCCAGGAAATTTTTGATCCTCTCAATTTAGTTTGGCAAATCTCTCTGCACCATCATCCTAGCCAAGGGGTGGGTTTATCATCGCACTGTGTATCCAGAATGACTTGTCTGTGTCTCAGTCAGCTGTCCTGGGCTATGAAGCCTTTTACTGGTGGGATGATTCATAATTGCCCCAACATCCTTGATGACTGACACTGCCTCTGACATTCAGTAAATAGAATTCTAACTCACCCCTTATGATTATTTTGGTCAAAATAACATTAGCCCATTAAACAAAAACAATATTGAATATTGAATATGTGATAAAGAGGTTTAACAAACTCATAGGGCTTTTGCAATTCAAAATCAAAAACAAAAGAACAGTAAAAACAACAACAAAAATGCAAAGTGACACAAACAAAAATAAGAAAAGAGAGGCAAGAATAATTAAAATAAATGAATTTTCTAAATCCTACATGAACTGCTACATATTTGATAGATATTTGTTGCTAAAGAAGTTTAAAGACACAGATAAGTTATCTTGAGTTTTTAAAAGTAAAATTTAGAAAACTACAGGCCAATATTGCTGATGAACATAGATGCAAAAATCCTCAACAAAATATTGGCAAACAGAATACAGCAATGCATCAAAAGGATCATACACCGTGATCAAGTGGGATTCATACTAGGGACACAGGGATGGTTCAACATCCACAAATCAATCAATGTGATAGATCACATTAACAAAATGAGGAACAAACACCACATGATCATCTCAATAGACTCTGAGAAAGCATTTGACAAGATCCAACATCCATTTATGATAAAAACTCTCAATAAAATCAATATTGAAGGAAAGTGCCTCAACATAATAAAGGCCATATATGACAAACCCACAACCAACATCACACTCAATGGGGAAAAAATGAAAGCCATCTCTCTGAGTTCAGGAACAAGACAAGGGTGCCCATTCTTGCCACTGTTATTCGACACAGTACTGGAGGTTTTGGCAAGAGCAATTAGACAAGAAAAAGAAATAAAAGGTATCCAAACAGGCAAGGAGGAAGCGAAACTCTCGCTGTTTGCAGATGATATGATTTTATATATAGAACACCCTAAAGAATCCATCGGGAAACTACTAGAAATAATCAACAGTTACAGCAAAGTTGCAGGGTACAAAATCAACTGACAAAATCAGTTGCATATCTATATTCAAATAATGAACTAACAGAAAGAGAACTCAAGAATACAATCCCAATTACAATTGCAACGAAAAGAATACGATATCTAGGAATAAATTTAACCAAGGAGGTGAATGCCCTATACAATAAAAAGTATAAGACATTATTGAAAGAAATCGATGATGACTTAAAGAAATGGAAAGACATTCCACGCAAATGGATTAGAAAAATAAACATAGTTAAAATGTTCATATTACCTAAAGCAATCTGCAGATTCAATGCCATCCCAATCAGACTCCCAATGACATTCTTCAAGGAAATAGAACAAAGAATCCTAAAATTAATATGGGGAAAAAAGACCCCAAATAGCTAAAGCAATCCTGGAAAAAAGAACAAAGCTGGAGGCATCACAATCCCTGACCTCAAAATATACTACAAAGCTATAGTAATCAAAACAACATGATACTGGTACAAAAACAGACCCACAGATCAATGGAACAGAATTGAAAGCCCAGAAATAAAAGCACACATATACAGACAGCTAATCTTCACCAAAGGAGCTAAGAACATACGATGGAGAAAGGAAAGTCTCTTCAATAAATGGTGTTGGGAAAACTGGACAGCCACTTGCAAAAGAATGAAGGTAGACCATTATCTTTCACCATACACAAAAATTAACTCAAAATGGATTTAAAACGTGAAACCATAAAACTTCTAGAAGAAAATATAGGTGATACAATCTTTGACATTGGTCTTAGAAGGATCTTTTTGAATGCCATGTCTACTTGGGCAAGGGAAACAAAAGAAAAAATAAACAGATGGGACTTCATCAGACTAAAAAGCTTCTGCAAGTCAAAGGAAACTATGAACAAAACAAAAAGACAACCCAACAACTGGGAGAAAATATTTGCAAATCATATATCCTACAAGGGGTTAATCTCCAAAATATATAAAGAACTCATACAACTCAACAACAAAAAAGGAAACAACCCAATCAAAACATGGGCAGAGGATATGAACAGACACTTTTCCAAAGAAGATATACAGATGGCCAACAGGCACATGAAAAGATGTTCAACATCACTAATCATCAGGGAAATGCAAATCAAAACTACAATGAGATATCATCTTACATCTATTAGAATGGCTATAATTACCAGGAGAAAAAACAACAAATGTTGGAGAGAATGTGGAGAAAAAGGAACTCTCATACACTCTTGGTGGGAATGCAAAAAACTGGCATAGCCACTATGGAAAACAGTATGGAGATTTCTCAGAAAACCAAAAATCAAAATACTATATGATCCAGCTATCCCACTACTGGGTATTTATCCAAAGAGCTTGAAATCAACAATTCAAAGACACTTATGCACCCCTATGTTCATTGCAGCATTATTCACAATAGCCAAGATGCGGAAGCAACCCAAGTGCCCATCAACTGATGAATGGATAAAGAAGATGTGACATATGTATACAAAGGAATACTACTCAGCCATAAAAAAGATAAAATCTTCCCATTTGCAACAATAGCGGTGGAACTTGAGGGTATTGTGTTAAGTGAAATAAGCCAGACAGAGAAAGACAAATACTGTATGATCTCACTCATATGTGGAAGATAAACAAATATACGGACAAAGAGAACAGATTAGTGTTTACCAGAGGGGAAGCAGGTTGGGGGGTGGGCACAAGCGGTAGAGGAGTACATATAGGCGGTGACTAACAAATAATAATGTACAACTGAAATTTCACAGTTATAAACTATTACGACACCAATAAGAAAAAAAAGTAAAATTTATGTAGGAGGGACACTACAGAGAAATGACATCAAGAACATTTCACCGGGGGCCAGCCCAATGGCACAAGTGGTTAAGCACACACGCGCTACGCTGCAGCGGCCCGGGGTTCGCCGGTTTGGATCCCGGACGTGCACCAACGCACCGCTTGTCAAGACACGCAGTGGCGGCGTCCCATATAAAGTGGAGGAAGATGGGCACGGATGTTAGCCCAGGGCCAGTCTTCCTCAGATAAAAAGAGAAGGATTGGCAGATGTTAGCACAGGGCTGATCTTTCCCAGAAAAAAAAAAAAAGAACATTTCACTGATAACTCTGTACCAACTCTCCCCTGTGGCTACTTAAACTTTCGAGTAGCAAGTAGTGTGGTGGTGGTTGTCTTGGAGGCAAAATTTGATCCCTTGATGGTGGTCTGAAAGATGCTCCACCTCCCCATTTGAAGTGTCAAATTTCCATAGAAGAATCATGTAAGACTTTCATAGAGAGAGCCTGTGGGAAACCTGATTCTCTGGGGAAGCTTGTAGTAAGGGGTGGAGGGGAAGACGGATTCAGGGACAGAGCTTAGGGAGTCAAGATTATATTCAGATCCTGCAAGTTAACAGGGCTAGTGGAACATAGATACGCTGCTGGACCAGATCCTACTGATTGCTGAAAGGGGTGTGGCTATTTGTCCATGACTGGACCCTTATGTTGCCAGCCAGAGGAGGCAGAGCTGAGAGGTGACTGATGATTCCCTTGGCAATTTCAGTGCTCTTCAACAATCACCTTTCGCAATGGTAGGTTATCCATCTCTGCTAATGCTTCCCCTAGATTCCCTTGAATTCCTTTCAGCTTCTTAAATGCATTTCATCTGATCCTGGTAACTTGTCTTTTATCCACTTTCCCAATTTGAATTCTTCCCTTTGCCCCACTGTGAAGGGTGAATTTTAGTGATGGAATGATTATAAGATGACCCTGGAAAATTGGAACCACGACCATAAAGGAATTAAGTGAAGCTCACTAAGAACAAATATTCTTGAGAAAGAAAAGCAAACTGCAGTAAGAAAACAAGCAAACAAACAAGCAAAAACCTGAATAAATAACAAAAAATAATATGAAATATGTGGCTAAGTACCTAACCAAGTGACAATGGGATGAAATACAAAAGCTAAATTTGACTCTAGAGTTTGGTTCTACTCTCAAAATAAGTGTGAAACTGCAATCGATAGAGACGAGAGAAGCATTTCTGAGGTTGGTATTAGAGTCAAGCATAAAAGGAATGCAGAGGATTTGAGGTTTAATAAGAATATCATAGCAATGTTGAAAGGACAGGATCAATATGAAATAGTTTACCTGTGAAGAGATGAGTAAGAAGGGTCTTCCAGGAATTCATAATTTATTCTGGAAAATAAGACAGTTATAGAACCATATCAAGCTCTAGGCAATGATTACCCAATTTTGAGGTTTGGGCTAATCATTGAGTATCATTTCTGAGAACAGCTTCAATGCGTTTGGAGCAAGCGAAAAAGTCTATTTAGAAAAAATGAGATTTAATCTGACTTTTTTAGGATGTATAGGATTTAGATGGGTATGGAGGGAGGGGTATATTCCACGTAAGAAATAACATTAGCAAATTTAAATATATTTAATTTGCTATGATATAATTTGATTTTATAAGAAAGAATTTCCTAGTAAAGGGTTTCAAGATTTTGGAATACATCGCTGAGGATAGCTATGTTGTAGGGTGTTTTTCATTAAATTTTTTTTTTTGTATTATTTAAATGCCATCATAGATGGAAGCAAGAAATAAAGAATTCATTTTTTTCTTACATCACTCTCATTTTTATCAGGGTTTCGCTTACCTCTGATTAAGTAAAGAACTATATTTCACAAAGTATTTTATATTTGTTTGAAAATAATTATTAATAAAATGCATGGCCATAAAAAGGTTCAAATTTCCCGTGTAGATTATTGGTTTCTGAAGTGAAATAAGGGTGACCCTTTAAAAAAAATTATTCATATCTTGACTTATCATAGATTCTTTCTCTTAATTAAGCAGCTCACCAGACACTTTTTAATACTCTCCTCTAACTGGGTCCCCTATGTCTCTGAATTGCTTGTACTGTGAGTGAGGGGAATCACTTAATATAAGCTTATTAGACAACCGAGCAGCTTGAAAATCCCCCACTAGACCTTTCAATAAGGTTTAATCAACCAGGTAAGACCCTGATGAGGCTGGCAATTAAACTTACTGTATTTTTTAAATGGAGATGCTGAGTTTCACAATATTAAAATGCTATTTAAATACAGTGATGACAAAATTGGAGGTACTATTGCAGCCACAAATCAGAATCTTCATTGCCCCCATCTTTGTAGCTCATTACAGTGCTATGGTGAATTAACAAGTATTAATTTGCCTCTGAATTGCCATTGGGAATTTAGCTCGATTCAATATTGCCATGTGAATGGAAAAAATAGTTGGGAGTACTTATAGATATTACACTGGAAACTATTAACCTCAGTTTTTTTAACCCTCTATACCTCTAAACTAACATTCCTTACTTTTAGTTCTCTCTTTTAAAAAAAAAATTTACATATATGTATAAGTAGAAATATATATATAGACATAATAAATAATATATGGACACAGTAAAATATTCAAAATGTATCAAATATTATAGTGAATATCAATTAAAGATAGTTTCTCTCTTCATTCATTAGGTTTTTAAGGGACAAGTGTAAGGGCAAATACAAATTAAAATAAGAGGCTTAATTCTTCCTTTAGAAAGTGAGAGAAGAGGTGGTCTCCCTTCTCTTTTCTTAAAGCGTTTACTTTAGAAAACTTGTAATTGTAAGTTCTTTCTCTGTCCCTTTAAAATGCATGTAAATATTTTTGAAAGCTAAATAAGGCTTTGGCCAGCTTTACCACCCAGGATTGTCTTTCTCCAGGACCCAGGAACCATCTGTTTAAAACGTACTCATTAGGGAAGAAAGTGCCCCCAGCTCCCAGTGTCTGTGGGAAGGTGGGAGCCTAACTTCAGTGGGCACCTCACTCCAAGTTGCAAAAGTCCACCCTTTCATAAAGATATTAGGAGTTTATTTTCCCTTTGGGTAAAGCCTATTAGCTAACACAGATGGTCACCCCAACTGTGTGGGTGGGTGAACCACGTGTGTCATGAACTGTGTGTGACCAATGGTGCCGTCAAGTCTTCTAGATACTGGAGGACTAGTTATTGCTGATCTTGAGAACACGCGTGCAATGGGCTGTATCTGCTTGGCTGTGTGAAAGGTGAGATTTCTTTCCCTCTTTGCAATCTCTTACCGGACTGTGTGTGACGTACATCACATTCTACTTGAATGCTTATTCAATAATAAAATCGATTTCTTTCTCTTTTACTTTGTGGAATATTTTCTGAGTTGAGGGGAGATTCTGTATTTTAACTCTGTTTTTCCAACACAAACAACAGGCGCCACTCTGGAGACAGAGGATGTATTTAAAAGATCAGATAGCTAAAAGATTCTTCAAAATCATTGGAAAACCAAATTGACAACCAAATTTTAAGTTTTCTAGCTTGCCATGTAGAGTGAGAAAGTACCTAAACGTAGGGATGATTTTCAAACGCAGTAGGGAGCCCTGTCCTTCATCTGTGTTATTCTCAAATGTAACCGTTATCAGTCGTGCAATACATCTAGATCAACTACGCACGCACAGGCAGATAATAGAAAAGTGCACATTCTGTTTTGAATATCGTTTTTTCAAACTTTTCATTCTTGAAGTGTGATACACATATATAAAAATGCACAACATCTAAGTGTACAACCCAAAGAATTGACCACCTCCCAGGTCAAGAAATGGAACATTGCCCAAACCCAAATCACCAGCCCTGGCGCCCCTGCAATAACAAGCGGCTCTTCCCTTCCCATTTCTGACTTCTAAGATCATGGAAAATTGTTTTTGCCTATTTATTAAGTTTATATAACTGGAATCATACAGTGTATATCCTTTTGTGTCTGGCTGCTTTTGCTCCAAATTATCTTTGTGAGATTCTGTTTGTGAGTGTGGAGCTATGGTTCATTCATTGCATTACTGATGGGATTTCATTTATATGAATATACCAAGTTATTTGTTCATTTCAATGTTGGTGGATTTTTTTTTTCAGTTTGAGGAGATTATAAATCTGCCATAATATTTTGAAAATGTATTTTGGTGCACATGTAGATGCAATGCTGTTTGGTATACAGTAGGAGTGGAATTGTTGGGTCATAGATCAACTTTAGTAAGTACTGTCTTGCAAAGTGGATGTATCAATTTACACCCACTAGCACTGTATGGAAGTTCCTATTACTTCACATGCTCACCAAAACTTGGTTATAAATCTCTTTTTAATTTTAGCCTTTCTTTTTTTTTTCTTGTTTTTGTTTTTTTGTGAGGAAGATCAGCCCTGAGCTTACATCCATGCTAATCCTCCTCTTTTTGCTGAGGAAGACTGGCTCTGAGATAACATCTATTGCCAATCCTCCTCCTTTTTTTTCCCCTAAAGCTCCAGTAGATAGTTGTATGTCATAGTTGCACATCCTTCTAGTTGCTGTATGTGGGAGGCGGCCTCAGCATGGCCGGAGAAGCGGTGCGTTGGTGCGCGCCCTGGATCCCAACCCCGGCTGCCAGCAGTGGAGCGCACGCACTTAACCGCTAAGCCACGGGGCCAGCTCAATTTTAGCCATTCTAATGCATGTTTAATGGTGTCTCATGGAGGTTTTATTTCAAACTTCCCAGATTACTAATGAGGGTGAGCACCTTTTCATATGTTTAATAGTCATTTGTATATCTTTTCTGTGAAGGATATACTTTTTGCCCGTTTTATGATTGAATTGTGTATCTTTTCATGTTGATTTGAAGGAATGATTTATATATTCTAGATACAGGTTGTTTGTTGGTTATATGTATTGCAAATGTTTTCTCTCATTACGTGATTAGATTTGTACTTTCCAATGGTATCTTTTGATGAATAGAATTTTTAAATTTTCTTGTATTCTAATTTATCAATCTTTTATTTTTGATTAATATATATGCATTTACACACATTTATTTAAGATTTATTCATTTCTTTCAAAAATTGTATATTTTTAGATTTAGTCCTATGTATTTGATTTTGTGTGTGTGCTCATAAAATATCTTTTTAAAATTTAATTTGTAACTGTTGTTGCTGATGTATAGAAATACAAATGATTTTTATATATTGACCTTGTAACCAACAAATTTTACAAAGTCACTTATTAGTTCTAATATGTTATCTGTGGAACTTGTTAGATTATTTACATTCATTAGCATTGATTCTTTGTGTAACAGTATACCTTAGAGCTTATTTAATGTTAGTAGACACAGACGGGATAATTCTTTTCAACGGCTGCAGAGTGTTTTATGATGTAGCCATATGACACATCAGTGGAGTGGTTAGGATGGGGACTCTGGAGTCAGACTCCTGGATTTGAATACTGCTTTCACCACTTACTAGCTGAGTGACCTAAGGAATGTCAATTAACCTTCCTCTGCCTCACTTCCTGTAGGGAAAATTTGTTCATATGTGTTGCTCTTACAAATGTTTTGGTGGAGTGTAAATGGGTGTGGAATTCCATATTCAAATATTTCTCCAAAGAGTTTGCGTTAATTTATACTTCTACCAACAGTTTACAAGAATTCTTATTGCTTCACATTTTTGTCAACACTTGGTAATGTCAAACTTTTATACTTTGAAAATCTTGTCAAATTTTGAATATAGACAAATCTAAACAATTATAAATTGTATCTGATTACTGTTATAATTAGCATTTTTATGATTACTAGTGAGTTTAAGAAACTTTCCATATGCTTGCTGGGCATTTGGCTTTTCTGTGAGTTGGTTGTTAATTTTTTTTTGCTTATTTTTGTTTTGGATTATTTTTTTTTTTATCAATTTAAAGAAATTCTTTAAATATATTAAATACTTGTTCTTTTTTGCTTATGTAGATTATAAATATGTTCTTTCAGTTTGTGGTTTCTTTCCTATTTTGTTTATATTGAATTTTGTTGTACAGAAATTACTTAATCTTTCATGTTAAGTTTTGTGCATTCATGTCTTATATAAAAAATCCTTTCCTATCTTGAGATCATAAGATACTCTTGCATATTTTATTCCAAAAATTTTATGGAAATGCTTTTTACCTATATATCTTTAAAGTACCTAGAGTTTATTTTTGAGTATGGGTTGAAGTAGGGATCTATTTTCATTTTGCTTATTTTCCACTTGGGTAACCAACTGGAACAAACTGTTAAAACAGGCTTCCTTTCCCCACTGATTTGCAATGATAACTCTATCTTATTTCAAGTTTTCAAATATGCATGGCTCCATTTCTGAGCACTTTTGAGTTCAACTTGTCTTCTTTTCTATCCTTGCACAAATTCACACTATCTTACTTATTATAATTTTATAAGATGACTCAGGTACCACTTCCCTCCCTTCACTGTTATTTTTCTTGACTATTTTGGGATGAAAATGAAATTGAAATTTTCACATACACTGTAGAATCAGTTTGCGGAGTTTCTCCAAAACAACAGCAAAAAATACGAATTACTTATTTTAACATTGAAAGGAATTGTTTTGGCTCTCTGGATCAATTTTGGGAGAATTGACATCTTCCCAATATTGAGTCTTCAATTCACATCTTCTTGTATTTAGAATTCCATGAAGATATTGCACATCGTTGCTAGAGTTTTTCCTAGAAAAATTATAGTTGGATTTCTTGTTATAAAGTCGAATTTTTAAAGATTTTTGTTGTTCTTGTTGCTATTTTATAGGAAAGCAATAGATTTTTTACAATGTTCTTGTCATGAAAGTTGCTGAACTCACTTCTTTTGTTCTAAAAGTGTAGATATGTTTAGATTTTCCATATACGCAATTACAACATTTGCAAATAATGAGTTTTCCTTTATTTCTAATATTTATGATTTTATTTTTTTCCCTCTTTTTAGTTCACTGTTTAGAAACTGTAGTAGAATACTGAATAAAAGTAGTGATAGTAAGCATTCTCATGTGTTTCTGATTTTTAAATGAAAGGCCTCTAATGTTTCATCATTTGTGTCATGTTTGATCAAGGTTTTAGAAAGATATCATAATCGCTTTAGGGAGTAGCCTTCTATTTCTATTTTGCTAATAATTGTCTTTTTAAAGTTATGTAGAGAATTCGAATTTTATCCTATTATTTTTTATGTATCTACTGAAAGTACTTATTTATATTTAATTTCAAAATGTGGTCGTATTAGTTTGCTAGGGCTGCTATAAAAATACCACAGACTCGTTGGCTTAAACAACAGAAATTTATTTTCTCACTAAATTTATTTTAGTTCTGGAGGCTGGACGTCCAAGATCAAGATGCTGGCGGGTTTGGTTTCTCCTGAGACCTCTCTCCTTGGCTTGCAGATGGCGGCCTTCTGTGTCCTCACATGGCCTTTCCTCTGTGTGTGTGCATCTGCCTGGCTTCTCTCTCTCTCTGTTCTAAGGAGAACAGTCATATTGGACTAGAGCTCATCCTAAAGTGCCTCCTTTTAACATAATCACCCTTTGAAGGCTTAATATCCATATATAGTTACATTCGAAGTACTAGTGGTTAGGACTTCAACATATGAATTTGGAGGGATGCATTTCAGCCCATAAAAGTGGTTAATTTGTTGAATTTTTTCAGCCCACCCTCTGATGATCTTGGAAACTTGACTATGCTGGATTTTTAAAACCAACTTTGTTGCACTATAATTTATATGCAAAAATGCATTCATTTGAAGCGTACAATGGATGAATTTTGCCAAGCATGTACACCTGCAAAGCTATGACTTCCATCAAGGTATCCAACACACCCATTACCACAAATGGTCGTGGGAAAATGAATTATGCCGATAAAACTTCATTTTCCTATAGTTTGTAGGAATTGCAAAATCAACGTGGAAACCAAGGAGTAATTTCAAAGTAACTCAAATCCTTACTTTTCTCAAACACTATGTTATTAATGAGGACCCTTGTTTTTGAGTGAATATAAACATAAGTCAAAGATTTTCTTTTTCTTTTTCATTTTTCTCACACAACTGGGAAATCCAAGAGATGAACCGATTTCAGCTATGGCTGGATCTAAGGCTTCAATTTATACCCCTGGAGCTCGACTTCCTTTCTCCATCTGGCTCTGTTTGCCTTGCGTGGATTTATTCTGAGACAAGCCATCTTTATGTGGTGACCTGAGTGAGGGCTACCTGAAGCCCCAAGCTGACATCTACCTTTCAACCTCTGATCCCAAGGCTGGGCCACTTCTTGGAATTTGGATAAGGAGCTAAATAAGCAGGAAAACGCATCATCTGCTTTAATGACTAGAGAGAGGGACAATTCTGGAAGCATTTGGATATGAATATTTTTTGTTCTTTCCTGGATTTAAAATGATAATTTACGTCCAATGCCTCTGCTCTTCTCTTTTCCAGGAATGATGTCTGTAGCTTGTTTGTCTGATGAACTTGTATTTAGCTTTCAAAACCCTGTTCAAGTTTTGTCTTCTCTGTGAAATTGTCTGCATCTGTCTGGGTTCAGTCACGAGAAGATTCATTACAAGTATTGGGGAAAGAAGTGATTTAATATAAGAATCGAAATATGGGATCTAATATAGGACTTAGAGTTTATCTGAATATGGTAGGATCTGGGAGACCAAACACTTGGAAAGCTGAGGCTGGGAGATCAGAGAAATAGTCCATATTTCAGCCTGGAGCAAGTCGCTGATTCTGGGGACCGCAAAGGAAGGTATGTGGAGGGGTCTGGAAACCTGCAGCATTGGTGACTATAAAATGTCAAGTTTAGTGGTTTCTGCCCTCCTTCTCTTTCCCAATCTTCCACAAGTTTCTCCCAGTGGCAGATTCTAACTGGCATTATTCAGGCCAAGTGGTTTCTGGAAAAGTTGGCAGCCTTAGAGAGGACTGTTGGGGTGACATCTGCTGGTACACAGCACTGTAAGTGGTCAGCTGCTTCTCCCTCACTCAGC
The DNA here is from genome assembly GCF_020826845.1 of Diceros bicornis minor. NCBI lineage: Eukaryota > Metazoa > Chordata > Mammalia > Perissodactyla > Rhinocerotidae > Diceros > Diceros bicornis. The sequence continues at coordinate 10,283,923 of NC_080768.1, forward strand.
CAGCCTACACAACCACGAGAGAGGCGATGCTTCCTCTGCTCACTCCAGCCCTTCTACTTACTTCTGTGACTCCACAAATGTTTCTGTTATTACGTCTCTTACAGGGCATTATGCTTATTTGTTTATATTGCTGTCTTCTTCCCTAGGTTGGGCCTATAGGAATCACTTTCTTACTCATTTTCATCTCTCCAGAACCTGACACATAGTAGGCTCTTATCTGTTGAGCTAAGATATTGCGATAAAAATATTTCAAAAATTTTAAAGAAAGGACCAGGATGTGAATAGGTGACAGTAAAATAAAGGCAGAAAGATGCCATTGCTGGATGTTGTGAGAAGTTCTGTTTCTAGAAATTGTATTTGTGAAAGTGTGAAAACTCCATTGGAGATCCGGGAGAATGCTGAACCCAGACTAGGGTTAGAGTAATTGGTTGTTTTTGTTTGTTTGTATGTGTTTATTTTGAAGAAAAATGTCAAAGGCATAAACCTTTTGTTTCTATTATAGTTACAATTACCCAGTTAACAAAATAATCTTAATCTCAGTCTCAAAATAATGAGAAGCAAAAACCAACCAAACAACAACATTATATTCTTATCTAAGAGAATAGGCTGTCATAGTTCCTAAATCATTAAACTTAATTCTTGTGAAAAATTAAAAATGGCTAATTTGTATTTGTTCTGCATTACATATTTTATTAGAGCTGGTTGCATCATTCATATCTTACATGCTTTTAAGAATTTCGTTATTAGTCTGTCCTATTTTTTCTGATTTGCAAAAGCTATTTAAGATACATCTAATAACATATATTTTAATGCTAAAAATGCTGTGCTACTTTCCTTTGAATGAGTGTCTTTGTCTTGGAGTATTTATCCTTGTTGATATAGCATTGCTTTAGAATTTAGAGTCCTGAGTTTAATTCTGAATTCTGTCACTAACTTGGCTAATTTTGTCCAAGTCACTTTTCTACCCAGTGCACGAGAATAAAAATAGGCATCTAATCTCACTCTATTGGAAAACCCACAATAATGTTTTCAAAGCACTTTATATTCCTAAGGCAAATGCATCATATAAACCCCAAGTTTCATTCTTTCTAAAAGCGAATTGAAACCAAAAAAGAGTCCAAGTACCTGATGGAGTTTCTTTCTCCTGCATAAATAATTAAAACGACATTTTGCATGAGACACTCCAGGGTCCGCTGAATAAGCCACTAACTCATTTCAAGTTTGCTCCCATAGGTGCCTAAAAGCAATACCAGCAGCGCCCAAAGTCACTTCCTTGCTGAGTTTTAGGTATCCTTCGCTTTTAGTTTTTCATCCATCATGTATAAAATAATGTCATTAATAAAACGAAAAAAAACCCTAGAGAGAGACTTTCCCCCTTTCTTTTGAGGAATTCAGTTAACTGTCCATACTTTTATTCTTTACTATAATCGGAGGCCCTTGCCCCCTGTACAGCATAGACTACAAAGATTTAAATCATATTGTATGATAAGACTCCTGCTTTAAAGCCATTTTATCAGCAAATACATTTGCAGGAGTGTTGAGATTATGAAGATAAGGCTAAGAGCAGGAATTTTTAGGTCTCTGAGCTTGGCTGGAAAAGTTAAAAAATCTTAATGCATAATGTCATTTGTATACATTAAGTATCCACCGTATGCCTGGTAGGATGTACAAAATTTTTTGGGTGAAAGTACATTGGAGAAGGAAGAGTACTAATAATTTAAAGTTGAAAAAAAGTCCAAGAACGTCCTTCCAGTTCATTTACTCCGCTATTTTCTGTACATCCCTTTTTTGATCTTATGTGAAAATTTTATCTATTGCTCCCTCCATATTTATACAATTTAATGGCTCCTTCTATTTTTACTTTCTTCTATATGCACTTAAGATTCTAAGGCTCGGGCCGGCCCTGTGGCGTAGCGGTTAAGTGCGCGCCCTCCGCTACTGGCGGCCCAGGTTTGGATCCCGGGCGCACACCGACTCGCCGCTTCTCCGGCCATGCTGAGGCCGTGTCCCACAAACAGCAACTAGAAGGATGTGCAGCTATGACATACAACTATCTACTGGGGCTTTAGGGCAAAAAAAAAAAAAAAAAAAGGAGGAGGATTGGCAATAGGTGTTAGCTCAGAGCCGGTCTTCCTCAGCAAAAAGAGGAAGATTAGCATGGATGTTAGCTCAGGGCTGATCTTCCTCATAAAAAAAAAAAAAAGATTCTACGGTTCATCATCCAGCTGTTCTCTTCCCTGTATGCTAAACATCACTCTCCATTTCACTTACCTGGTGAAACCCCAAACCTTGCAGAGACCCAAATGTAACTGCCTGATTTATCCTCAGCCCAACCTAGGCTGCTATACAGGGAGAGCTTCACTTTAGAGACTCCCATTAAGCTCTGCAGTGTCTTCCCAGTGCTTTTGCAAAGGGCCATACTCCTTAGCAGGGCTTACAAGACTAGGGGCATTCTATTTCCATTCCTTCGCTCCTTGGCACTTTCTCAACACACTATGAAGACAGGATACATTTTTAAATGGGATTCCTCAATCTATCCAGGTCTATTTTCCCCTGGCTATTTAGCCATTTTTCACCCTGCCTCAGTGCTCTCCTTCTATATCCTGAAAACCCATCCTGCTCTACCTGCTCTCTGTCTTCAGACTTGTTGACCAAAACGCGTTAGTGCTTAGCAACTAAAGTGCCACTCGGTTTTGAAACCATCCTCTGTTACAAGATCATGTCCTTGGTTGGTGAATGGGGCAGATTTCGCTAACCTTGCACTTGAGGTAGCTCACCACATTTCTTTCAAAAAATTCTCTTCCCAGAATAATTCTAGCGAACACACACACACACACACACACACACACGTTTATCTTTTCTCTCCACTTTTTGATTCCACTGTTTCCTCTTCCATTCTGACAAGTGTTGTTGGGGCAAGTTATGTGATTGAGCTAATTGAGTTCATTCAAATTCATATTATTCAAGACTATTTGGATCCTTATTGCTGCTCCACAAATCTCTTCACTTCTTTTTGGCTTTTGAATTCTGAACAGTAGCTGTCCTAAACTATTTTATTCTCATTGAGACCTGACTTCTCTCTCATTACATGACTTCCTCTTCTATTTTAATAAACTAACTGAGACTATCTAATGCTAACTCCCTCTGCTATGCCTTAATATGTCCTCATATTTGCTCCCTTTCCTGCACTTTTCTATCTCAGAGGAAAATCTATCCATCCTTTCTTCCTTCCAAGATTATTGTTGGTGTAGTAATAGTGTAGAAGCCACCTGTTAGATGAATCTCATGATTCCTCCAGTTTAACTGTGAATTGTGAGGAGAGTGAATCATCAAGGCGATCTGGGTTTCCTGTTCTCTTTGCTGTGTTCTCACCTCTCCATCCCATCTTCCTACTTGCTTCAGATGCTTCCTGGGTTGATGCCTTACCCGTATTTCTCCTCTGCCTTCTGTGCCCCACCCTCCACCTACAGGCTCTCAATCTCCAAGTGTAGAAATCCTGCTTGCCCTAGAGTTCCACCCCACACTTTCCCTCCGTTTAGCCAGCTCTCTATCCTACTATCTCATTGCTTTACGGTATAATTATTTCTTTGCAGATTTGTCTTATCCTTTTATATTGTTACCTCCGTATTTGGAGGGTCTTTGCTCTGCCTCTATCACCTATCTTCTGGGAAAGGAAAGATTTTTCTACCCTTGTTTGATCAGTAGGCCACATTCTGATTACTTGAAATGTCTTTGGATAATTTCTTAACGGGAAGAGCAAAGCTCCTTTCCTGTGACTTTGCAACGCCACTACTATTTGTTGAGGATAAAAATGAAAGGTATGTTATTTTCATTAGTTAAACTGGCACGTTTCAAAGATTTGGGTTTTGTACAGTTTTGTATGGTCATCATCCTTATGCATAACATTCGATATACTAGCTCTGTCACAAACTAGTGACATTCAGTACAGAGAATTTTGTAAAAGGAAATATTGGCTGTCAGCCTCCTCTACTTCTTTCTTATGAGGCGCCTGAGTCCCCGCCAGTCACCAGGACCCCAGAGTCCTCATGCTGCCCTGGATCTGGTAGCACTTCACCTGGGTCTGAATGTTCTTGAGTTTTTGTTTGTTTGTCTGCTTTGTTTTAAACCTCAGAGTAGAGAATTTTCTGAACACCCACCTGACTTACCAAGGTTTTATGCTAGTATTCCAATAAAATTGTCCATGCTGATATAATATTACATAGGTTTTACAGTTATTATAATGCTTAACAGGTGATTTCCAAGATATAACATTTTAATGTTAATAGTGGATCATTTTAGTCATGAAGGCAGACTAATGAAAGTAATGTTTTTGGACATGTTAGTTTTTCATCAACTTTCAGAGCTTTTCACTGGTTAGCCCAGGGTCTCTTACCCTAGATCTTTGGATCGCAGGAGGATTAAAAGATTGCCTTCAGAGAGCCAGGTATTTGTGAAGAGTCTGCAATGATAAAAAGAGTTCACAACAACTTGTATACGCACGTTTACATATTTTTTTTCCTAAAAAGAGGGTCCAAAACATTATTTGTATTCTCAGTGGAATCTGAGACCTCTCAACATGTTAAAAACCTTTGACCTGTTTTTAATCACTTCAATAACACTTTTGCATGGAGCCAACAAATATACTTGCCATAAAAATTAGTGAAAAGTTTCCATGGTAGCTGTTGTTTTCCCATCTTAGACATAGTTACTCTATATCCTACTTGATGTATATTGTATAATAAATAGTATGGTGTCTCTTTATATAAATAGTTTGCCACACCTTGAAGCAGTTTTTTGCTATTCATACATAGAACTTTTTGTTCACTAATCTGAGAATCTCAAAATCCTTGTGGGTTATTTTTCTTTCCAAACTGAATTGTTCTCTAGTCAGTTTCTTCTCTTAATAGGTCACAGATACTAACCTTTTAAACTAGCATTTAATACAAACACATCACAATGTGGTTTGCAATATTTAATTTAATTTATTTTTTTAAAATATTTTTTATGTGGAGTTTTCAACTTCAGTCTTCCAAGAATATATTTTAAGAAATAAATTTGAGTTCTGAAATAATATTCACTTCCTTCTAAGATAGAAAACAAAATGGAACTAAGCTTGTGACACACCTAATCCCTGAATTTGAATATAAGTTGCCTCATAATATTGCCTAAGGTATTGTATCTGATAGTAAATTAGTAAAATACAAAATATTGTTAATTTTAACGTAATTAACTTTGTGCTTTGTCAGTGTTTCATATTTTTTTAATATTTGCCCCAAGGTAATTCTAGTTAACACCAAGTGCCTCATTTGTAGTCAAGAAGGATGGACCCCTGGCATCAGCTGGTAGCCCTCTTGGTCGAACTTAAATAGCTCAGGAGTGTTCCTACAAAATACTGCTAGATGCTTCTTTGAGCATGTTTTGAATTTCTATTTTTCATTTTTTAAATGTATGTAAACATAAGCATGTTGATTATAAAAACCCCTCTGAACTCTTAACATTACTGCATATAAGTTATTTTCAAATCAGGTGTGCAAAACATTTGTCTGACCGGAGATAGTTCTTTTTGTGCTTAAAATTGTGTTGGTGCATCCGACTTAAAAGTATCTGTGAGAAGCAGTAATTAGAGCGTACTTCTCAGTTAACGTCAAGGTCTCTTTTGCCTTGTTCCATTAATTGTCAGTGAGTGCAATTTTATCATAGTTAAAAGGAAGTCAGGCCTATTTCCCAGTAGTAATGATGTTGGAGGGTTAGAGAAATTAATATTCCTCAAAAACTAATTAATAATCTCTCAAGAATCATTTGCATAAAGGATGTAAGAGTCTTGCAGCCGTTATGTGTTGTACGTACCTAATTAAAAGGTCCATTTTCATTACTACGCGTAGCCATGAGGTGACAGGCACGACCACTCCAAATGGCCAAGAAAAAGGCTAAGCGATTGAGAAATCATGTGGCATTATTTCATCCAAAGGATCACATTGTTTTTTGAGTAGAATCTGTCAAAAGAAGGAAGGAAGGAAGGAAGGAAGCAAGCAGAAGTCCACCAAAATAGTAGTGATGGTTTTTGAGCCTATGCTTTGTTCTCCCATCAAGTTCAGAACTTTCCATGTTTATTCTACTCCAGCCTGCTTCATTTCTGCATTTTAAGACAACTATGCATCGAGGAACTGTTGATTTCACCACAAACCTGCATGGAAACAGGTTCATTATATAATATGTATTTTTATATTAGCTGAAATAACTTTCCAACTTTTCATTTGTTTTTATATCAATTTATTGTAAGAAACTATTGCCAGGAAATAGAACTATTGTGTTGCTCTACTGAAAATTACTGTGCCTAACAGCCTTAATATGTTAAATTTGTTTGACTTATCGGTAGAGCCCGCCGAACAAGTTCCATATAAGAGAGCATAATTCTTAGCAGACAGAAGATCCATTCATTATTTCTACTATAATTACAGTGAAAACATTATTGATAAATCAAACCAAAATAATTATTCTTTGAAAAGGAAAGGGTATTTAGCTTTCTAATGTCACGGAAGATGCTATGTATAAAATCCGTTATCTTGCTCTCTTTGAAACCTTCTGGGACAGACCAGAAATATCAAATTCAACTTTCCACATCATTTCCCCCACCAAACTTCATTTCCACCATCAGTGGTGAAATTACAGGGCTTCAGACAGCACATATGGAACGAAAATCATTTTATCCGAATGAGGATGTAACATCAACCCCCCACCCCAACCTCAAGCAAAAGAAAACAAAATAAGGAGTTTTTATAACTTTGAAGACAATCCACAGGAGGTAAATTTCCCCCTACAGCAACACCCTCCTGAAAAGTGTGTGCTTAGAAAGCATTTCAATTACTAGCTAGCTGAATATGATTCACAATTCTCAAATAAACTTTTCTTCCAGTTCTCTGAATATTTAGAAAATTACTTGAAGAAATAACTATAGAAAATAAGAATGCTAAAGTCAGCAGTTAAAAAGGGAGAGAGTCATGTTGCATAGCTTGGTCAAGTAAATTTATTGAAATTGCGCTAATACAGTATGTTGTTGGCAGACTCCATATTTGAAGATAATATGACGGACTGATGTCACTGTTGTTAGCTGTGAGCATGAAGCTCCCTGCAAGGGCCCATATGGAATCAGGAGGCGTTTTTACTGTGCATCTGAAGAATCTTTTGGCTTGGAGAAATTGTTGTTTTGGCTTATTCTCTTCTCTTAAAACGCCCAAAGCTTTTGCTAAATGTGAATAACCTCATTTCTGATTGCCCTGTGCCAGGTCGGTCTGTCTGCTGCTGTTATTTCCCAAAAGTCGGCAGTTACTCCACATTGTTTCAAATTGTGTTTCTGTTTTCTTAAAGCTTTTCTTCAGACTGCTGTGCTTATGGCCGTGGTAGGGCTTTCAAGGAGCAAAGCACTTTCACAATCTTACACAATATAATAGGAAAAATACACAAATTACTTCATTTTGGTACACCACACAAAGAAGGAACATTTGCTTAAAAATGTCCCTAAAGAACGTTGCAGAATATTTGCATCAAGAAAAATCTGTTTAATTACAAAATAGCAAAACAATGATTTCAACGTTAAAATAAGACCCTGGGTTAGCAGTGGTTTGAATAATCCCCTGAAGAGACCTAACGTTCTTACTGAAATAGACAAAAATGCTGCCGTGTCGACATCGTAAAAGAGAATGGAGATAATCCCTAGTTTACAAGCTTGGATTCTGGGAATTATATCTAAACCAATTTAGAAGAAGCAACAGAATACGGAGTTTTAGCTTAAGAGTTACAGAGGGTTGAGTTGTAATTCAGTGGGTTAATGTATTTCTTCATAAAAATAAACCGTGCATTTCATATATGTAGAGGTCCTTTTAAAGTAGTCAGAAATCATTTGGATTCTCTTTCTTGAAAAAATCTTAGATTATCTCTAAGATATTTTATCATATTTTATTTCTGACTTCAAGTATAAGCAGAACATTAATTAATATGTGCCGATAATATAGTATTTTGAGTACATGTGTCCATGGTTTGATGCATTTTTCTTTGATAATTGCTTTTAAAATATTATACATGTAGCATCATGAAGATGAGTTCAGAGGTGGTATTAAAATCTACATATTATGTCTCACATAGTTATAACATGAAATTCAAATTTTGCTGCTTCCCACCCGCCCCCACTCAGTTACTAAAAGCACTTCAAAACTATATGTTTAATTTTTAAAATTTGTATGCATTGGATGGAGAGGGTGTATGAGATTCATTGAGCGTGATCTTTTGGAGAATGCCAGAGACGCAATGTTAATTTAGAAGGTTCATAGAACAACATGGTAGCAGAAATAAAATCAGGGAATTCTGACTTTTCTTTTTGGAAACAAGTACATTTCACAATAGAAACTATATTATAGAATAGGCACATTGCCTGCAATAGAAGAATTACTTTTGTAACATAAAATATTACATTATACATACAATATATTTTGTAATATAATATATTATGTATGGTAACTTCAGAGGGTCTGTACTCGCCCTCTATCCATTAAGTGGGACTTTGACATGAGAAAAGTGCTTGGAGGGCTTAATGATGCCTATTTTTACTTCTTTTTTTAAGTTTTTAAATTATTTTTATTTATTTTTAATTTTTCTCCTTTTTTTAATTTATTGCGGTAACATTAGTTTATAACATTGTATAATTTCAGGTGTACATCATTATACTTCTATTTCTGCATGGGTTACATCATGTTCTCATGTTCACCACCCAAATGCTAATTACAATCCATCTATTTTTATTTCTCATTGCCCTTCCAATTGCCCTAATTTCATGATGTAATTTTAGAGGACTTAAAGGTAAATGATTCTAAATAAAAAATAATTACTTTGAGAGTTACTTAATAATTATACTCTTAAAATTATTTTTTCATGCATGTAAACTTTTAGGAGTTAAATGTAATCATAGTGTTGCTGTTGGTTCGCCTCTACTTGCCTATTAGGTTATATATGCTAGATAGTTATTTAAAATGATTCCTCAATGAAAATTCTCAGAGGAGCTTCACTCTACTATGAGGCAGACTGCATTTGACAAATGTCTATCATTTCCGAGCTTTGACTTGTTTACTGTCATCTACAGTATGTGCTTATTGAAGAATTAAGAAGTAGAGGAAGAAAAAGTGTATTGGGCCATGGGTGAAAAAATCAGATTTGCCTTCCAGGAGTATAGATTTGTATTTGTGATAGAGACCACAGAGGGCCAAGTTGGAGCAAAATGCCTTGTAGACATTGCGTAGGGAAGCCAATCTCAGGAAAACAATGTACCCACACACCACTGTTGGGAAGCCTTTCAATCCCATGGTCATTTGGACTGTATGCTGTTAGACAGTAGTTACATGTTGTGTTGTTCACAGGAGGAAATTACATGTTAGAGATTGGCTATCCCCTGAAGACAAGAAGATTTAATTATCACTCACAAAATTGCTGTAATGTGGTCTTTTAACAAATATTGTTCTCTAACCAGAATCTTAATCGAATCTCAAAGTGATTCTAAATTTTCACTTGTATTAAAGCATTGTGGATGGAACTCTTAAAATTACTGAAGATATACAAATAGTCATGTCTTTCCTCACAGAAATAAGGCAAATAAAATTCAACAATTAACTGTGAATCATAAAATGCTATTTTATTTTTATAATTAAAAATAGTCATAAATACCATGTGTAATTTTACTTTAAACATTAATTATAAACTGATTCATGAGGACTCCTATAAACCTTGTAGGAGCAGTATTTACTGCATTGTAGCCAAGAGCCTGATCAACATGTCCCAGTGGTGTGAGCTCAAGTCAGTTATTCAGACTCTCTGTGCCTTGGTTACCTCATGGATAAAGTGAAGATAATCATGGCATCCATTTTCTATGGTGGTTGTGAAGATTAAATGGAAATCTCTTAAAATTGTGCCTAACATTTTGTAAGCAACATATAATTGCAAGCTAATATCCTAGAGAAGTTACATGTTTAATCAAATGTGTAACACTATTTCTAAATATTAGAGAAATGGTGATTTTCAGTATGAATTTTTTCATAGCCTTGCCGTCAAGTTACTGAATTAGTAGAGCAAAAATATGACTCTTCCTTTGGATAATTCTTTTTTTGTTTCTCCTCTGCCTATGGTTTACTTTACTTAAATTACTTAGAACCCCTTTTATTAACAAGATGGCTGCTAAGATTGGTAGACAATAGTCATAAAATAGTGTTATCCAGAAAATATTAAAATTAGGTAATTGTTTTCAATTAAAGTTGTTGAATGTGTCAATTATCTGGAACATATATATGTGTGTATGTGTATATATATGTATAATAGCTGTTATCTAATATGTGTCTTATAATTACATTGTAATGTGTTTCTTTAATTTTGATACCTCAGGTCTTGTCACGAAATCTTTGCTATTCTTCCATTATCATTATAATTGGTATTATCAACTAATAATTATGAACTATTTTTTGTTGAGTAGGATGATACATGAAATTATAATGGTGGACTGTAAATCAATAAAATTTGTGCAGTTTTTCTCTTTGTGTTGGGATATAAAACTGGCAATACCCCTCTAATCTGTACTCCTGGGCTCATCCTATTCCAGCTTTTCATGGCCTGCTCTGTTATTTATACACTTTTTTGCTTATATCTTATATCTTTCCATCTACACTGTCTCAGTCTACAAACATATTTGACTCCTCCATATTAAAAATATTTTCTCTATTAAGTTACCCTCTTTGAGTTTACCATCCTATCTTTCGTTCCTTCATCGACTCACTAAATAATGAACTATGTTCCAGGTTTGTGCTAGACTCTGACAATATACAGACGACAAAGACAAATCTCTGTAGAAGAAACTCACAGTCCAGTGGAGAAGATGGGCAGGAAATATGGGTGTTAAACCTACTGCCTGCACCGGAGATCTCAGTTCTTCCCCTTTCCCTAACTGCCCTACACATCCCCTTAGAGAAGGTACGTGGACTGAGGCCTGGGAGGTGGCATTTTTCTTCAATTCACTTTCTCTACTTCTGCTACCATTTATTGGGTCATGGATGAACACAAATCAGATTGGCTTTTCTAGGTTTATGAATTTATATTTGGGATACAGAGACTGTGTGGTGCAAATACATAATGTAGACGGTAAATAAGGAAGTCAGTCTGCAAAAAAAAGTAGATGGATGGAAAATAAATACATAACATAGTACCACGTGATGAGACACAGAGAGAGAGAGAACTGCTTAAAGATGTCTTCATTCTTATGAAGCTCTATTATACCTTATATAATATAGTCATATACGTGTGTATGTATGGATACATATCTGTGTGTGCATACCATCATGCACACATATAAAATCATAGATAGTAGGCTGAGTGCCCATTTCTTGTAGTGATTACATATTAGCTCCCTGGAAGGATGACTCGTTGGCCAAACAGACAGGAGAGGAAAGTAGCAGATACTCCTTATTTCTTGTGGAAGAAATAGTACATGCATGACACGATGGCATTAAAGAGTAAATCGTGTTTGGGGAATAAAGTAGTTCCTATGTATAAAAGGCCAGGGTGTGTCTGCAGCAGGGGCCAGAGGTGATGCTGGAATAGAAGGCAGAAGCCAGATCAGGAATGACCATGAGGAGTTTGAACTATAGCCTGTTGGTGATTGGGAGTCACTGAAGGATTTTAATGAGGGGAGTGACATGATCAGATTTTTGTTTCAGAAGATTGACCTTTTAGATATTCTCGGGTGAATTGTTGGCCAGCCATATTGGATATGTCACATACCATGTTCAAACTAAAATGCTCATGAAAGTTTCCTTCTGTCCACCTACAGGCAAAAGTGATGAAAATAAACCATGGCAATGAAACCTAAAAATAGTAATCAACCTATGCAAGAATTAACTGAAAAACTGGTGAGTTGGAATGATAAGCACAATCCTTGCCTGTGCAGCTCTGAGGGAAATAACAAGATAGGCAACAGAGGACTTCTGTTTATCTGTTGTACAGCTTGGCTTAAAGGTGTGTGAAACTAGAAAGCCTGCAGTCACTGCGTTACTGAACAGGAACTTTTCTTCAGTGGGAGAGGAGCACATTAATATATCACCTCTCACATGTATTATGAGTCTATCTTTTTTTTCTGACAGGGTATTGTGATCAAAACAGCTTGGAGACCACTGCTTTTATTCTGAATTTATTCTCTTTTCAGAGTCTTAGAATTGGAAGTCAATAGTCACTCGAGAACAATCCTGAGCTAGTTAATTGGAAATAAAACTGAAAGTAGTAGTTCAACAATTCATGTCTGGTTTAGAATTGAGAGAAAAATGTTCCCAGCTAGTACATGAATGGATTTAGAGTTAGAAATTATGCTGGGAGTAATTAGAAAAATTTTAACATTATTTGGTTGGCAAAATTAGACCTAAAAAGAAATATCCTCATTCAAAAATGAATAAAGATATCTCAAATGAATGTGAAATCTCTTAAAATCTGCAACTGAAGGGAAGGGAACATTACTCTGGAAGCTAAGAGTAAAGTGTGAGAATCAAATAAGAAATCAGATATAGTGAAAATAGATAATCACTTTATATTCATAAAATGATCCAAAATACAAGAGCAGGGGAGTATAAGGAGACATCACTTCTATTGCCAATTCATCTCTCTTCCTCTAGTTTTATTTCTCTCAAATCATTCTGTTGTAAAACTCCACAACAGTTCCCCACCACCCATAAGGTAAATCCAACCCACCTGCCATCAGGGTCTCCAGGAATAGACACCTACATGGGCCTCTAGCCTCATTTCTTATTACATCTGACAAGGCACTTGAGTCTCACTAGTACTGAATTGGTAGTGTTTCACCCAGATATTATTGGCACTTGTCCAAAATGCCTTGTGTTTAGAGTGCCTTCCCCTTTCCGCTTCATATGGTGAAATCCTATTCATCCTTCACAGCTTGTCTCCAAGGAGTGTTTGCTGAGTTTGCTGAGTCTAGTCTTGGTGGACTCATAATGTTCTCCACACATTTCTGTTACTTCATTATCAGAGTGTTTTTCTGTTATCTGTTGTGTGGTTGTCCCATTCTTTGGAATGTGAACTCCTTGAGGTCAGGAAGTATGCTGTATTCATTTTTATAAGTTCAGTGCTTAGTATGATGCTTGGCAAGAGCAGTGGAAGAAAAGACAGTGAGCTGTGAGGCAGGAGGAGACGAAGAGGGACAAATTGACATGAGAAGAAACAGCAAGGAATCCTAAATATATAACAAAGGAATTGAGAACTATAGGAATAAGCATAGAGCTGATTGACAGAAAGTTGAGTGAGTCAGATAATATGCTTAATAAGTTACTCTAGAATGCAGAGGAAAAGATAAAAGATAAAATAATGATAGGAAAGGTAATAAATAGAAGTATTTTCTATAAGCCTGTAAAAGAATAAAATCCTAAATCGAATCAGAAACTAAAATAAATGGAACAGAAGCAGTTAAAAAACAGAATGAATGAAATATGAATGAAGATAACTTTTAGAAGTAAAAATAAAACCTCAAGTGTGAAAGAGATTGCTATTTCCTAGGCAAAATTGAAGAAGAGACCTTTTCCTAGAGAAATATTTGCGGCATCTTCAATCTCAAGAAAAAGAAAAAAAATTACTGGCTTCCACCAGAACAACGACAACAAGAAAACCTTGCTTACTTAAAAAAAAAAAACATATAGTAATAGTCCTCTACAACATGAAATTCCAGAAGATAATGGGACAATAACCAACTGTAAAATTTTGAGAGAAAACAGTTTTGAAACAAAATGTCTCTACCCAAGCAAGTTGATTTTACATGTAAATGCAACAAAAAATTTTTTCTCAGAGAAGTAATGGCTTTTTGGGTGCTAAGGTAGTGGCAGTTGAGTGAATATCTCAGACTTATTCCTGCTGAACAACTGACCTCGAGATAAATACAAATGAAGAATTCAAGAATGTGTACTTCATAATATTTAAGTACTACTCATGATCACCGAAATATTAACATGAAATGACAAATCTAAATCCGTTCCCATTGGAATGGATAAAACAAAAGGAGAATACTTACGGTTTTTTAAAAATAAAATAATGTTTATTTGGGTTGACATTTCAAGATTGAATTAACAAGAAAATAGAAATGGGTGGGAGGTAGGAAGGTCAAAGATATTTTTTCCTCCAGTATGAGGGAAAAGGAGATTAACATTTTTGTATATTTGTTTAAACTTCATATTAGAAGAAGTAGACTCATATATGTTTTGGAAAACTTAGAGACAAATAGTACTGGAATTTAAAAGGAGTTTCACTTTCAAATCATTGCATAGAGTAGAACAGCTTTGTGCATATAATAAGACAGAAAATAAATGAAACAACAAGGAAGTCTAATAGACCAAAAATATAAAACAAGAAAACAGAAATATAGCCAAGAACATCAGTTATTGCTATGAATGTTCACAGTTTAAAGTCCTCTACTGAAAAAAAAATGCTCTTGTATGGTGTTAAAACACAAAAACGGGCTGGACCCGTGCCCGAGTGGTTCAAGTTCCTTGCACTCCACTTCAGCAGCCCAGGTTCGCGGGTTCGGATCCTGAGCGCAGACTTGCTCCACTCATCGGCCATGCTGTGGAGGCGACCCACATACAAAATAGAAGACTGGTACAGATGGTTAGCTCAGGGACAATTTTCCTCACCAAAAAAAAAACAAAACAAAAACAAAAGTAAATTCAATTATTTTGCTCATGATGGAAAAACCTAAAGCAGAATTACACTGAAAATTTTAAAGAACGGGCAAAAACTTATTAGACAAACAAGAGGAAAGACAAACAGGAGTTTCATTAATGATAGACAAAATAGAATTTAGGAGAATAAAACGAGAGTAATTTTTATATTGGTAAAAAATTATTATGTTCCATAATAAAACAGCGATGTTGATTGGGTCCACTCATATCAAAATATGAACTCCTGGGGGACTATCTCCAACGCCAGACACAGTGACAAGTGCATAGTATTCCTTCAAAAAAAAGCTTTTTAAATAAAATAGGCCAAAGAGGGTAATTTTTTTTATTATTAAAACTTAGTAATTGCTCACGTATCCTTATGTGTGGTAGGCACTACTGAAGGCTATATGCATTAACTCCTTCAGGTATAATTTATGATGAAGAAAATCCAGTCATAAAACGTTTTTACTTATTATATTTACATTTATTTATACTAATATATTTATATATAAATATATGTTATAAACAGTTATATATTTATGTATTTATTTATATTTATATATATTTATACATTATTTTTATTTTACTTTATTTTATTCATTATGTGACAAATAATAGAGCAGCAAAATATCTATGACAAAGCCATCGAAAATGCGAGGTAAATTGACAACCACACAATTACTGGAAGAGTCATTAGTAAATCACTCTCATTAAAATATGATCAAATATATAATATATAAAGGAGAAATTGAGGGTTTGAACAACATATTTAAGAAAGCTAAATTAATATATACCATGTTTTGTGCCCTACAAGTAGAGTACACGTTTGAAATAATGTTGAATAAATGAAAAAGTGAATGAATCTGTCGTGTGTAGAGTGGTATTCATCGAGATAGGAAATGAGAGGTTGTGATCAGTTTTAGAAGTCTGGTTTGAGACATTTTAATATTGACAATTTGTTTTCTGACATGTACAATGACAGGCTCAGCTTTTAGTTTAAAAATTTTAAATCATCTAAATAATCCAACACCGAGTAACTGAGCTTGATGAATTGCAACTCCAACTCGTCTGAAGACAGAATTGTATTAGAATAGCACCAATCAACCATCAAATCATGCTAATGGGCACCGTATGAATATGACTGAAGGCACACGTCCCTATGGCTAGGTGGATGAGGGATGATTCTCGAAGGAAGGGACACGTCATAAACTGGATACACATTTCTAGAGGTGTTTGTTACAGACACCACAAAAACGCCCTCATTCTGTTCAATGGTCTCTTTTTTCACTTCCTTCTTCATCAAATCTACTTGATTTTTTTGCAGCAAGTGACAATTGTCCTTGCTTTTCTTCTTGAAACATTTCATATTAGTTCTACAATTTCACTGACAATTTACCCTTCATCTCACTCACTGTTTTCTCCACTTCTCTCTATGTCCTAAACATTGATGCTTCTTGTGAACAAATCACCCACCATTATTCTTTTCATTCTACCTTGTTTTTTTCCTTTCAGCTCCATAAACTCAGAAACAGTCTTCAGTAACCTTGGTTTTGACATGTAACAGTGAAAGCAAATCAGTGTTAATAAGGGAGAATAGGAAGAAATAATATGCTTGGTTGGGACTGCATTGATTCTAAAGCTCAATTTTGACATAATTGGTATCTTTACACTTTTCATTCTTTGATCCTCGAACATGATATATTTCTCCATTTATTTAAACCTTCTTTAATTTCTCTCAATGATAATTTGTAGTTTTCACTGTACATGTTTTGCCCAAAGTTGTTAAATTTATTCTGAATATTTTATTTCTGGATGATACTGTATGATAAATTAATTTTTAAATTTAATTTTCTAGTTTTATTTCACAGCTTTTATATAGAAATTCAATTGTTTTTAATCAACTGTATATTCTGCATCTTGCTGAATTTACTTATTAATTCTGGTAACTTTCTTGTATATTCCTTTAGATTTTCTCTATACAGGATCATGAAATCATTCCCAATTTGTTTGAATTTTATTTCATTTTTTTCCATTATAGTACTATAACAACATTGAGTGGAAAAGGTGAGAATGGATATTTTTGTTTTATTTCCAATCCTAGTGGGAAATTACTATCTTTCCACTTTTAGTGTGATGTGAGGTCTAGGATTTTGTAGATGCCATTTATCAAGTTAAGAAATTTCCCTTCTATCCCTAATTTTCTGGGAGTTGTTATCATGAATGGTTGTTGGATATTTTTTCCTTTAAATTTTTCACCAATGAAGTCATATGAGCCTAGAGCTTTTTAAATTTTATTTTATTTTCTCATGAAAAGTTTTTTTTGAATTAAGCAGCAAATTTTTTAAATGAATACAAGGCTTTTCAGATTTTCTATTTTTTTCTTGAGTTAATTTTTGTATCTTTTAAGAAATCTGTCTAATTCAACTAATTTGTCAAATTTAGTGGCTTAAAATTGTTCATAATAGTCCCTTATCAGTTTTTTGATGTCTATAGTATCTGTAGTGATGTTACCTATTTTATTTGTGACATTGATAATTTGCATCCTCTGTTTTTTCTTGATCAGTCACGTTAGAGTTTTATCAATTTTTTTCCAAAGAATTTACTTTTGGTATCATTTATTTTTATTATTATATTTTCATCGTCTATTTCATTGATTTTTGTTCTTTTGTGGAAGTTTATTTTTATTTCTAGTTTTCTGGGACTTTTAAAATTATGAATGTGTAATTTCATTGATAAGTGGATAGTGTTTCATCTACGCACACGGAGCAGGGGAGAATTATACAAAGCATGTATGACAAAGAACAGGAATCTGGGAAACCATCTTAGAACTCTGTCTACCATAGGTGGATATGGAGTAACCTTCATGTAGGGCTTGCTAAATCTGGCTACCAAGGTGTTACTGTTCTGTTGTTTTTACTGAATACCCTGTATGTTCAGTGAGGGTTTTCTATTCTGGTTGGTTAGGACTCAAATATTCCCTTTCCCTGGGTGAGCTCTGAGAGTTGTTCAGTATATAGCTTCCTAGTATTCTTCACCTGGCCTCACGGAATTTCACTCTTTGTCTGAGCATCTTAGTTTTCAGCAATAAACTTAAGAGAACATTGAGCAGATTTCTGGAGCTCTTTCTCTGTATAGCTTTGTCTTCTTCACTACTCTGTTCCAGCTGTCTCACCCTCCTCGAACTCTGATCCCTTTCTCTTCAGCTAAGAGAGATTGATTTCCCTTTGGGCAGAAAACTGGGTTATTATAGGACCCATCATGTTTGTTTTCTTTCCTTCAGAAATTACACTCTTGTGCTGCGTGTTGTCCAATGTCTGAAAAGAGTATTTTCAGTATTAGGAAATTCAGTATTTCAGTATTAGGAAATCTTAAGTGGCCTGAAGCAGAAATCTCCATGTTTGATTTTTATTTTGGTGGGGAAGATTAGCTCTGAGCTAACATCTGTTATCAATCCTCCTCTTTTTGCTGAGGAAGATTGGCCCTGGGTTAACATCGGTGACCATCTTCCTCTACTGTATATGTGGGACACCTGCCACAGCACAGCTTGATAAGTGGTGCGTAGGTCGGCGCTCGGGATCCGAACCTGTGAACCCCAGGCCACTGTTGCGAGGCGCGCAAACCCAACGACTACGCCACCGGGATGGGCCCCTCCATGTTTGATTTTTGACTGAAGGTTTCTGTACCAAATAATGTAGGAGGAGAGTTGGAAGTAATCAATTATTCTCCAGGCTTGATTTGGGCTTTTTTTCTGTATACTGAACATTAACCTGTTTCCATGTTTTGAATGTTGGTTAGGACTAGAATTTGGATTGCGGAGCATACAATTTTGTAAGTGCCTTATTCTGTTAGTAATTCTGCTATAAAGTATCTAAAATATAACTTTTCTCTCCTCACCTCAACAGTTAAACAAATTCATTCTTGTATCTATTTCTAAATGTCCATCTCAAATTAGGAAAACTTGTTGGAGGAGGTCATTGAGAGGACACGACCACTGATTGACCCTCGAGCTGGACCACGGCAATCAGAGGCTCCTCATCCTCTCCCCTATCCTTGAAATGTACGTTCTGCTCACCATTCCCACAGCTGTAGCCATTTTCAAGGACACAGCCTTGAGATGGCAATGTATTGTTGAGACCATCTGGATGATGTAGGTGACTGAACCCAGTTAAGGCCTCTATATAAACTCTTAAGATTCTGGTGGGCGGTTGCAGAAATCTATTTGTCTTGTGGCCGCCAAGACAACCCTCGTGGTTAACTTCCCTTGCTTATTCAACCCGCCACCTCTCCATCTGGAGGGGTCTGACTCTTTCTTCGGTCTCTCCTTGCCCTTCATGTATGGGGGCCAGTTTGCACACCAACAAAACTTAACTTGGAGTTTGTGTCATTCAGCTACATTAACAGAACAGCTTGGAGAGAGACAAAGAGCTTGTCTCCTGACTGAAGAAGTCCCTGTCATGGGAGATTTCAGAAAATTTCCACCATAGCTGAGATGGTACAAAGGGGCTCAGCCATGGGGAATGCCTGGAAAGAAAGGCCAAAACCAATTTGACAACAACTTTTTGGAGTATTTTGTCCCAGCAATCATTCCTTCCTTCTCTTTTTAGTTCCCACTCTCCCCTTCTCACCGCCAGAGTGTTAACTTGGCACCAAGTTCCAATGCTACTCCTAAACTGAAGCTATAATGGCTCTGGTTAGACAATACTGTTATCAGACATGGGGAAAACATTGATTTCCTTAGTTGTTCTCTGTTCTTAGTATATTTTGTGTATGGGGATGTGGGAAGGATATATATAACACTAAGATCTGAATATTCTAGGCTTACAATGCCAATCATAATCCAGCCATTCTCTAGGTCAGAGACCCAGTCTCAGAATAATTAAATCAGAATTTCTGAGAGTCAGTCACAGTCATCACTAGTTTCTAGAAGCTCCCTAGGTGATTTTATATGCAACTGGTTTTGGAACCACTCCTTAGATTATGGCCTTTAGAAATCTCTTGTTCTTTGTTTGCAGGTCAACTGTAATTGAAGAGTAGTTTTGTGAACAGTTCTTTTCGACACCTATAATTGGAAAATAGTTCTATAAATTATGCTAGTGTTATTTTCTAAAAAGAAACATTTGCGTATCATTTATTTAGTATGATACATCCAAACCTGTTCAGAGTTTAGCATTAATTTCTAATGGTTCTCTTTTATAGAATTTAACTTGTGAATTTATTAAAATATCTTAAACTTGCTCGCCCTCAGGGTATGTAAGAATGAGCTTCGGCATTCCTGGGTGCAAGTTGCAGATCAGCATTTTTAGTGCTGCCTAAGATTCTTTGTGTGTATGTTTTTTAAAATTACCAACATAGATCAAGTTTATGTTAATTGTATGAAAAAGCAACAGAAATAATCAGTAACATTTACACAACTTTAAGTCGTTAACCTAGTTCTGAGGCAGCAGAATTATTCAATAGTCAGCACCTTAAAGTAGGTAAAACATGTAATAAAGCATTTCCTTGACTACTTTTGTTTTTTTTTCATTTTGCAGGCATGGTTGGGTAATGTGTGTGTTGATGTTGCGGTTGTAGTGATGTGGTTTAAATCTAATTTATCTCAATCTAAACTAAATATGTTTCTTTACATATGTTAAGCAGTCTATTCTGAATATTTTTTGTTTTCTTCAAAGGTTCTATGCAGCTCTTAACAGGAGCAGAAATGACACTAAAGTGACAGGAGAGAACAGGCACACAAAGTCCCTTGTGTAAAGTTACACACAAAAGAAACATAGAAAAAAATATCTGTACTTTAAAAACTTGATAGGAAATCAACATTTATTGAGTGCATAGTTCTGTACTTTATTGACTGAGCAATAAGCCCATCTTTTTCCTTGAAAAGAAGGTCCCAGAGCAATGTGGAGAAGGACACAAATCTTAGAAAGGAGTTGCTGTATACTTCCTCAGGGGCTGTGTGGCATTTTCTGTCTAAATCACACACCAGTTCTCTGCATTATCACATTGTCTGTCCAAATAAATGTAAAGTTTCATCAATGAAAGGTGAGTAACAGAGAAAGTTTTTTTTTTTTCTTTATTGGATCTACGATTTTAGAAGGAACATAGGTCTAATTGAACGTGGGTCAATACTACCAGCAGCATCAATGAAGATCTGTGATTAATTAAAAGCCTATGGAATCTTAAAATTATTATTGACCTTTCTAGGATTAGAATGGCTCCCTCACCCTCTCACTCTATGCTTCCTCCCTGTCACTCACTTCCTGATTGTCTTGTCACCACGCTAGACCTTTCATGAGTCCACCATTGACAGATTCTTATTAGTGTGTTTTGTCTGTTTTTATCACTATGCCACAAATTTCTCTCTTAGACACATGTACATGTGTTTTAGGACATTACAGACCATGGCAAGAGCTTTCTTTTTTCTTTTTTCTTTTTTTGAGGAAGATCAGCCCTGAGCTAACATCCAATGCCAAACCTCCTCTTCTTTTGCTGAGGAAGATTGGCCCTGAGCTAACATCCGTGCCCATCTTCCTCTACTTTATATGGGACGCCACCACAGCATGGCTTGACAAGCGGTGCATTGGTATGCGCCCGGGATCTGAACCTGCGAACTGCCAGGCCACCGAAGCTGAGCACACGAACTTAACCACTACGCCACAGGGCCAGCCCCAAGAGCTTTCTTTTTATTGGGCTATGTGATGGTTAATTTTATGTGTCAACTTGTCTGGGCTTAGGGATGCCCAGATAGCTGGTAAAATATAATTTCTGGGTGTGTCTGTGAGGGTGTTTCTGGAAGAGATTACTGTTTAAATATGTAGACTGAGTAAAGAAGATCTTCCTCACCAATGCAGGTGGGCATCATCCAATCCACTGAGGGCCTGAATAGAACCCAAGACAGAGGAAGGGCCACTTTGCTCTCTCGCTTGAGCTGGGACATCCATCTTCTCCTGCCCTTGGACATCAGTGCTCCTGGTTCTCAGGACTGTGGACTTGGACTGGATTATAGCACCAGCTCGCCTGGTTATCCAGTTTGCAGACAGCTCATCATGGTACTTCCTGACCTCCATAATCATCTGAGCCTATTCCTATAATAAATCTCTTTCTCTCTGTCTCAATCTCTCTCTCTCTCTCTCTCTCTATACACACACACACACACATATATACACACACACACATATTATACGTATATATAATTTTGTTTTTTTTGGTTTGGAAGATTAGCCCTGAGCTAACATCCATTGCCAATCCTCCTCTTTTTGCTGAGGAAGATTGGCTTTAGGCTAACATCCGTGCCCATCTTCCTCTATATGTGGGACGCCTGCCACAGCATGGCTTGATAAGCCGTGCACAGGTCTGTGCCCAGGATCCGAACCTGCAAACCCCTGGCCACTGAAGCAAAGCACGCGAACCCAACCATTATGCCACCGGGCTGGCCCCCATACATATAGTTTTATGTTATGCATGTTTTTTATGGGTTGGAGGAAGATTTTGTTTTCAATTATATTTCTCCAACAGTAGTTGAATAAAACTTTTGAAACTGTAACCAAATGTTGTTTTTACAGATGAAACAGAGATGCAGGAAAGATCTCATAGCAGGCCTGTCGTGGCTCACAAAGCTGGTCAATGACAGAGCCATGATTAGAAGCCACAGCTTCTACTTTCAACATGGTGCGCTTTCCACATGCCTCACGGTTCTTGTCCATATTCAAAAGCTTAATTGTCTTTGAAGGTTCTCAATATGATTAGCTAATAAATCCAGAGGAATAGTTTTTTCCCTGCTTCAGTGGAAGCGAATCAGCATGGTTTGACGTGTAAGGTTATTGACATTTCCTAGTGATAGCTGCTCATTGTAATGTGTGAAGACTTGTTTAGCAGACAATGAAAATCCCATCATTTCTACACTTTGAGGATGCTGAGTTAAGGAAGAGAAAGAGAGAGACAGAGAAAGATAGAAGACATGAAGCAGTTTATTAATATCCTTTTAGCTGTTCCAATAGGATATGACACGAACATATTTACAAGATTAAAGCATATACATGTATTAACTTTAATGAGAATAACTCAAAGAAGTGATGCATAGCTACAGGATTGAGGAGTAATCAAAAGTATATAGTAATAAATGTTATACTACAGTAGTTTTTGCTCAGGGGAAATAGATTTGGAATAAAAACGAGATGGGCAAAACAATCTAACTTGTACCAATAGACACTGTAAATTACCAAAAAAAAGTGAATAGCCAATTTCTAAAATAGCTTAGATGAGAAAGAAAGAATGTGAAGATCTGCTGAATCAATCTTTCAAAAGACTGTAATGTGTAAATGTCTTTTTAAAAATTGTGCTTAGGGCGTTTATTCTCATAAAAACAAATTCTTAGAAAATATCTAAGGAATGAGGGCTTTAACCAGCAATCAGTTTGTAAACTTAAATTAGAATAGGATGTTGATGCTCTTTCAATCCCTTTTGCTTATAGTAAGTTTAAAAAAGAGTTAAAGGCTGAGGAGAAGGAGGGGATTCAAATTAAATAATACCCTCATTTTAGTGTGTGAACTTGCCTGAAGATTAAAATATTTGGATTTTTTTTGGGTGGAGGGAGGATATAGGAACAGGAGAGAGAATAACCTCGCTTGAATGATTTAATCAAAATGTGTCCTATATAATTTATTCTTGCAATGTTTGGTTTTCAAAAGTAATATCACATATCAGAAAATTGATGCTTATTTCATATCAATGATTAGTGTTAGATAAATTGAGAGTGATGATCTGAAGAAATCCTTTACTTTTAATTTGAATTTGAATTTAAGCAAATGCAAATTAATTAGTATGTTCCACCTCACTGCTACTTACAAAGTGGTTTTGTTCTGTATCGATTTATGTGCCTGTAATTTAAGTGGGTGTACTTTAAACTTATAAATTTCACTTATAATTCAAGTTTCTTCATAAATTTTATTAAACATATCTTCCCAAATTGGTAACATATAGAGGTGTGAAGTGTAAAAAAGTGTAAATAATAATTTTGTTTAAACTTGTTTCTTTGAAAATGTATTACTGGACAGAGTTGGGGGAAAATATGAACTATGAACATATTTAAAAGATGTGAATGTACTAATAGTCTTTAAAATTATTATTTATGTATCATAAAATTTATCCATGTTGATAATAGATACTATAACATAAAGTATCAATTTTATTGTAAATTTGGTAGTGGTAAAATACTTGCTTCAACATTTAAATGAAATTTGAAGTAATTCTGCATCTCAGAGTCACATTTTAATAATTGCAAACTAGCAGAAAACAAAAAAAATGATTGAAGCAAGAGCATAATAGATATTCAGAGAAGCCACTTTCTGCCAGGGTGTACGTGATTATTACAGAAATAGATGCCAATCTTAGAAAATAGAGAACAAATTAAGAAAAAATAAAAATCACTTCATATTCGTTAATCAAGGGTAAACACCATTAGGATATTAGCATTTCGTGTATTTCTGTTCAATATTTTTTCTATGCCCAAATTGTGATGAAATTCTACATAGAGTTTATATCATGTTTTTCTCACTAGATATTAT
Source organism: Diceros bicornis minor (assembly GCF_020826845.1). NCBI lineage: Eukaryota > Metazoa > Chordata > Mammalia > Perissodactyla > Rhinocerotidae > Diceros > Diceros bicornis. The sequence continues at coordinate 10,308,218 of NC_080768.1, forward strand.
ATTGTGAAACTTTTCTCATGCCATTAAAATTCTTCAAAACCTATTTTTATTCCATAAAATAGTCTTTTATATAGATTTGCCCTAATTAAATGAGCTATTTTCTAATTGTTTAAAAGTTGACTTATTTACATATTATAACAAGATTGTTATTATAGTAACAAGATTGTAATGGGGATATTTTAATATATTTTTATGTCAAAACATCTGATGATGTACTTAGGAAAGATAAGAATTAGAATAATTAAGTCAAATGGTATACACATTTTTAAGTCTTTTGATACAAACTGTTGAATGCTTTCTAGATGTTCAAACCAATGTATATTCCACGTGCCCACTCATGAGCACTGGATAATATTTTAAAAATATTTTCCATATATTAAAGAATGTTTTTATTCAATCACTATAGTAACTACAGAAATTGAATATTTTTATATATTCATTAAACAATTATATTTTCTTTTCTATCGAGTTGACTATTCACTATTACATTTTCCTATTTTTCGCATTCATTTTGAGTATATATATATACATGTGTATGTGTACAAATACAACATTAACCTTGGCCTATTTTCCAATTTAAAAATTTAATTTTATTTTATGTTCTTTTTTGGCATTAAGAAACTTAGTTACAGTGTATTCATATCTTCAACATTTTCTTTTTTTTTTTAAATTTTTTGTTTATTGCAGTAACATTGGTTTATAACATTGTATAAATTTCAGGTGTACATCACTATACTTCTATTTCTGCATAGATTGCATCATGTTCACCACCAAAATACTAATTGCAACCCATCACCACACACATGTACTGAATTATCCCTTTCACCCTCCTCCCTCCCCCCTTCCACTCTGGTAACCACCAATCAATCTCTGTATCTATGTGTTTGTTTATTGTTGTTATTATCTACTACTTAATGAAGGAAATCATACGGTATTTGACCTTCTCCCTCTGACTTATTTCACTTTGCATAATACCCTCAATGTCCATCCATATTGTCACAAATGGCTGGATTTCATCGTTTCTTATGGCTGAGTAGTATTCCATTGTGTATATATACAACATCTTCTTTATCCATTCGTCCCTTGATGGGCACTTAGGTTGCTTCCAAGTCTTGGCTATTGTGAATAACGCTGCAATGAACACAGGGGTGCATGCCTCTTTATGCATTGGTGTTTTCAATTTCTTTAGATAAATATCCAGCAGTGGAATAGCTGGATCATATGGTAGTTCTATCCTTGATTTTTTGAGGAATCTCCATACTGTTTTCCATAGTTGCTGCCCCAGTTTGCACACCCACCAGCAGTGTATGAGAGTTCCCTTCTCTCCACATCCTCTCCAACATATGTGATTTCCTGTCTTGTTAATTATAGCTATTCTGACGGGCGTGAGGTGATATCTCATTGTAGTTTTGATTTGCATTTCCCTGATAGTTAATGATTTTGAACATTTTTTCATGTGTCTGTTGGCCATCTGTATATCTTCTTTGGAGAAATGTCTGTTCAGGTGTTTTGTCCAATTTTTAATTGGGTTGGTAGTTTTTTTGTTGTTGAGATGCATGAGTTCTTTATATATTTTGGGAGATTAAGCCCTTATCAGATGTAGGGTTTGCAAATATCTTCTCCCAATTGTTAAGTTGTCTTTTTGTTTTGTTGATGGTTTCCTTTGCTGTGCAGAAGGTTTTTAGTTTGATGTAGTCCCATTTGTTTATTTTTTATATTGTTTCTCTTGCCCGGTCAGACATGGTGTTTGAAAATGTGTTGCTAAGACCGATGTCTAAGAGCGTACTGCCTATGTTTTCTTCTAGAAGTTTCATAGTTTCAGGTCTTACATTCAAGTCTTTAATCCATTTGGAGTTAATTTTTGTGTGTGGTGTAAGGTAAGGGTCTACTTTCATTTTTTTTGCATGTGGCTATCCAGTTTTCCCAACACTGTTGAAGAGACTTTCTTTTCTCCATTGTATGTTCTTGGCTCCTTTGTCAAAGATTAGCTGTCCATAGATGTGTGGGTTTATTTCTGGGCTTTCGATTCTATTCCATTGATCTGTGTGTCTGTTTTTGTGCCAGTACCATGCTGTTTTGGTTACTATATCTTTGTAGTATATTTTGAAATCAGGGAGTGTGATACGTCCAGCTTTGTTCTTCTTTCTCAGGATTCCTTTAGCTATTCGGGGTTTTTTGTTGTTCCATATAAATTTTAGGATTCTTTGTTCTATTTCTGTGAAAAATGTTGTTGGAACTTTGATAGGGATTGCATTGAATCTATAGATTGTTTTAGGAAGTATGGACATTTTAACTATGTTAATTCTTCCAATCCAAGAGCACAGAATATCTTTCCATTTCTTTGTGTCTTCTTCAATTTCTTTCAGAAATGTTTTATAGTTTTCGGTGTACAGCTCTTTCACCTCTTTGGTTAAGTTTATTCCTAGGTATTTCATTCTTTTTGTTCTAATTGTAAATGGGATGGTATTCTTAATTTCTCTTTCTGCTACTTCGTTGTTAGTGTACAGAAATGTAACTGATTTTTGTATGTTGATTTTGTATCCTGCAACTTTACTATATTCGTTTATTACTTCTAAAAGTTTGTTGGTGGATTCTTTAGGGTTTTCTATATATAAAATCATGTCATCTGCAAATAGTGACAGTTTCACTTTTTCCTTTCCAATTTGGATCCCTTTTATTTCTTTCTCTTGCCTGATTGCTTTGGCTAGGACTTCCAGTACTATGTTAAATAGGAGTGGTGACAGTGGACATCCTTGTCTGGTTCCTGTTCTTAGATGGACAGCTTTCAGTTTTTCGCCATTGAGGATGATATTAGCTGTGGGTTTCTCATAAATGGCCTTTATTATGTTGAGCTACTTTCCTTCTATACCTATTTTATTCAGAGTTTTTATCATAAATGGATGCTGTATCTTGTCAAATGCTTTCTCTGCATCTATTGAGATGATCATGTGACTTTTATTCTTCATTTTATTAATGTGGTGTATTACGTTGATTGATTTGCAAATGTTAAACCATCCCTGCATACCCGGAATAAATCCCACTTGATAATGGTGTATAATCTTTTCAACCTATTGTTGTATGCGATTTGCTAGTATTTTGTTGAGGATTTTTGCATCGATGTTCATCAGTGATATTGGCCCGTGATTTTCTTTTTTTGTGTTGTCCTTGTCTGGTTTTGGTATCAGGGTAATGTCGGCTTCATAGAATGAGTTAGGGAGATTCCTCGCCTCCTCAATTTTTTGGAAGAGTTTAACAAGGACAGGTATTAAGCCTTCTTTGAGTGTTTGGTAGAATTCACCAGGGAAGCCGTCTGGTCCTGGACTTTTATTTTTCGGGAGGTTTTTGATTACTGTTTCAATCTCCTTACCGGTGATTGGTCTATTCAAATTCTCTACTTCTTCTTGATCCAGTTTTGGAAGGTTGTACGATTCTAAGAATTTCTCCATTTCTTCCAGATTGTCGAATTGGTTGGCATATAGCTTTTCATAGTATTCTCTCATAATCTTTTGTATTTCTGAGGTGTCTGTTGTAATTTCTCCTCTTTCATTTCTGATTTTACTTATTTGTGCTGTCTCTCTTTTTTTCTTGGTGAGTCTAGCAAAAGGTTTGTCAATTTTGTTTATCTTTTCAGAGAACCAGCTCTTGGTTTTATTAATTTTTTCTATTGTTTTTTGGGTCTCTATTTCATTTATTTCTGCTCTGATTTTTATTATTTCCCTTGTTCTACTGATTTGGGGTTTGGTTTGTTCTTCTTTTTCCAGTTCCTTTACGTACATTGTTATATTGTTTATTTGAGATTTTTCTTGTTTGTTGAGATAGGCCTGTATTGCCATAAACTTCCCTCTTAGAACTGCTTTTGCTGTATCCCATAAATTCTGGCATGTCGTATTTTCATTTTCATTTGTCTTCAGGTATGTTTTGATTTCTTCATTGACCCAGTCATTGTTCAGTAGCATTTTGTTTAATCTCCACATATTTGTGGCTTTTCTGATTTTCTTCCTATAGTTGATTTCTAGTTTCATACCACTGTGGTCAGAAAAGATGCTTGGTATAATTTCAATCTTCTTAAATTTATGGAGACATGTTTTGTGGCCTAATATGTGATCAATCCTGGAGAATGTTCCATGTGCATTTGAAAAGAACGTGTATTCTTCGGTTTTTGGATGGGATGCTTGATATATATCTACTAGGTCCATCTGTTCTAGTGTGTCATTTAAGGCCAATGTTTCCTTATTGATCTTCTGTTTGGATGATCTATCCATTGGTGTAAGTGGAGTGTTAAAGTCCTCTACTATTATTCTGCTACTGTCTATTTCTGTTTTTCTGTCTGTTAATAATTGATTTATATATTTAGGTGCAACTAAATTGGGTGCGTAGATATTTACAAGTGTTATATCCTCTTGTTAGTTTGTTCCCTTGATCATTATGTAATTCCCTTCTTTGTCTCTTTTTACAGTTTTTGTTTTAAAGTCTATTTTGTCTGATATGAGTACTGCTACCCCAGCTTTCTTTTCATTGCCATTTGCATGGAGTATCTTTTTCCATCCCTTCACTTTCAGTTTGTGAGTGTCTTTATGTCTGAAGTGTGTCTCTTGTATGCAGCATATATATGGGTCTTGTTGTTTTATCCAGTCAGCCACCCTATGCCTTTTAATTGGGGCATTTAGTCCATTGATGTTTAAAGTAGCTATTGATAAGTATGTACTTACTGCCATTTTTTAACTTTTTTTTTCTCTCAGTGTTTTAGTAGTCCTTCTCTGTTCCTTTCTTCTTCTATACAGAATTGATGGTCTCTTTAGTTTGACCTCTGTCTGAAAGCTCTACTCTTTAACTCCCCTCCTCCCTCCTTTTATGCTTTTGATATCATATCTAACCTCTTTTTTGTGCATTTATATGCATTACCCTCTTATCATGGAAATAGATTATTTTTCTTATTTCTGGTCTTCTCTTTTCCCTTTATCAGTCCCTTTAACGTCTCTTGTAGCACTGGTTTCTTGGTGACAAACTCCTTTAATTTTTGCTTGTCTGGGAAATTTTTGATCTCTCCTTCCATTTTGAATGATAACCTTGCCAGGTAGAGTATTCTTGGCTGTAAGTTTTTTCCTTTTAGCACTTTAAATATATCATGCCATTCTCTTCCAGCCTGTCAGGTTTCTGCTGAGAAGTCAGCTGACAGCCTTATGGGGGTTCCTATGACTTTCTATTGTGGCTTTTAGTTTTCTCTCTTTATCTTTAATTCTGGACATTTTGATTATGATGTGTCTTGGTGTGGGCCTCTTTGGGTTTATCTTGTTTGGGGCTCTCTGTGCTTCCTGTACCTGGATGTCTGTTTCCTTCCTTAGGTTAGGGAAGTTTTCATCTATTATTTCTTGAAATAGATTGTCTGCCCCCTTGTCTCACTCTTCTCCTTCCGGGACACCTATAACATGGATGTTAGTGTGCTTGATGTTGTCCCAGAGGTCCCTTAGACTGTCCTCACTCTTTTTAATTCTTTTCTCTTTTACCTGTTCAGCTTGGGTTCTTTTTTATATCTTCCATTTCTTTGTTGACATTCTCACTGAGTTCATCTATTCTTCTCCCCACATCAGTGAGCATCCTTAACACTCTTAGTTTGAGCTCTCTGTTGGGTAGACTGCTCATTTCTGTTTCACGTAGTTCCTTTTCTGGGGTTTTGTCCTCTTCCCCTACTTGGAATGTATTCCTTTGCCTCCTCATTTTGCCTCTTTCACTGTGCTTGTGTCTACGTATTAGGTAGGTCAGCTATGTCTCCTGTTGTTGGATAGGTGACCTTATGTAAATGATGCCTTAGGAGGCCTGCAGTGTGCTTCCCTCAGTTCTCAGTGTTCCAGGGGTGATCCCTATGTGGGTTACGTGTGTCCTTCTGTTGTGGCCTGTTTGCTCTCCCTGTAGGCTCTCAGGGAGGCCGAGTTATGCTCCTGGCCAGCTGTTGTAATGCTCAGCTGCTCGTAGTTGTTGTGGGCCCTTCAGTCTCTTTATCAGGTGTGGGGAGCCCCAGCACAGTTGGCTGTAACTTCTAATACCACATTTGTGTTGCAGTATTTCTTTTAAGTGAGTAGGCCCCCAACCTTTTAATGTTGTTAGGCTCAGGGGCTTACAATTGCTATAAGCCTCCAGTCTTTAGGTCTCTTGTCAGCTCTCTGAGGATTGCAGCTGGGTGGGGCTGGCCATAGGCATGGGAGCACCGAATTGTTTCAAGCTTTGTAAGGTGGGGCAAACCCCCTATGTGGGTCTTTGAGAAGCACAAGTCTTCTGCAACTGACAGGCCCTGCCGCCCACAGGTCCACACACACAGTCAACACAGTCCTGCCCAGTGTGCGGCCCCCGACCTCCCGAAGCAGACCCAGTCTCTCCATGGTGGGTGCCACACACACTCCACCACCGCCCCACACTCTCCTCCTGCTCCTTGTGCACGGCCTGCCCCTCTGAAGTCGGCTCAGTTGCCAGGCTGCAGAGAATCCAGTCACCAATCTATGCAGGCCCACAAGTTGCCTGAGGGCTTGTTGTTGGGTGGGGCCAGTCTCTAGGGTGGGCTGCCTGCCCTGGCTGAGCTGGATTAAATTGGTGCTCTAGTGGGTGGGGCAGACCCTGGGCTAGCAGGCCCCAGGGAGAACTGCAATGGCGTCTGTGTCAGCACGCCCACACCAGGCCACAACAATGGCCGCTGCCAATGTCCCAGTCCCTGGAGAGGTCTCACCTCTCACCGAGATGCACTCAGGGCCTATCATGTGAGTCTCTTTTCACCAAAGCACTGTGCACCTTTCTTTCTGCTGATTTTAGGTTGCTTTCTGAAACGGGTGAGTTTGCATGTGGGCCCTTTAAGAGCCAGTTTTAGTTTCTTTGTGAACCAGCTTTTCTGGGGGTATTCCCCAAGGTTTTAGTAGCAGGCAAAGTCAGATATTCTGCCACTCTTCTCGATTGTGCTGGGTCCACAAAATGCCCACAGCGGGGGCGCTCCCCGGCTCAGGGCCCCGCGCCTCCAGGGAGGGCTGAAGACCTGTGGCTGCTCCCGGGTGGCCATGAGACGCTGCGGCTTGTGAAGGCGGCATTTTTCCTCTCCATGAGGGAGTTTCTGCCTCTTCTACCTCAATTAGCATTGTCCGTTGTTGCAGGAGTTCCTCTTATCCAGTTTTCAGTTCTCTCTCCGGGGTAATTTTTCCACGAGTAGTTGTAAATTGGCTGTGTCCGCGGGATGAGGTGAGTTCAGAGTCTGCCTATGCCGCCATCTTGATTTCTCCCCCCAACATTTTCTTTTGTAATTGTTTTTGTTGTTTTAGTAAGTAATTAGCAAGTTGCTTTTAATTCAGCAATGAGTTAAGTATTTCTTTAAATTTTATTTTTTAATAATTTATTTAAATATTCACTCTTTTGTCTATTTGAAACTGATTTTGGTTTACAGAGTCAACACTATTTATTGAATTATACATTCCTTCTCCACTGGTTTGCCATAGTTCCCTCAGCATGAAATCACTGTTTATAAACAGTAGGGTCTATTTTATGGCAGTTTACTTTAGTCTCTTAATTTGCCTGTGAAACCTGGTAGTGTATCAGATTATTGTTGTACTGAATTATTATATTGGGTTGTTTTGTACAGCCCTGTTTTAATTATTTTATAGCTTGCTATTTATTTTATTATTCTGAAAGGTATATCCCTGCCTTCTTTTTCCAAATTTTCTTAGCTAGTAATTGCCTCTTAATTTTTCCAGGTGAAGTGCATGGTTAAAAAAAAATACTATAAGGAAATGACTCGTAACTGTAATATAAACTATTTTTAAAAGAATTATAATATTTGGCCTCCTGTTCCAGACATATGGTAAGTTTCTCCGCTTAGCTAAGACTTACTTTTTATCTTCTAGCAAAGTTTTGGGGTTTTCTTCACATATGTTCATATTTTATTTATTTATTTTTATGTTTTTGATATGGAAGATCAGCTCTGGGCTAACATCCGTTGCCAATCTTCCTCTTTTTGCTGAGGAAGATTAGCCCTGAGCTAACATTTGTGCCCATCTTCCTCTATTTTGTATATGGGACGCTGCCACAGCATGATTTGATGAGCAGTGCATAGATCTGTGCCTGGGATCTGAACCTGCGAACCCTGGGCCACTGAAGTGGAGTGTGCAAATGTATCCATTATAACACCAGGCCAGCCCCCATGTGATATTTTGAGGAGTATATCTAGTTATTTTAAGTTTTTCTCTTTCTATTGGTTTTTGTCTATATATAGGTAAGCAATTTACTTATTTATTTGAATGTAAGAAACAAAATATTATTTAAAAATTATTAACGACCTTTTTAAAATGGTATTCTTCATCTTGGTGAGCTCAGGTGAATCTGGTACAGTCATGTATTACTGAGGGTGCTGAAGGGGAGGATAATAGTAACTACTAAGACTTTTTAGGGCTTACACTTGGCCAGACTTGACTTAAGCATTTTACAATGCTGTTTCATGTGGGCCTAACAAGAGCACTGTAAGGTAGTGACTCTCATGCAGAGTTTTAAGTAATAGCCCAAGTTCAACCAGATCGTCCTGGGAGGACTGGTTCCAAACCAGGCAGTCTGAGTCCAGAGTCTGTACCATTCCCAATTAACTTTAAAAAAATATAACGGCTCTATGAGATACAGTTCATATACCATAGAATTTACCTACTTTACGTGTACAATTTAATGTTTTTTAGTACATTCACAGAGACGTGCGGCCATTAAGCAATTTTAGAATATTTATAAAGAAATGCTCTGTACTCATTAGTAGTCACTCTGAATTTTTCCTCAACCACTCCCAGCCCCTGGCAACTACTAAGCTACTTTCTGGCTCTATGGATTTGCCTATTCTGGACATTTCATGAATGGTATCATAAAATACGTGACCTTTTATGACTGGCTTCTTTCACTTAGCATAACGTTCATCCATGTTGTAGCATATATTAATACTTCATTCTGTTTTGTAGACAAATAATACTCCGTTGTATGATTACATCTCACTTGTTTATCCATTAATCAGTTGAGGGACATTTGTTTTTTTGCTATATCTGGCTAAGATGAATAACGCTGCTATGAACATTCTTGACTAAGCTTTTGTGAGGACATATGTTTTCAGTTCCATTTGGTATATCCTTTAGAGTGAAATTTCTGGATCCTATGGTAATCTATGTTTAACTTTACGAGGAACTGCTGCACTATTTTCCAAAGCACTGCATCATTTTACATTCCCACCAGCAATGTATGAAGGTTCTAATTTCTTCACATCCTTGCCAACAATTGTTTTTATGGGCCTTTTGGATCATAGCCACTCTAGTGTGTGTGAATTGGTATCTATTTGTGAGTTTGATTTGCATTTCCCTAATGACTAAAGATGTTGATGTTTTTTGCTTTCTAGCCATCTATATATCTTCTTTGGAGAAGTTTCAATACAAATCTTTTGCCAGTTTTTAAAATTTTGTTCTTTTTGTTGAGTTGTAAATTCTTATGTATTCTGGATGTAGGTCTTTTATATTTTCTCCCATTGTGTAGGTTTTTTTTCACTTTCTTGATAGTATTCTATGAAGCACAGAGTTTTTAATTTTGATGAAGATGTACAATTTGCCTAATTTTTCTTTTGTTTCTTATGCTTTTGATGTCATTAAAAAAGGCTTTGTCTAATCCAAGGTCACAAAGATTTACTCCTATGTTTGCTTCTACGTGTTATGTTTAGATCTGTGATCCAATTTGAGACAATTTTTGTGTATGGTGTGAGGAAGGGGTCCAACTTCGTTCTTATAAATTTCCAGTTGTCACAGTACTATTTTCAAAACAAAATTTGATCTTGTCAGTAATTAGCCCCCTGTCCCCTCTCGTACATACATACATACATACACTTAAGTCCTTTTATAGCTTCCCATTTCTCTTAGCCTAAAGATAAAAATCTTTAACATGATTTACAAGGCCTGTGATCAGGCCTGTCAAATTACATGACTAAAGATTATTTAGCTCTTCACCCTCACCTTTTTTTTTTTGAAGTTCCAGCCATGGCTGGCATTAATTCAGTGCCTGTAGGTGTTTTGTTTTCTGTCCCGAGAGTTGAGCATGTTACTCCATTTTCATAAAAAGTCTTTTCCTCCTCTCTATTGAATCCTTCTTACTCATTCCTCAGATTTCAGCTCAATTGTACTTCCTTGTGAGAGCCTGCCTGGCATTTCTCCCTAGGTCAGATCTCCTGATAGCACTCTGGTTTTATTATAACAAATGAGATTTACTTTTGTGGTTCTTTAATTTTTGTTTCTCCCACTAATACATAAGCACATGTGGTTAGGGTCCATGTTAGTTTTGGCTCACGATTATATCCCCAGCACCTAGAACTCTTGAACTCATAGTTAGAGCCAATAAATATGGGTTAAAAAGATGAATGAGAAAACCTCTTCCTTGCAGTAATTTGGAATTTTTTGCTAGTATTAGGACAGTGTGCATTCTGGTCTTGTCTGGATCCTCTTCTGTTGTTTCCTTAATTTCATTAAGCAACAATTTATCGAGTGCCTATTTTGTGTCTGACACTGTTCTAAATGCTTGAGATATAGTAGCAATAAAAACAAAAATCTCTCCCCTCATGGAACTTTTATTGTAGTGGGGAATAGAGACAATAGGTGATAAATACTGAACATGATAAAATAAGTAAATTTATATAGCATAATAGAAAAATACAAGTGCTTTGGACAATGCAAAATTAGAACAAGTTAAGAAAGACCGGCTGTAGATGTGGAGAGTTGCAGTTTTAAATACATTGGTCTGGATAGGTCCTACTGAGAAGCTGACATTTAATCAAGTACTTGAAGGAGGAAGTTAGCCTTATAGATTTGTGAGAGAGGAGAAGATTTTTCTGGACAGAAAAAACAGTTAATACAAAAGGCTCTCTGACGGAAGCACATTTGGTGTATTTGAGGAAGAATGAGGAGGTCATTGTGGCTGGAGCAGCATGAGAGAATAGAGTCATCAAGAGCAAGGATAGTAGGAGAGAGATTCTGACATGCAAAGAATGGGAGTTGGGAGAGCAGATTATACAGCTTCTTTGAGGCCACGGCAGGAATTTGGCATGAGTGACATGGAGAGGCATTTCAGGGTTTTCATTAAAGTAATGGCATGATATGGCTTACATTTTAAATGCTCATTCTGGCTGCTATGCTGAAAATAGACTGTAAGGGATGAGGGTGTAAGTGGGTGGACCAGGTAGGAGATTACCAAGGTAGTAGGAAGGGAGCTGTTGAGAAGTTGTTCGATTTGAACATATTTTAAAGGTAGACCCAAAAGGTTTCCTGATGGATTGATTGTTGTCCTGAATCTGTAAACATGAATTTCAGCTTGTACAAATCACATGCTAATCCACGAAAGACTGATTCCAAAATATTGAAAACATTTCCAACTAATTCTACTCCTTATTAACTTTACATCTAGATTTCTAACAAAACCTACTTAAAACAAACAAGAAACAAACCCCGTGTCCTCCCTATAAAACCCAGTTATCTTCTTTAACTGAAAATAAACCTACTGGTCTTTTAATAACATATTATTCTGACCCTGTATTGGCAATAGGGGAACTATTTCCTTGTGTGGCAGCAAGATTATTTTCCCTCTTTTTTTGGAGAATATTACCACTGTCACTATCATCCTGATTTTAGGAAAGTTGCTTCTTCCTATTTTACCTCTGGCCTAAGAGGTGGGGCCTGGGAAGGGACATTTCTCTCTCTTTTTTTTTTTGCTTGAGGAAGATTAGTCCTGAGCTAACATCTGTGCCAATCTTCCTCTATTTTGTATGTGGGTCACTGCCACAGCATGGCTGATGATTGGTGTAGGTCCACGCCTGGGATCCGAACCTGGGAACGTGGGCTGCTGAAGTGGAGCGCTCAGAACTTAACCACTATGCCTTGGGGCTGTGCCCCCCCCCCACAGACACTTTTCTTAATTCTCTGTAGTGAAATATAGGCTAGGCTAAAATCCGTTTTTGTCTTTTTCATGAGGAAGCTTAGCCCTGAGCAAACATCTGTTGCTAATCCTCTTTTTGCTGAGGAAGATTGGCCCTCAGCTAACGTCTGTGCCCATCTTCCTCTACTTTATATGTGGGACACCTGGCACAGCATGTCTTGATAAGCGATGCATGGGTCCTCGCCCAGGATCCAAACCCGCGAATGCTAGGCCGCCGAAGCGGAGCGTGCGAACTTAACCACCACGCCACCAGGCCGGCCCCTGGCTAAAATATTTTAATAAGACTTTATTAGAGGTTTGAAGAAGACAAGAAAATATAAATAACATGCAATTAGAAAAAACGGCTTCAACCACATGGTTTACTCCTGGGGGTTCTTGACAGAGAATATTCCTGCTGTGGTCTTTGCCTTCATGTATGGTAGTATAGTCTTTCATCCCATCGCCAAGAAATGGCTTCTGTTTACCTGGAATCCTTGATGTCTAAGCTCTAAAGAATAAGATCTAAGAAAAACAAAATGGCTTTCCATTTTGTTATGTAAAGCCCTTCTTCCAAATTACTGTTTCTTCTTTCAATATCCATCTCTGCCAAGGTAACAAATTCCATGACTTTCCAGTGATAACACAGGAAAAAGTGTCCTCATCTTGGCCAGCCAGACACTCAGGCAGAACACAAGATGTTAAGCCTAACATCTGTACAAGAGAGAGACACAGAGACTAACAAAAGACCAGGTGGTTTTTATTTTTTTTGTTTTTTTCCTACACATGGTACTTCTGAAAAGATAAAAGTTATTAACTGTTTTTCTAACACTTCACTACCATTAGCTTGTCTTTGCATAATTGGAAAAATGAAAGTAATTTAACATACCTATTGAATGGTTGGCTTCTGAGAAACTTGTATGTATTTCATTGGTATGCATCTTAAGAACTGATGTAATAATACTACTTCATTCTTATGAGAGATATGGATTCTGTTCTTATTTTAGAAGAAAAATAATGTGGATCTTTCATGCAAAGCATTCTGAACATTACCTGTTTAACAACGTAAGTCAGCCTTTGAATAATAAATTAACAACAATATTATGCTAATAAGTAACTATAATATTTGCTTAACAAATTAAATTTACCTACTTTGGAAGCAGGTCAGGTGATTTACTATATCAATAAAAGAGTATTCTGGAAAAATATCGAAGTTCTCTTAATCTAAACTTTTATTTTAGGACAGGTATTAGTGTTTTGTTGGCCAACTATACATTATAAAGTCCCAATCTTAGATGTTTTCTCATCAATAAAATAATAGTCATACTGCCTAATATTTTATTACTTGCAGTTTGCAAAATATCTTCATTACACTAGTTCATTTAATGGACATACAAATGGAGACATTACTGCCAGAATTAAAAGCATTATTTTGCTTTAGTTTTTTTTTTAGACTAATCATAGGAAGGCAGGAAAAGTAATTTTTTCTCTAGTTATTTGTCCAAATGGTATTTCAAAACAAGCTTTGTACAGTTCTAATACAAAGTTTTTCAATTTAGAAAGATTCGTTATTTGAGAAATTGAGTATCTTAAAGACAAACTCTTGCTTGGCAGACAGAGGGCATTGAGCTGAAATGGTGTTGCAAACGGATCTGTAGGAGAAGTCGAATGTGCCTTGAGGCATAGGATGCTAATTTTGTGTTATTGGATTTTACCGTAGCTATTAATATATTTTGCTAGAGATTTATGTGATCAATTTGTCCTAATGCCTGAACTAATTCCCCCAGTATATTTTATCAGAATATGTGACATTTTCTAAATTTAGCTTATTTCTCATATTTTTCATACATGGGAAATATTATCCCATGTTTCCAGACAAGTTGGGTATTAAACGAATATTTTGAGCATCTAATGAAAAATAAAACCAAAATATCATTGTTTTTCCTTAATGTTTCTCCCACAGATAAACCAAGATTATTGAGTTACACTACTGCATGTCTCTAGCGTTATTGGCTTCCTCCATGAAGTGACAAATGGATTACATTTTTGGTTGTGTGGCCTTCATTGCCTTATTGCTCTTTTGATAATATTTGCCTGTGACAAGTAGTTATTTTTCATTAACACATTGAATCATGGGTAATAGTATTTTAATAATGGTGAATGTGAAATTAATTAATAATCCACAGGTATGGCAGTTGGACAAAATTACCCTCCCTCTGAAACTCAAAGAAAACAACTTCATCGGTAGTTATAAATTTGTATATGAATGATCAATCTATATGGGATTCCGAATAAAAAGTCACTCCTGAGTAGAAGTGTACATTGAAAAACTGTACTCAAGTTCTCTGTTTATAGATAACTTACTTCAGAAGATGTTAGTTACTATGACAGTCATAATCAGTAAGAATTCCTTAATTAGGGAACTCTTGTAGTGTGTCACGAGGTATCAATATTGAAATATTTGATGTTATTTAACATGCTTTGCAATTTGTTTGAATGTGTAAGTGGTTTTACAAACACTTAAGATACCTATGTGACTGTAATTTATCTTGGAATGAATTATTGCTTTATGTGTTTCAAAAGCAAGAATATTGTGTAAAATAATTTTATGTTTATTGGCATGCAACTATGTTTACATTTACAAATCTATCTTCCTTCCTTCTTTCTTTGCTTCCTCCCTCCCTTTCTCCCTCTCCCTCTTTTTCTCTCTCTCTCTCTTTCTTGTCTTCTCTTCTCTTTCATCTAGTACCAAGCTTGTCTTCTCCAAAGTCAGTCTAAGACAGACAAAATAAAAACTTTCATCACTTTTTAAAAGCCATTTTTATGTATTACCCCCCATGTGGCCTTCTAGAAAATCAAAAAGGTTATTGAAAGAGTTGAATAAAATTTCTACATATATTCCCAATGTCCATTTAAGAATGTCCTCGTGTTTTTAAGCCTGCACAAAACATTACAGCATGTTTGGTTCTTTTATTCTGTATTATAGACAAACTGTTTATATTGGCTAATCTATTCATTTTATGTATGCAAGGAATTCTCATTGTTGTTATTGGTTAGTTGTCAGAAGAGTGAGAGAGAAGTTCAGAGAATAACAGCCTGGTCAGGATAGACCCTGTAGCCCCAGGGAGAGGCTTTGATTTTTACTCTGAGTGGAAAGGACAGCCATTGGAAGAGCGTGAGCAGAGGAGTGTCATGACTGGAATTATATTTTAGAAGCACCAATTACTGCTCAGTTGAGAACTGACTATTAAGGGGAAAGAAAAAGCAGAGAGAACAATTTGCAGGCTATTCAATGAATCCAAGCAAGAGATGGTGGTGGCCTGGACCAGCATGGTTGCCATGCATATGCTAAGAGGTGTTCAGACTTGGGGAAGTATATTGATGATAAAAGCAACAAAAGTTACTGGCAGTTTAGATATATGGCTTTAGAGAAAAGAGGAACCCAGAATGTTTTCGAGGTTTTTATCCTAAACTACTGAAAGGATGGTGTTGCTGTAAAATAACGTTGGGAAAACTGTGGGTAAAACAGGTTTTGGGAAAGACCAGATTTTCAGTTAGGAAAAATTTAAGTGTAGGCCATCCATTAGCAATCCACGTGGTGATGTTCAGTAGGTAATTGGATGCATGAATTTTTTTTTTTTTTTTTTGCTGAGGAAGATTCTGCCTGAGCTAACATCTGTGCCAATCTTCCTCTATTTTTTTTTTTTGTGAGAAAGATCAGCCCTGAGCTAACATCCACGCCAATCCTCCTCTTTTTTCTGAGGAAGACTGGCCCTGGGCTAACATCTGTGCTCATCTTTCTCTACTTTATGTGGAACGCCGCCACAGCATGGCCTGACAAGTGGTCCATCAGCGCACACCTGGGATCTGAACCTGGGCTACCAGAAGCGGAGCACGCGCACTTAACCACTACGCCATGGGGCTGGCCCTAATCTTCCTCTATTTTTTGTATGTGGGTTGCTGCCAGAGCATGGCTAATGACGAGTGGTGCGGGTCTGTACCCAGGAACTGGACCTGGGCCACCGAAGGGGAGTGCACTGAACTTAACCACTAGGCCATGAGGCCGGCCCCTTGATGCGTGCATTTTAAGTTCAAAGGAGAGTTTTGTCTGAGAGATTTAAATTTAGGGAACGTCATTTAATAAAAGGTTTGTAAATCATGATCTGGATGAGATCACATAAGGAGAAAAGAGAAAGGTCTGAGCACCGTACCTTTGGACACTCCACTGTTGAGACATCGTGAGGAAAGGCAGATTCTACAATGGGCTAAGGGATGCGACGTAGGAGGGGATCCAGGAGAGTCAGGACGTCGAGCAGGTTAAAGACTTGACCATTGAATGTAGCAATGTGGAGGTTGTTGATGATCTTTATTTCCTTAGAAGGAACAAGAAAAATAACTACATATTGACAGAGGAACCCTCACATTACATTTTGTGAAATTCTCACCTTGAGAGCTCTTATATCATGCCCTTGGCAATGTTTAAATATGTTTTCAAACACTGACTCTTTTATTCCTCAAAAGAAACTATGAAGTGGAGTCCATCATTCTTTCCACCTTAGAGATAAGACTACTGAAGTCAGAGAGCTTAATACCTTGGCTGTGTTATTACATGACCGGTAAGTAACAGAGCTAAGATTTGACCTCAAGTGGTCTGATTTTAGATTCCACAATCTTAAGCAAGGCACTATACGAGAAAGGAAAACAAAGATCAAATTTGTGTATGATTCTAAGTCGTAAGATGGAAAAAGGAAAAATGACCATCTTGGAATTGTCAGTGAGTGCTAGGTTCAGAATGTTTTAATATCTAGTTTTTTTCTAAGTCTTTTCTCCTTTAGCAAACAGTTGAGACACTAACAATTAGGCACTGGCTTTTAATCAGTGTCGCTGAAGAGTAAATAAGTCAGTGAGAAATGACCTTCCTCTCTTGGTAGTTGTAAGGTAAAGTGAAAGTAACAGGAAGCAAGGACTTGGAGCGGGATGATCGGAATGCACATTTGGGCTGGTTTGTGTAAGTTTTGAGTCTCAACTTGGACCTTTTGTACTAGAAACCAAAGACAGTTACTGACAACAAAAGCAAAATTCAATAACCACGAATATTATTTCTGCCGCCGGTAGTATCCACCATGAGGGAAGACGCCTGACCTGGGAACATATTCCCTTGTAACAAGCTTGGGTAAAGGCCTTAATCCCATTATTTACTGCTCCGTCTCTGCCTCCTCTTATTTAAAGCCTTGTTTTATTATTATTGTTATTATTATTGTTATTTTTTATTTTAAAATCAGGATTTGATTTTATTGTACCCATATAAG
Organism: Diceros bicornis minor; assembly: GCF_020826845.1. NCBI lineage: Eukaryota > Metazoa > Chordata > Mammalia > Perissodactyla > Rhinocerotidae > Diceros > Diceros bicornis. The sequence continues at coordinate 10,325,467 of NC_080768.1, forward strand.
TCTTCCTGGTTAGATTGGAGTAAACCGAATCCACTACCTTCAATTCTTCTGGCCAACTCAAGATACAACTAGAACTCAAATAATTGAATATTTGAGTTGTGGAATGCTGACTTTTATCATTTGACTTGATCTCAAAAGTTCATTGAGACTTCCTCTTCTTTAAGAGGTTATATCTATTTTGTAAAATCAAAACACACCATACACTTTTCAGTCTGGCCCTAAATTAACTATATTGTCTACTTTGTTTCCTTAAAGTGAACATATTTTAAACTCATTGCTTCAGCCAATCTTTATCTTTGCTTAAGGAATTTTTCCCAACCTCTGGTCTGATCATTTCCATATGTCTTTACAAGGCCCTCATCAGGAGACAATTCTTTCTTTAAAATTAATCACATTGTTTTCTATTTTCTGATTGGCTATTTAAAAAATTATTATCAATCAGATTATATTGTATTTCACTCGTATAACTTGTTTCCTTACTATTCTCTTCATTTCTTGAAGGGATACATTAGGGAGTGTGTATGTGTGTGTGTGTGTTGTATTCATAATATTATTACTTTATCTATTCCTTGATTGTAAACTAAATGGTGATTGCAACATTTAACCTGCTCAGGTTAACTTCTTTACTATGATATGTGAAGAAATTGGACTTCATTTGGTGCGTAATAGGAAGTTATTGAGAAATTCAAGTAGGGGAGTGATGTTAGAGATTTGTGAAATGGAAACCTAGAAGCAGTTCACATGTGGATTGGAAGAGGGAAAGACTGGACCTAGGGAGGCCAGTTAATACATGACTGAAATACTATTGTCAAGAGATGATTGGCTTTGAATTGTGAAAATAGTAGATAGAGTGGGAAAAAAATGATAACATTTGGGACAAGTCCAAAACATTAAACGTTCCTCTATTATTCTAGAACACTGGGAAGCATGACCAATGAAAATCTTCCCCCTAGAATCATCTTCTCTAATCTCTATTATTCTATTGCTGGTTTCACACCTCTCTCTCTTTCTCTTTGTTTTTATGAGGAAGATCACAAAAAAAGCTATGAGCTAACATCCATGCCAATCCTCCTCTTTTTGCTGAGGAAGACCGGCCCTGAGCTAACATCTATTGCCAATCCTCCTTTTTTTTTTTTTTTTTCCCTTTTTCTCCCCAAAGCCCCAGTAGATAGTTGTATGTCATAGTTGCACATCCTTCTAGTTGCTGTATGTGGGACGCCGCCTCAGCGTGGCCGGACAAGCGGTGTGTCGGTGCGCACTCGGGATCCGAACCTGGGCCGCCAGTAGCGGAGTGCGCGCGGCTTAACTGCTAAGCCATGGGGCCGGCCCCTCTCTCTCTCTTTTTTAATAGACTTTATTTTTTAGAGCAGTTTTAGGTTGACAGCAAAATTGAGAGGAAGGTACAGAGATTTCGTATATACCCCCTGCTCCCACATATGCACGGCCTCCCCCGTTATCAACATCCACCACCAGATGGTGCATTTGCTACAATTGATGAACCTATATTGACACATCGTTATCAACCAAAGTCCATAGTTTCCATTAGGATTCACTCTTGGTGTTGTATATTCTATGGGTTTGGACAAATATATAGTGAATGACATGCATCCACCATTACAGTATTGTACAGAGTAGTCTCACTACCCTAAAAATCCTCCACGCTTCTCCCACTCATGTATCTTATAGATTGGAGTTTGGGGACCTGTTTCTTTTCTTGTCTTCTTACCCTGTTATATATCCTGCAATGGCTTAATTTCCGGTGGCTGGCTTCACACTGATCCAAAGCCCTGCGACGAGGCCATTTTCTGGGAACAGAAATACAAAAAGAACTTGGTACTTCTCTTTGGACTCAGCATTGAATCAACCTTGATGCCATATGTCTACATGTCATATTTTTTCAACCCTGTCTGTTAGGACCAAACTTCAGTTTCAAGATCCACTTAAGAATTGTAGGAAGAGCATTTATGTCTTCTGGCTCTCAGGCCTGAGTTTCTCTCTTGGTTTCTCCAGGACCTTATTTCTAGTCCAGTTCCCAGAACCCGAGAACTGAAACTCTACCCTTGAACTATAAACCTTGTGATATTCTCCTGTCACATTTCCTTATTCTTGCGTTTCACAGCAACTTCTCTGTGATAATTACACAGTCAGATTTCACTACCTGATGGTGACTTAACGTTTATTCATTCACTCACCAAATATGTCTTTATCAAGGACCTGTTGTGCATAGGTTACTTCACTAGCATCAAGGCGAGTGCATATACGAATAGAACAAATTCCCTGCCCTTGATGAACTTAAACCTAGAAGAATTGACTGAAAGTGGTCTTGACTGCCTTTCCATTCTGATTATGAGATTTATAGTCTTGACTTGAATTCCTTCTTTAAGAAAATTAGACAAGTAATATATAAATACATATTTTTTTATAAAACATGAAAATAGAGAAGTAATGTAAAAAGTAAATGTTTCTGCACACACAGATATACATGCACAAGCCCATTCTTTCCAGAGAAACTATCATTAGGAATTTGACGTGTACTCTTTACTACTTTTTCTTTGACTTTAAAAAATATATATTTATGTATATTCAAGCATATACAGTTTTAGATACAGATGGATTGATATTATTTTGCAGGAATTCTACTTAAAACATTCTTTTGGATTTAAGCTGGTCTTTGTTTTAGATTCCTTCTATTACCCAAATTTTTGAATACTTCCAAAGACAATCAAATAAGGCACCACCACTGATTTATGAAAAGTTAATATCAGTTCTAACTTGTGTGTTAACGCTATTCTAATTCAGAATACACATTAAACCAAACTCTAAAATTCTACATGTTAAATAATGAATGTGTGGTATTGGTTAATTAGACAACATCCACTGATTAAACTCAAACGAATTATCCATTTAAGATGGCTTAAAAGAGGAAAGTATCTTTATTTTGAAATGAAAGTCTTGGGAAGTGATAAATATTTTTTATGTTTCTGGGGAAAAAAATCAACCTGATGATGATAACATTTTTATTGCTTGAGGTCTGGAATTCAAAGTCCCATATTAAAGAGCTGTGGGTATTTAAATAAACAAAAAATATGTGGAACATTGCAGTATACAATAATATGACTCTTACTCTAACTCGGTGTAAGCTGAAGCCTCTGCCTTATGGCTGAAACCCTTGCTCCACATATAGCACATCGAACCCTGAATATTAAGTCAGATCCCAAATGTTTGCCCTTCACTGGAGCACATTAATTATAGGAAATATTATTATCATATTCTTTTGTGCATTCTTAGATTTGATTTATAAAAATTAAATACCTTGGTCTTGTCTTTGCTGAATATCATTGATTTACTGTTGAATTATGCCACTATACTAGAAGGCATTAAAGAACAAATAGCAAAGTGAACTGATAATTGGATGGATGTTTTAACAATGGACATGCTAAGTTTTCACAATTAGATCTATTGATTGATTGATTGATTTTAGTAACCTTTAGTGGTGATCATTCCATGGCAATCCTAACTTACATAACCTGTCTAATTGCATCTGGGAACTGAGAAGGAGAAAAAAATGACTATAATAGAAACGGGAAATATTGTACACAACTGGAGTTTCTAATTTTGAGTGACATGTTACAATTTCAGGTTTATATTAAATTCTCAGATTCGAATTTTGTATAAAACTTTGGTGCCTATTAAAACAATAATTATGAGATAAAAATATACATTAGTGTAAATAATTTTCTAAATTGTCAAATTGCCAATTTGTAGCATTGTGATTATTAATTAGATAAATATTTATAAGAGAATAATCATATTGTCATCTAATAATCATATTATTTTACAACTTCTGTAACTAAACCATTGGACACCTTGAAAGTCTGTTGATGTGGCTTTTATTAGTTCTGTGATCCAGTTGGATGAGGAATGTGCCAATCCTTGGTGAAAAGTTATGCTCTTTTAGGGAGCGTCGGATGGAGGGGAGCATAATGATTAATTTGTATCAGGGTCGTAAACAAGGCTGTTGGCTTTGAAATAGTCAACATTTATTAGAAGGGATTTTAAAGTATGTTCTTAAAGTTAAACTTCATCTTCTTTCATATAGCACGTATTATCTCTTTTATTATCTACCTCACCTAAATTCTCTGGAAGTTACTTGAGAAATTAAAAAGAAGATATTGAGTATATCAATAATTTTTTAGAGCAAGCATTAAAATGCAGTGGAGTGCAGTAATAGATTTTTTATGGGAGATATTATTTAGCTTTCCCTTATTGCTTCTAGTTATTTTTTCAGGTACAAAGAAAATGTTTAGAAAAGTACAACAGATGTTCATTGTCCCCCACAGCCCCACCCCCACCTCTAAAACAAGCATATCCCAAGTCCAGGGTGGGAGAAGCAAAATGATGGGGAGGCTAACACCAAAAATTTTAATCGTTTACTTGTACATTGTATTTTATAAACTACCATGAGAAATTTGATTTTATGTAGTGCAGAGGTTAGTAGAGTAGTTCCTGGAGTCAAAGACAAGTTGGAAACTTGGTTCTGTCACTCTTTCCCTGTTTGATCTTACACAAGTGATTCCAAGCTTTAGTTTATTCACCCGTAAGTTAAAGAAAATCCTAGCATTTACTTTATAGAGTTACTGTGAGCATAAAATAAGTTAATGCATGTAAAATTGATAGAAGTACATAGAGAAGGCACATCAAAAGCACTTCATACATATTAGCTATTATTTTAATATTTTAATAAACTAGTAACCTAAATCATTCACCATCTAAAAAACTTAGTTGGTTTCCCACTGTCTACCAAGTAAAGTCCAAGATCTTTGGTATACCATTTAAGGCCCTTTATAGTCTGGTCCAAACTTCCCTTTCCATCCTCACTTTCCATCAGTACCAAAAAGGAAGCCCGTGTGCAACCATCACAGACTTTCTGATATAGCTTCACAATATTATTCACCAATTCTAAGTGGGTTATTTTCAAAAAACCATGATACATTTGCATACAAGTTTGCTTTGCCCAAAATAGCCTTCTAAATTTTTCCAACCTTCCTTCCCATAGCACATGCATTAAGATTCAGCCAATTCTTGCCTCTTATTGTAAACCTTCCCCAGTCCCTCCAGTCATAATTAATTAGCTTCTCCTTTGTGGTCTTATATAAGTTTCATATATTTCTATTTCAGTGCTATAACCTGTACTATAATTATCTGTTCATGTGCATTTCTCTGCCACAAAGTTGAGGTTTGAGCTCCCATGTCCTGTGTTTATCACAGTTCCTAAAACACGGTAAGCGTTCAGTAATGTTTTCAGGAAAAAATGCATGGATATTAAGAAAATAATAGGAGATATTCACATAACAAAACTTTAATAAACATTGTTATGGGCTGAATGTGTCCCCCCTCCAAATTCATATGTTGAAGTTCTATCCCCTAATGTGATGGCATTTGGAGGTGGGGCCTTTGGGAAGTAAGTAGATTTAGGTGAGGTCATGGAGTGGGACTCTCTTGATGGGATTAGTGCTCTTATAAGAAGATGAAGACAGACATCTCTCTCTTTCTCTCTGTATGTGTGTGGACCAAAGAGAGGCCATGTGAGCACAGAGTGAGGAGATAGTATTCTACAAGCAGTCCAACCTTGATCTTGGACTTCCTAGCTTCCAGAACTGTGAGAAATAAATGTCTACAGCATTTTGTTATAGAAGCCCGAGCAGACTAAGACTAACATATTATTTGCTGTTTTCGTATTATGTAGAAATATATTACATTTTCGAAGGAAGTTAGTCTGGCATGGGACTAGAGTCTTTGGATAAAGCATATCACTGTTTTAAAATCAGAAGACCTTCATGGAAGTGAATATAGACAAAATAAAAAAAATTTTGTTGGTCAAGTGGTCAAGACAGGCTGGAGGGACATGTGAGTAACCTAGTCTATAATATAGTGGATAATTAATAAATATTTGTAAATGACTGACTCGTAATGAATGGATGCATTGATTAAGAAATGAAAACCTCATATACTGTCCTCCATTGAACTTTAATGTTGATAGGAGATGTTATACTTTTTTAAAAGTGTTTTTTCACTGAGTTCCCCTTATTCCTTGTCAACTGAAGAATGTAAGGTTAGCTCCACCAGGTGTGACCTCACAACTTCGCACATTTCTATGGTTATTCCAGACATGAAATTCTGTTAATCTAGTCTTCTGGTAAATTGTCCATCAATTCTGAATTCAGAGAAAGCTTTAAAGTTATCAATAGGAAGATTAAACCTAAAGATTAACAAAGGCTATCAGTTCCAAATAAAATGGATTGTTATTCTTTAAATGACCAAGAGAGGAATACCCAATATTTCAGGGAAGTTCTATCTATGTATATGCATTTGACCACAGATTATGACCCAAGTGCTTCATAATACCATTGCATTTTGAGCAATTAACTATTCACATATTCATATATTCATGCATTATTCAGGTCATTTATTTTAATTAAAATAATATAACTTCCAATGATTAATAATTGGATGTTTCACAAAAGTAAATTTTACTTTATTAAAAAATCATCAGAATTACAGTAACAGATGTTTAAGCTACTTCTGCATAAAGTTAGTTGCATAAAGTTATCTTCGTTGATAAATAAAAATGTACATTGTCAGGATTGAGGTATTTCATGTCATTATGAAATGAATAGCACAATAGGATTTTTTTGCCTCACACAAGCAGTTTATTGCAATTTCTGTTGTAATTCAAGCTAAGTCTATATTGGATTGATAATCTTGCCTCCATGTTTGGAAAAAAATAATAACACAGTTACCTCAAAATAGATGATCTGATGCCACTCCCAACCCCCACATATAACCTGTGCCTTTATTTTTTAGATACCATTTCATAAATCAATACTTTTGTTTATCTCTTTCCTATTTTCCTTTCTCTCGTAAGAACCATCCTAGTCTATAATACTTCCCTCAATTCCTGCTCTAAGATGGGGTATCTACGTCTTGCTAGGAAAAATACAGCGATAATTTGTATTTATGGCAAGAATGACAACTGAGGAATGAAATTCTTCCAACACCGCATCCATATAATCCCAGATGAGGATCATTTTCATGCCTAATAAGTAGCTCTATTCACTATACCTTGTTTTGTTTGCTTCATATTCTTCCTGGTGTGGCCGTCCTGTAATAATCTTTGGTTCTCAAGTCTGCTGTTGTTTGATTTTCGTAAGACATCAGCTTGCAGTAATACTGAACAGATGTGATTTAAAGTGCTAATGCATCTTAGGGATCCCATAAACTTCTGGTCCTGTTTCATAGGAATGAATAGGAATAAAATCCAGTACAATTGTAAGTAGAATAATCTATTTCTAAGTTTTTATCCCCTGACACCACCACCTCCTCCCATTTCACAGCAAGCGTTTTCTTTGGTAAGAAAGCCTCCAGAAAAAAGAAATCTCTCATGGACTGATTTCTCTGGATAATTCTTTGAAAATCTCATATTTACCATAACAGACTCAGCAGATTCCACTGGCTGAGAGTCAAAAAATTACCATTAGATTTCTCCACATAGTAGACGTTAATGCACCTTTTTGTTCAATGAGATACTTTGGCATATGGAATATAAAGTTCCACTCTGTGATTATGTCTTGAGCTAGCTGAGTTATAGGCACTTCAAGTACTTTTTGGAGAGTAGATTTTAAATAACCCCGTTCACAGCACTTAAAATGTTCTACTACATCCCGAGGGTTACTCACTCATAGATTTTCAACACAGGCATAACACAGCATCAATAAAGGACCATTCAAATGCTCAAATATTGTGTTCTTTAAAAACATGTTCGGGTATTTTTTAAAGGAAAATAAGCTGGTTATAAATGTTAAAATTTGTTATAGCAAATTGTTTAACTATGAAATCCTGAGCTGCTGCAATAGGAAGGAGATTTTATTGTGTTATACTGAAAACATCATAATTATTTAAAAAACTCGGGTTAAATTTGATCTCGCAACTTTTCTGGTTGCTCAAAGGTGGGTTGTGGTAAACCACACACAACATAATGTGGAGACACATCACCACCACCATCCAGAGTGACAGAAGAAATGAGAAAAAATTCAAGAACTTAGAGAATATGGCAATCCTAACAAACAGAAGTAACTGTACCAGATATTTTTTAGCAGTCAGGGATGTCAAATTTATTCAAGAGATGTGTTTACTATGTATTTCTCATAACTGAGGAACTCACATCATTCATTGATTTCCATTGTCAAACATCACAAGGCAGCACCTCTCAGGCTGACCCTTCTGGAAACAAGTATAAAAGCTGTATTAGTAATACAGCATCTCTGAAAGCATCAGAGAACCATCCAGGCAGAGAGAACAGCAGGGACCCACATTCTGGAGATAAGAGAGGAAGACTAGGGAGCCTCACATTCATCACTTTATTTTTCCTCAGGGTTTTGTCAAGTCTATAGGTGAGGAAGCAGAGCAGAAAACGAAGGCCAGGAGATTATGGAGGTCTTTCTGTGCTGGAGAGACAGAAGTTGGTGTTTGGGTTTTCCAAGAAGACTTGAGCTTGAGGGGAAAGAATAACTGCAGAGAAGTGAGTGAGAGACTGCATGAAGTTTACCAACAAGGCTTTTGACCACTTCCTCAACTGTGGTGTTCAGGAAGACACATCCAGAAACCAAGTGGCAGGCTATAGTTTGAGATCTAAAGAACTGAGAAAGTATTTCAGCAGTCTCATAGCTCTCGGGATAACAAAGCAGCAGTACAGAGATTAACAAATTGGATGACCCCAAAGAACACTCAAGGCTTTTCAGTTAAGATCTCAGAGGAGATATGCCCTATGTTTGTCTTTGCCTTTGGGGGAATAGCTCACCAAGGAAAGTCCAAACTTCACAAAGCTCCAAACCTTTCCTTGACTGGATCAGGGTGATCCCCCAGAACACTGTTTTCATGAAGATTAACCTTCTTTTGAGGAAGATCATCAGCCAGAACTTCTATGATTTTTTTTTTTTGCTGAGAAAGATTCGTCCTGAGCTAACTTCTGTTGCCAATCTTCCTCTACTTTGCATGTGAGACACCATCACAGAATGGCAAGTGATAGATAAGTGGTGTAAGTCTATGCCCGGGAACCGAACCCGGGCCACCAAAGTGTGGAGCATGCCAAACTTAACCACCAGGCCAATGGGGCTGGCCCCAGAACTTCTACAATTTTTATAGTTCAAAATTACCAGACATGACTATAAAATGCGTGAAAACCAAGATAAAAATACAGGCAATAAAAATAGATCCATAGGTGATCTAGTTATTGAAGTTATTTGTAAATAATGGACTTAAAATATGTTCAAAAAAAGGAGGGGGGGATGGAGACTTACCAGCAACTTGGAATCTATAAGAAAGTCAACTTAAAATTTAAGAGCTAAAGAAATACAGCAACTGAATATAAGAATTAAAGACGTAGTCTTGTTAATGTATTAAATATGGCAGAAGAGAAAATTAGGAAGCTAAAAAGAAGATCAGAATACTTTAAACACATATAGAAATAGGACAGGAAATTCAGAAAAGAGTGCAAAAGATACAGGGGTTATACTCAAAAAATCTAAAATATGTGTAATTTGAGTCCCAGAGTAAGCGGAAAAAAGAATTATGTGTAATAATATTGCCTGAAAGTTTTCCAACACTGTCAAAAACAACCTACAATTCAAGAAGCTTGATGGATCCCAGTCGGAAGAAATACAAAGAAAATCACACCTACATGGATCATATAAAACTGCTGAACAAGAGTAAAGATAAAATCTTCAAAGAAATCGGAGCAAAAATCACATTCTCTTCAACAGAACAAAAATAAGAGTAACAGCAGATTTTTCAGTAGAAACAACAACAGCAAGAATAAAAAGGAATTACATTTTTATTTTTTCCAGGTTTATTGAGATATAATTGACATATATGACGACTTTAAGGTGTACATGATGATTTGATATACAAATCAAAATTATTGCAAAATTATTACCCCAATAAGGTTAGTTAACGCATGCATCTTGTCACATGGTTACCTTTTGTGTGTGTGTGTGTGGTGAGAAATTTTCAGATTTACTCTCTTAGCAATTTTCGAGTGTATTTTCAAGTATACAGTATTTTTAACTATAGTTGCCCTGCTTTACATTAGAGTCCCAGGACTTATTCATCTTATAAATGGAAGTTTGTACCCTCTGATCACCTTTACCCAATACCCTACCACCCTCACCCCTTAGCAAACACCAATCTACTCTGTTTCCATGAGTTCAGTATTTTTTAGATTCCACATATAAGTGAGATCATGCAATATTTGTCTTTCTCTATATGACTTATTTCGCTTAGCATTATATTCTCAAGGTCCATCCATGTTGTTACAAAAGGCAAGATTTCCATTTTTTAACGGCTGAATAATATTCCATTATAGATAGATAGATTATGAGATAGATAGGTAGATATATCTATATCTATTTACGGTTACCTTTGGAAGAGATGGGCTAGGAGCAAGCAACAGTTTGGTTTGGAAGGGTACTCCGTATCTTGATCAGCAAGGTGGTGTCTCATATGGAAAATGGGAAGATAATAGCTTCTCGAAAGACAGGAGGCAAAAACTCACAGCCTGGGTATCTGGACATTCATGCAGTGCATGTCAGCACAGAGGATGGCAATCTGAGTGAGAGCAGCGGTGGATGCATATGGGGGGGGTGCGAGGAACTTGGAAGTTGAATATAGCAACTGCACTGAAAGGTCTTAAAAACCAATTCAAGAAAGTTTATATTATTATTATTTTTTGGGTAAAGAGGTCTTGTAGATCAAAATAGCTCAAGATTACTCACCACCTATGTGCAATACATATAACATGTTTCACAAGTCTCATTTTATACATCTGTTTACATATGTGGTTTATTTGATCACTTTCCTTAATAAATCTTTGTGGTTAAGAGTGCTTGTCCCGTGTTTCTGATATTTCTAGGAATGCTTACAAGAAAGGGAAATATGTCATTTGGTGAAATTATATAAAAATAATCACCTTAGGAAATGTTTGAAAAACATTATAAGGTGCTACCCTTGTAAATCAAATATTTCTCTCCAAAAAGATTCATGCTTATAGCTTTGGTTACACAGTGTAGACGTTTAAAATATTATTTTTGCCTGCAACTTCATCTCAAAATACTTTACCAGGTTAAAATATGGTGTTACCTGTTGTAACAGTGACAGCCTGCATATATGTAGCCATTCATCTGTTATTAGTAGTTCTTTGCATTACATAGTAATGAATTCTCCCGATAACGACACTATTTCCTGATCAATCAGTTTCATATATATCTGCACACTTTTGATAGAATCTTGGTCCTATTAAATATGTTTTCCATCTATTTAAATTGAGGCAGTGGTACAAAAGTACATATTGAAAATTATAGGTACAGACACACGCAAATAAAACATTAGCTAAAGTTTTGATGAGTTCAAGTAAAATTATTGAACTACATTACTGACTTTTTGCACATGAAAATTCAAGGGAATAATATTTATTGGTTTTATTGTTGGAGGCCTATTACCATATTACAGCAATACGCAAAACAAAATAAAACATATATTGGCTTTTACATTTATCTAGAACGTATGGGATAAAGTAATCTTTAAAAAACATGGCTTGCATCATTTCATTAAGAATGAATATAAGGAAGGGATTTGCTTTAAGATTAGATTACTGCTGTCTTTACTAAGATAACTGTGGCTCATACAACTGTGTGCTTGGTAGTTAATGAAAACACTCATGCCTCTAAGGGTTGAAACACAATTAATAAGATTTGTGATTGGTTCTCAAATCATTCATAGTCTCAAAACTACATGGAGTTGATTGCATACATTTTTTATGGAAACAATAAATTATTCTTTTGTTTCTTTGTTAGTGATATTTTAGCTATACAGAAATTACATTGCTTCCTACCATGTTGAATGGCTCCAAGATTATTTACACATATAGTATGTTATAAATTGGCTTATATAATGCATATTTTATTATCTGTTATACTGAGATATTCAAAGAAAAGTCTCCCTCCCTACCCTAAATAATTACAAATTAATGTATCATATATGATAGAAAATCTGTTGGAATTACGTCTACTATTTTGAAGAATAATCAATTTCAGAACATTCTCACATGTAAAAGTAAAATATGTTGTAATTGTTGTCTTCAGTTAAATTCTGTTTCTTTATCTTATTTTGTGTGGAAAACTAATATTTACCGGAATAAATAGCCTATAGAGTAAAAGTTAATTAAGTGGAAATGTTTATCATATGTTAAAATATTCTATTTTGTCTAATAGATGAGTACAAATTAAAATGGATTTGCTAATAATCACCTTAGTAATGTTATTGATTTAAAGTACCTATTAGACAATGTTTAAAAATTTGCTTTTGCGATTGAATATGTTATTTTTTGACCTAGTCAAAAACAAAGCGACATTAAAGAGAAGTCATGGGGTGATTACTCATGGTCATTTTAAATTCCGGTTTATATAAACATCCACAAAAAAGAATGCCTAAAGGAGTCACGACGAGGGGATAAATGGCTTCTCATTAAGAAGTAAACTCAAAGCTCAGGTCTGTATTTTTATTAGAGAAAACAGAAATCAATATTTCAGTGTGTGTCTGTGTGACTACAATACAGATTCATTGTTGCACATGGGCCAAGTCTAATAATGCCGACTCTTGGTCACACTTCTTTAATGCCAATTATTTCGTCTATACTTTTCAAAAACTCCTGCTTCTCAGCCCTTGGCATTTATTGGATGCTATCAAGGAGAATGTCCCCAGAAGGACATGCCATCTGCATAATGTCCTGCTCTTTAGCTCTGGCCAACTGTGTGGAGGGACCTAGGCTTTGCCTGATGAGAGAGGATGAGTCCAGCCCTGGTGAGACCCTGCTGTGGTCAGGAGAGGCTGGTTCACATCACACTTGAGGTGGCAAGAAAGTCAGTGGCAAATTCTAGTAAACTCGGCAAAACTGAAATACTTCATGGGTCTGTAATATGACTTGTCACTGGTTCCTAATCAAAATCGACATCTATCATCAGACAATCCATCAGGCTGAGGCAATCTCATGTTAGCTGGTATGATTTTCACATGCCATAGCCATTATGATAGATAATGATAAATCTGTAAATCCCAAGAGTGAGTTTTCAGTTGCTTTTCCATTCACATGTCCATTATGTGAGTAACAACTATTACATCCTGAGCACATACTATACTCCAGCACCATGCACTCTCGGTTGTCCACTGTGATATGGCCACCCTGGTCTTCTTCTGGTTCCTCAAACACACCCTGTGTCAGCCCACGTTGGGGCCTTTGCACGTGAGGTTCTTTCTTCCTGGGGGACTCATCACTCTAATCTCACCTGGCTGGATCCTTCCTATCATTCAGGTGTAATCTTAGGGTCATTTCATCCTAAAGGCCTTGCCTGACATTCTAAAATAGTGACTAATTCACTTTCTATCACATCACCTTATCTTAATATATCACTATCTTTTCTTTTACTGTTTGTTTACTTTTTGTCGTCTGTCTTCTCTCAGTAGAATATAAACTGTAGGACTTTCCTTGTTTTGTCCATCTCTGTATCCTGAACATTGTGCACTCGGTGAATACCTGTTGAACAAATGAAGGAATACATCAATGCTCTAAAAACAGACACATACTCAGCGTTCTCTCAATAGCTCTCCGAGAGAGGTTTTGTTATTTCTACTTCACGGAGGAGAAAACTAAAGCAAAGAGAGGGCAAATGGCTTGTCTGAGCTGCTTCTGTTTTTATTTATTTATTTATTTGTTTGTTTATTTATTGAGGAAGATTTGCCCTGAGGTAACATCAGTTGGCAATCTTCCTATTTTTTTTTGCTTGAGGAAGATTAGCCCTGAGCTATCTGTGCCCATCTTCCTTTATTTCGTATGTGGGTCACCACCACAGCATGGCTGATGGTGTAGTAGGTCCAAGCCTGGGATCCAAACTTGTGAACCTGGGTCCCCAAGGCAGTGTGTGCGGAAATTTAACCCCTCGGCCATGGGGCCAGCCTCGCTTCTGTTTTTAAATGATCATAGAATTATCCCAGCCCATCCTAACTTCTCTGGGACACACATTTCTGTTGGTCCTAATGGGCTGTAAAATGGAGGGCAGCTGACCTCCACATCACCCGCTATCACGCAAGTTTACTTGTGTCTCACAGAGGCTGACCCTGGTCCTCTTCACGGTTTTGCTTTCACTGTATCTCAGCCTGTTTAAGCGGTAGCTTGCCGGAATGGCTCGCTTACCTTCGCTGTCTGACAGATAAGGATATGGGCCAGACCAGAGCACGTGCTGTTGGCAAATTTGGACCATTTCTATGTTCGTCTGTCTCTCTTCATGTACCACTGAATGACAAGTGAACCCAGATCGCTTGCTTCCTCCTTATTCAGGGCAGACTCACGGGCAATGCCCCATATAGCTCCAGGTAAGACCCTTCATCCTTCAGGTACCAGTGCCCCTCACAGTTTCTTTCTGCTCTGTCTTCTGAGGGTGAAAGAAACATATTCATTTTTATGTATGCAAACTGATGTCAGAAATATTTAGTAAAAGATTTTTCTCTCTGGGTTTAAATATGCCTGTCAGTTGATGAAATTCAGAGTAATTTTTTTTTGTGTATGAGGAAGATTGGCCCTCCGCTAACATCTGTTGCCAATCCCCCTCTTTTTTCTTGAGGAAGATTGTTGCTGAGCTAACATTTGGGCCAATCTTCCTCTACTTTATACATGGGACACTGGCACAGCAAGGCTTGACAACTGGTGCGTAGGTCCATTCCCAGGATCGGAACCTGTGAACCCCGGGCCACCTAAGCAGAGTGCGTGAACTTAACCACTACGCCACTGGGCCAGTCCCAGAAATTCAGAGTCATTTTTACGGGATAAATAAAATGGCCTAGAGATTTCTTTTTCAGTATTCTCACTCTCCGTGTACAATTGTAGAATTGTTGTGAAATGGACAGAGATGAGCTCCAACACTGCAGTTTCAAATTTTTATTTAAATGGCTAGAAAATCCTGTACCAATTTATTTAAAATATTTTCCTCTTTATTGCTTTTAATTAAATATTGAAACTGGTGAGGAAATCAGATAATTTTAAGGAATGACTAAAAGGAAAATATTTACAAGAAAACATTTTTCTCTTCATTCCCACCTTGGCTTAGAAGTTTTGGCAAACACAGGCATTGATGAGAAGTCATGCTTATAAAATAAGTCTTACTTCATTTTTCTCAACCTATATGACTGTCTTCATGACACTGAGTTTTTTTTTGTGTGTGTGTGTGTGAGGAAGATTGGCCCTGAGCTAACATCTGTGCCAATCTTCCTCTATTTTTTGTATATGGGATGCCGCCACAGCATGGCTTGATGAGCAGTGTATAGGTTTGTGCCTAGGATTCGAACCTGCAAACCCCAGGCCACTGAAGCGGAGCCCATGAACTTAACCACTACACCACTGGGCCAGCTCCTGACTTTGTTTTAAAGAGGCAAATCCAATATCCAAATGATCAATTTATCCTATTCCCTACAATAAAGACAGAGGTATAAAGGTACAGTGTAAAAAAGGGTGCTTTTTTCCTAATAAATTCTTTTCAACTTCCAGAAAACTCTAATTTGCCTGACACTATCTGAATGCTGACTTAATAATGCCACCTGATACTCCAGATATTTATTGTCTTTGAGTCGTATTCAGGAAAACTCAGAGAAATTATGAGCTTCAGGCTAACCAAAGCCAGGCAATTATATGAATTATCTGATATTGAAAATATGTGTAATTTAGGCTATTATGATTATACATAAAATGATGAAAGCTACTCTCTCATTTTAAAAATCAGATTTACGTTTTTTCCTCTTAGAGATGTATACATGCATGAAATAAAGCTTAAGTAGTAATTACGAATTGTAGTTAGAAACTGAAAAATGGCAGTCCTGCTTTCTTGCATTATTATTATGACTTTTATTTCATGAAATATTCTTATCAAAATTTCTAACTAACTACATTTTACCCTATACAACTAATGATGAATTAGAGAGAGTTAATGGTCAAGATTTATTTCAAAATATTTAAAATATAAGCTCTGACCTATAAACAACAGAGGTTTTAGGAAGTCTGGGAAGGCATAGGTGAAGAGTTATATCAGTTAACATGTTCCACAAAAAGAACTAATTTTTCTTCATCCTTTAGGCTCCATCTGATACAGCACGAAATCTATTTAGTTATATGAATAATAATGTTATCCACTTCATTTCCCCAGAATAAATACACTTGAGTGAAAAAGTGTGAAAATGCCCCATTTGCAATGGAATCTTTATTTCTATTTTGAGATCATTAGTCTACTCAACTCAAGAAAATTAAATCAAATCAAGGAATGAAAATTTCAATAAGCATCGCCCTTTCAGTTCTCACCATAATATCCAACAATGGAAGCCACTGGTACGCTTGTTAGGTTAATTCTCGGTGGATCTTTCTGCGTGGTTTATATGGTAAAGGGGAAAGTGCCCTTTGTTTTGAGAGTTGTGTCACATTCAGTTTCCCAAACTGCTTCCTTCCCTGGAGTGAAACTAAAGATGGGTACCATTTAAAATAAAGAGAGCCCCAAACTCTTCTATTATTTGAAGACCGGGGCACGACAGAATTTCTTTACTGCACCTTAGTAATGTAGTTGCAAATGTCTGTATCAACCAGCTAGTTAGTTGTGTATCCCTATATATTAATAAATTCTCATTTTATGTTGTGCTTTGTAATTCAAACAGTTGAAGTATGACTTTGGGTTATGTGATTAGTCGAAATTATTAACTTTGTCATGTTATAACGTATAATGTTATAATGTATAGCACACTTAGAAAATAGCTTCATTAAATCAGCATCTACTAACTGGAACTGTGCAATTAATTTTGTCTACACTGATAAAAATTCCTTTCCTTAAGAAATTTTTCCTGATAAGATATATAATAAACATTAATTGTAGAAAATTTTGGAAAACTTCTTCGAGAAAAAACGACCAAAAATTAGCTGTGATTCCACCATCCAGAATTAACTCTTGTTAACATTTCATGAATAGCCCTCATATATATATTTTAAAATCTAAATTAGAATCATGAAGACAATCTACACTGTAATGGTATATTACGTTTTGTAACCTATTATACTTAACAGATTATTTTCCCCTATTCCTGAGTATTCTTGCGTATGTTGCAATGCTGATTTAACCCATACTGGTCAGAAAAGCATGCAGGTGAAATTCTTAACTAGGAATGACCCATTGTTATACAGAGTTGATCAGGAGTACATCTGAAGTCTAGATGATAGAGCCAATTCTTTATCCATTGTCCTAGAGTCCTTTTTAAAGCAGTGACAAAGTAGACTCATCAACATTTAGAAGCCTCCTTCTCCTCTGGTCTCCATTCTTACCATTTCTGCTTCTTTTCCATAGGCAGCAGCTCTGCTACACATTGCTATTCCTTTAATCCATATTTGTAATTCTTCAGAGAGGAGTACCAAGGGAAAAAAAATATATATATAAAGTTATATATATATAAAATTTGTTTTTGATATCTAAATTCTGATATAGTGTTGCATTAAAAAAAGATATTTTCTCAAACAGAAGTGAGGATGGTGAGGGCACAAAGGGATGATGGTATAACTGCTATAAAATAAATGAAATACTACTGGAAGGGGATGGACTTCTGCAAAAGTTTCTGCAACTTGTCACAAGGTTGTAGTTGGTATTTGTAAGTTCTTTCTTCCAATACCAATTTCTTGTCCTCTTTGCCCTCGGCTTGAGCCTCATCAAGTCATGGTTCTTAACTTCATAGATTGAACCAAATCATCACTGAAATCCTGAGTCATTACTGATCTTCCTTATTTGGGGGTGTTATAGTCTTTCAGTAACTTGTAGTGCTGGACAGGGACATCGCTAAGAGGTCTGACCAGACAATCACTTGAAGTCCGGACATTCTTCTTCTTGAGCCCATTTTGTAGTAGCAATTCCATTTCCCCCTTGATAAACAGGGTCAGTCATCTGGGCTGCCCATTTATCGCTGATTGATGAGCCACAAGCGAAAATGTGGCCGCCTCAACTTGCAGTTCAGAGCAACTATGGTTGTGCTCCCTGGTGGAAACATCTTTGGGATCTAAGACCTATACATTAGCAGTGTCCAAGATATGGGGGAGCGGAAGTGTAATAAAGAGTTTGATGCCATATTTTGATGTTCGCTGACAGCTTTTCAGCCTCCCCTCTCCTTATCGCCCTCTGCCCCACACTTGGGCAAACTGAGAAGAAAGCCTGGTGCTCCCTCCTTTGATGTCCTGGTGGTTCAAACCTCACAAGCTCCTGCCAATGTGCAGGAACCCTCACCCAGCTCCCACCCCCCAAACACAATAAAAACACCTACTCAGTCTCTTTTCCTTGCTCTCTCAGGGGATTTTTGGACATGTTTAGGAGACCTAGCATGATGATGAACAGGAGTAATGATGTCAGGCATCTTTATTTTATTCCTGAACTCAAGGGGAAAAAAGGACAATGTTCACCATTGAGATAATTGCTGAAATTTTTTTCTGCACATTTTCTTTATCAGAGTATCAATTAGATTTGTCTGTATATCAAACTACATCACAAGTCCGTAGCTTAAAACACATCATTTATTTAGGTGATGATTCTCTGGGAAGAAATTTGGGCTGGGCTGGGTTGGTCATTTCTTTGCTGGTTGATATATATTTTTGGTGAGCTAAACCTTACATCATTAAAAGTGACCTACTTTATTTGTAGTGCTGAATTTTGCTTTAAAGTCTCCTTTGTCTTGTATTATAGCTATGTCAGTTTTCTTTGATTGGTGTTTATATGGTATATCTGTTTCCATCCTTTTACTTTAAATTTTCTGCATGCTTATATTTCAGATGTATGTCTTATAAGCAAGTATATATTGTTTGTACATTTTTAAATTTAGACTATCAAGCACCCATTTTTACATGGTTCATTGCCCATTTTATTGGGCTTTAATTATATGATACTGCTACATTATTCCTATTTGCCCCCAATATTTTACTTCACATTTCCCTTCTGGTTGCTTGATTATTTTTTTTTTATTCCATTTTTCCTGCTGGTATGCTAGTTATATAGCCTTTTACTCTTCTATTGGTTGTTAACCTAGACATTTTATGCTCTCGACTTATTTAATTCTATAAATACTTTCAAACAGCACAATATCTAATTTTTTTAATGCAGTCAATGTCACCTTGTATTTACCCATGTATTTCACATTTTCTTTGCTTTTCACAACTGAACGTATTAAATGTTCTAACTGTATCCTTGCTGTCTCATCCTCTTTTCTATAGTTTTTGTCTTTTGTCTTTCTGTGCTTCTTTCTTGATAGTTCTTTTCATCTATTTCTCAGTTCGCTAATGTTCATTTCAACTAAATCTCATATCCCATTATATTTGTCTACCAAGTCCTTAATTTTAGTAGTTGCACTTTCAGTGTAGAATGTTTAGTTGCTTTTTTTTCAAACCTGGAATATCAGTTGTTTTTTTAATAATCTATGAGTTTTTTCCTGAAATGCTTATGCTTGCCCTTTATCTCCACAGTAAGCATAGTTATTTTACAACCCATATCTATTAATTCTACTACCTGAAGTACCTGAAGACCTATTTTTGCTTAATATTTTGTGTGTGTTGGTCTCCATTCAGATATCATGTCTTCTCATGTCCCTGGATATCTTTGATTGTGTGCTGAACATTTTAGTTAAAATATTCTTGTTTAGAAATAATTGTCAGGGTGTTGGATGGTGTAATATTCTTCCAGAGAGAATTTTTTAACCTCACTCAAATACCTGAGGACAGCAGAAATCTATGCTTAATCTTATCCAATTTCAGGGCACGAGGTTTTTTTGGACCACTGATTAAACTCAAGGAGGTGCTATAGTCTATGTAAGGGCTTGTTTACTTCTATCTATATTTACTCTTAGGATACAGCACTTTGAAGCCTTAACTCTAAATACGGGAGTTTACAGTGCCGCCTAATTAGCATGCTCTGTATTCCAACTCCTGTCCTTCTAGTTCCACAAGGATGAAGGTTTCCTGCTCATTCTGTCAGCTGTTGGCTAGTTTCAATACTGGGCAGAATGGTCCCAAATGCTTGGCTCATCTCAATGATATACAATGTATACCACATCCTAGCCTTGTAATTTCTTATTATTGTGTTACCTATTTGATTCTTCTAGGAATCCATTTTAGTTACTGTATTCATAATTTTATTTGTTTTGAATGAAGATTTCTTTCCATTGCCTAGTTCACTATTACTATAATTAGAAGTATCCCATTCCACTGTTTTATTTAAGGCATTTATTTTTTTGCTGATTGACAAAACTGTTAGAACTGTGAATCTCATAGACTTAGCCATTTCCACAATTATTTTATTATAAAAGTTCTTAAAAGTTTTCATTACAAGAAAAAAATAATAAAAAATAAATTCGCTGATCATAGGCAATGCTGAGTGAAATTTTGTGATGATGAATAAGGTATTTAATAAATATACGGATGGTGTTGTTGGTAGAATTAATACAAGAAGAGAAGGCAGCTACACATTAGGTATAAGCGTCTAATTTACTATGGACAAATTACTGCTCCTGCCATCATGGGAGAATTCCAA
This sequence comes from Diceros bicornis minor, assembly GCF_020826845.1. NCBI lineage: Eukaryota > Metazoa > Chordata > Mammalia > Perissodactyla > Rhinocerotidae > Diceros > Diceros bicornis. The sequence goes on from NC_080768.1 coordinate 10,346,157, forward strand.
TGTAATCAATCTTAATTTGCCACCAGTTGGCTATTCTTTTCCTTCAGAGAATGATACTGTATCAAAGAATCAACAGTATTCTCGTTGCTGACATATTGGATATGCAATGATAATATTAGCCAAATCAACTTCAGTAAGATAAAGACTCTTCAATCATTTTATCCCTGCTGCCATGGCTATATTTTTCGTGTGCCCATTTAGTGGGAACCAGGTCAATTGGGAAGGGAGGCAAACTAACCTCCATGGAATGGGTCATTTTTGTCAACCTGACCACTGAGAGCTTCATCTGTAGAAGACGCACTTTGATGATCAGAATGAGTATCAGTCCATATATCTTCTAATCATTCCTCTAGTGATATTCCTTCGTAGTCTGTGACCATCGCCCAAACCATTAGCCACTGTCCATGTATCGGTGTTGCTCCAAAACTTTAGTTATCTCTTCTTGCAGGCAAAGTAGACAAACAGGTTTATTGCTCAAGTCTCTCCACTGGGAGTATTTCCTCACCCACTGTCATTCAGGGACATCCCTTTGAGGGTCTGTGTGAGCAACCAGTGTCATTTTAGGCTGTGTCAGCATATTACATGGAACAATCATAAATAAAGCCCTGGGTTTTTTATTTCTCATTGAACTAGTCATAGGGAATTCCACACAAAGCCATAAGTTTGGTTGAGGTAAAGGTGGTCATAGAAGAATAGTGGATATTATGGGAGTCGGAGCCATTTCTTATGAGATTTTTCCGCCTTCAGAAACAGTTGAGGCCCGATATTTGATATTACATTCATACTGGGTAATGGAATGATTAACCTTATGCCTTCATGGATCAGACCACAAAGTCACTTAGTGACTCAAGGTCAGGCATTCTGGCTCTACCATTGCCCACCATTAAGCCAGAGGCTGCTGTCAAAAGGATAATATTTGTTGTAAGAAGAGAGCATACTTTCCCCAAACGGTAATGTTTATTTTATCAGACCTTGCCAGAGGCTCCATATACCACCCATATCTACCACAAACACTCGGAGCATCATTGATCTGGTTCATCAAGCTCAAGTGGTTTGCAGTGTCCTCAACTAGCTCTTGTCTTGGCGCACAAACATTGGCAGACTTATAGTTTATTTGGTAGATGGGTCGAATTACTACACTATGGTAAGTTACATAACTTTCACAGTCCAGAGAGTTGCATCTCTCTCTTAGAGTTAGGAGTTGAAAATTGCAAAACAATTATTTTCATTGTTTGTTTTTATCTCTGGAGAGACAACTTCAACATACTCCAGACAACTAGATTCACAGAACGTTCTCTAAGTTGGTTGGCCCTTGATTTTCACTCTCTGATAAGAGCATTTCTTACCAAATAGCATACAATAGTCATTACCTCTTGATCAAAAGGTCTAATCAGCAAGTGACCAATATGGCAAAACAGTATCTTGTCCAAACTGACATCAAGATGATCAAGCTACCTTCAGACTAGACTTTGACAGTGATGGGGAAGACATAGCCCTGAGGGAAGACTGAGAAGTCATACTTCCATTCCTACCAAATGAAAGAAACCACATCTAGTGGTCTTTCTTGGTCGGTATAGATAACAAAGCGTTTTTCAAATAGATAGCTTTATCGCAGATACCATAAGTTGTGCTAATTTGCACCTGCAAAGATAAGACATCAGCGCAATTAGAGTCCTCACGTGGTTACATAATGACATTACACTGTCATTCTTTAAGATACATTTGCCTAAAGTGAAAAGTAAGTAGAGACGTAATAGAAATCATCACTGTTTTTCAAGTCTTTGTTGCTTTAAATTTGAAATTCCCTGAGAAATGTGGTTTTGAATTTAGTTGACTCTTTTGATAGAGAGAAGAGGTTTTATTGGTTCTACCTGAACCTTTAAATCATAGCTGTAAGTTGGGTGGGCTATGAGGCTGATATGGGGGTTCTGTAAGTTATCTAAGACATGGGTTTGGGGAAGTGTTTCATGGCTTTCCTCACTGTCAGATGATCTATCATTCTATCCTCATCACCGACGTGACTCTGGTCCTCTACCCTGTCCTCAGTCTTCTAGGTCAGCAAATGATGCAGGACCATGAGAAAGAGATTTCAGTGAGTGTGAAGTCCTTTTTTGGGTGGGACTCCCAGTTATATTATAAACTGACATGCTAACCACACTCAGCCTTTAAAATTTTAGCTGATTTCTTCTCCACCCCTTCTATGGCAGCCGCCTCTTCCTCTCCTGCTCTGCCAGAGGTAGAACGGTTTGTCTTTCTGCCTCTTCTTCTAGGGACTTGTCTCTCTTCGGTGTTCAGTTGTCTTGGTTGTGTTATGATGAGTTAAAGGAAAGATAAGCTTTGGCAGATTATCTTTTTTTCTTGACATGTTATGATGGTGTGACGGCTGCCTTCTACTACCAGTAATGCTTTTAATGCAGGAAATGAGAGGCTAACAAAACCACTGGAAAGTTTGACAACTGAAAAAATGTGGACCCATAGGGATTGTAGGGGAGCTGCTCCCAATAATCTCAACTGTGACTGTACTAAGGCAGCTGATTCTCAGTGGGGCGTCCAGAATCCACAGGCAGGATCCCAAGTCAGCAAGCTGCTGACAGCCCTGCATCTACTGCACTTGCCACTGGAGAATACTCTCTTCCACCTTCCCAAACCCACAGGTTCTTGGCAGTATCAGTCCTTAACCTTCCTGGCAAGAGAGACTTGCAAGTGAAGTTTTCAGGATTTATGCCTCTGGCAATAGCAGAGAATTTAGAATGGTGTGAAATAGGCTGAGTATCAACAAATAGTATCAGGCACATCTCCACCCATTAAATTGTAATTTCCAGTATAAGCAAATGATTAAATCTCTGAATATGTATTTATATAACTGATCTTTTGAATAAATGTTACGTGTTTTATAATCCCTAAATTATATTTAGAGTGCACTGTGATGGCACTGCAAAGATCACACGGTAAACCATTTTTATTTTATTTTAAAGTACCAAATGAAAACACCAAAGGAAACTCGTCCTAAACAATTGTTACAAGTAGCCTTTGCTTGACAGGAGTCACGTTAGTATATAGAATTCTATAACTTATTAGCTGTGGGGTCCTATGCATCTGTTTTAATTAAATAGTTAAATGGATTATAAAATATTGTATTGTAAACATAGTAATTATTTTGCTAGATTCTGTGGGTAAAATATAATTTTATAGCAATTTTTTTTCTTCAGCATCAATGCCATGAAGTCCCATATATCTTTGGCATCAATGTTGTCTAAGGTCTTCAAAATACGACCATAGATGAAGACTCCTCAGCAATGCAAATGAATTAATTCCTGATAAATGCATCAACATGGATCTCAAAAGCCTTCTACTGAGTGAAAGAAGCCAGGCATAAAACAGGATGTACTGTACGATTCTATTCACATTAAACTTAAGAAAAGACTAATGTGATCTACTGTGACAGAAACCAGATCAGCAGCTGCCTAGGACTAAGGCTGGAGAGAGGATTGACTGGGAAGGTGCACGAAGGAATTTTTGAAGTGCTGGAAATATTCTATATCTTGCTGTGGGTGGTGGTTACACGGGTGTATACGTTGACCAACACTCGTTGAAATGTGCACTTCAGTGGGTGCACTGGATATAAATTATACTTCAGTGATATAAAATAAACAAAAATGCAAACACACAACAGAAAGAACTGTCAGATTGGCAGGAGGTGGCAAAAGTCAGTTTCACGGAGGAGGGGACTTAGAGATAACCGAGAGTCCAAGTCCTCAGAGCTAGGAGGCAAGATTATGCAGTGTTTCAGGAAAACCCTCTGTGAAAAAATGCTCCTAAGAGTGAGAAGTTCATCTGGATGATTGTCATCCTCAAATCTTGTTCTGGAAGAAGCAGATAATTTTTCCTTCGAGACTCAGAGAAATAAAGCAGGAAGAGACAGATGGAGAGAGATCTTCCCTGTTACAAACGATTGCATTTGCCCACAACCCGAACACCACGGGGACTGGGGCGGGCACCTGGCTCTCTCGAGTCCTGCTGAGGTGCCCCTCCCGCTGTGCGTCGTGCCTCCTCCCCAATCAGGAGTCTGGGCAGCAGAAATCTCAATTGGCGTTGGTGCCCCACGGATGAGGATGAGAATCCATCCTTGCCACCTACTAGCTTTGTGACTTTGGCCAAATTGCTTAAATTCTCTTTGGTTCAGTTCATTCATTGGTAAATGAGAAATACCCATGAGAGCAGTGAATGAGGTAGCATATAGCAGGTACCTAATGCAGCGGTGGCATCTAGAAAGCATTAGATAAATAGTAGGTATTACTAAGCTGTGGTAATAACAACCCAGTTTCATGGTTCCATCCCACTTAATTACTGTTCTCTGTCATTTATGTTTTGTGAGAAAACTGACAAATCAAACCGGCTCTATACTCTTTTCATCTTAGCTGCTGTTCTGAGTTACCAAAAGGTCTTTTTGTCATGTCTTTCTTGATAATCCCTAACCTGTTTTCAGGCAGAAAAATCACACACAGTGTCACTCCATGACAGGAAGTGTGGTGGGCTTAAAAATGACCCCCCAAAGATGCCACATGCTAATTTCCAGAATTGTGAATACAAGGCCTTACGTGGTAAAAAGAACTTTAAGGATCTTCGAATGGGGAGGTTAGCCTAGAATCTCCAGGTGGATGTAATCACAAGGTCCTTGCAAGAGGGAAGCAGGAAGCTCAGAGCAGTAGAAGGAGATGTGATGCTGGAAGCAAGAGGTTGGAGTGATGTGAAGAGGGGCCACGAGCCAAGAAATGCAGGGGCCTCTGGACACTGAAAATGCCAAGAAAGGAATTCTTCCCTAGAGCCTCTAGGAGGATCGCAGCCCTGCCCGGCACCTTAACTTTAGACTCTGACGTTAAGATAATTCATTTTTGCTGTTTTAAGGCACTATGTGTGTGGCAATTCATTGCAGCAGCGAGGGGAAGCTAATCCAGGGATGTTGGCTAACTTAAGAGAAGATCCACAATTCTCTCTGCAGAAGTCCCTAGAGTCACCTGGAACCTAAGACTGCATTCCTGGTCCAATTTCTTGGAGGCTGCGCACTGTTCTGGCCCCTTATTCTTAGGTTTCTTTGAGATTCAGTGACCATATATCCCACCACCGTCCCGCCTCATAGCTTGAGAAGGGAAGGGGGTTTCGCTTCTCTGTTATCAAACAACTGGCAACACAAGAACCACATTGCCTTTAGCTGTTCATTTGTTAAGTGTGTGCTGTTGGTTACCAGGGTCTTGCTGAGCTGGCCAAGGAACGACCCGGGGCAAACTCATCATCGCTAATGAGATCAACATCAAGTTCTATATTGTTAACTGCAGCTAGAAATAGAGAAGAAGGGAATATATATTTTTTTTCTGCAATCTCAGAAGCACATTTATACATATAGGCCACTGGGATGGTGTATGTTTAGAAAAGTGAAATTTAAAATTAACACATTCCACATCATTCTTAGAAGCGAAAGTTATTTACGGTAGCAACTACTTTTTAGGAAGAACTGTTCAAGGGGTTGTAGTCTATATTTTTTCTGCCTTGCAAAGTATCTGAGAGAGAACTAAATGTTTTTCTTCAGACAAATGATTTTGAGAAGGAGAACACTGCAGGTTGAATCACTTTAGTGATAATGAAACATTCAATTACAATAAAAACCCATTTGTAATGGCTATAATTACAAAGGAATGGTTTACAGAGAAAACTGCTATATTTGAAAAATCTATTTTGAGTTTTTTGTAATTCTAAGTATAAGAGGAAGGATAGAGGAAACAATCATTTTAAACATTCCTTTGTTTTCAAGAAATGTAGGTGGAAATTCTTGAAGTACTTATTTCAAGGTACTATGATAACTTGATAACTTTCTCCTGAAGAAGATTCAGTGGTGTTAGGGAGGCTATGGGAGATTAGAAAGCATTCAGAGCCTATGGGAGGATAGAAAGAATCAGTAGCTTGTGAAAGAGTGAGTGTAAATGAAATGTTTGGATGGACTAGACCACAGGGCTTTAAAACACTGATCAGAATCCCCATCTAGGATATTTTCTGAACCTTGGCTACAGGTTGAGTGACTCGTGTGGAGAGCTTTCAAATTCTGTTGACATCTGTTTTCCACCACCAGAGACTGGCTTAATTGGTTTGGAGTGTGGCCTGAATGTGTGACAAAGCTTCTTTCTCCTCAGGTGGTTGTAATATTCAGCCTGGCCTGTGGACCAGCCTGCATTTCTTACTCGGGTCTATGAGACTGCTAGGATCCATCCTTACCCTAGGCCATGCCCCTAAACACACTCAGCAGTGTTTTTTCAGCTAAACACACACACACACACATTTTTGATGGCTGAGCCTTAGGAGGTTTGATTTCCAACATGTCCTTACTCCCTCCATGAACAAGGAATGGCTCAGCTGAAGCCCAGCACACAGAACAGCTGCCTCAATGATTTTAAAGACTAAATATTTTCTAAACATTCAAGACTCCTGCCACCACTTTTATCTTCCTATAAAAAGTGCTTTAACAACTCAGATCCATATTGTGGGAGGGTAGGAGAGTGGATGGTTAGCAGCTCTTATTGGGAGAAGCATCTTAGTGCTACCGACTCAGTCCTTTGTCCTGAGAAATCTTCCATCCTTTTACTTGTCCCTTGATTACGTGGTCTCTAACTGGTACCAGCATCTAGAGGCCTGCGTTGGGAGTATCCTAATCAATTAGCTGAGAAGGAGAGGAAAAGGGAACACATTATGCAGATGCATGGACATGAAAAGTTACCCTGATTTAATTGAAAGTACTTTTTCCCTTTTAAATATTACAGCCTTACTTGTTGTAATACTAATTCAGTAATCTATTGACACAAGTATCATGTTTTAAATGTAAGGAATTATTGGTACCAACTTGGATCTGTGTTCTAGTGTGTGGCTTAGGCTTCACTAACGTAAAGGCTGAGTGTGATATAAGGAGATATGTACGTTTGATCTTAAGGATCAGACTCATTTCTTGGAGGGCAAATGAAGGGTGTATGTGATGCCTTACAGAGTTTTGAAGGCAAAAGCTCAGTTGTGGTATAACTGTTTGGGCTACTTCTACCTGCCAGGATATTCTGAAATTGCCAGAGCTAGGCAAACTGGTTGCACACTTTACAGTCTCTTCTCCTACCCCAAACTATATAATGATAGAAAACACGTATATATATTCTCTTCAAAGAATAAGGATTGCTCAGAGGAGCAGAAGCTGTGAGGGATTCTTAAGAGTGAAAGTGGGTGAGATTGCAGTGAAGAGTGAAATGGCAGCACCCCATGAAGATTGGGAGCCTGCAGGGGAGAAATTCACAAATGAGGGCGGGCACGTCAAGGGAGATATACGCCTGGAGGCGGCAGACCCTAGAAGCAGGAGAGGCCCAGGAGCCCCTGACGGGGAGATTAAGTCAGATGGTGCAGAGGGACCAGTCAGGCCACCTCCCCGTGCGTTTCCTTCATCCCTGTGAGCCAGGGCACTGAGAGGGGGTGCCTAGTAAAAGTGGGAGCAGTCCTGCACACAGAGGCAGAACAGCGGCCTGAGTGGCATTTATGCCCAGCTCAGTAGACCTGGGACTGAGACTCCCTGCTGTGACACTTCCCATTCTGGTGAGAGAGGGGAGAGCTTATTCTAGAAGGCTGCCTCCTTCCCTATCCTCAGGGAGATTGTATGAGGAGAAATAGTCAACCGTCTCAGTCTCAGTGTAACTAGATCCTAGGAGAAAATATTTAATATGGATATAGCAGACAAACAATGTGTATATGAACACATAATTGCTACAAGTCAATAAGAAATAAAAAGATAAGAACCCCTCAAAAAGGTGGGTAAAGGATCTGAACAGAAATCCACTGAGAGGAAAATAAAAATGACCAATTTATATGGAAAAATCCTCAACCACATATTTAGAAACTGAAACTTGAAACAACAATGAAATGCAGTTTATTGGCAAAAATCCAAGTCTGAAAATAGCAAAAGTGGTAAGGATAAGGGAAAATGTAGTGTCATATATTAGTGGTGAAGGTGAAAATCATTGTGAATATTTTAGAAGGAAAAATTGGCAATACCTAGTAAAATTAAAAATAATATACAATTCAGCTACTGTTTCAATCCTGTATATAGAACCTTAAACTAGTAAATAAAATAACACGTAGATAGATGATCATTGTGCCAGTATTTGTAATAAAGTGAAGAAAAATTAAATAATTATGAAAAACACAATAGACATGCCACACAATCATAAAATAGAATGCTATTCAGTTAAAAGAATCCATTAAATCTACTTATCAATATAAACATAACAAAACACAAACTACTGAATGAAAAAAGATATAGTTTAATATTTATATAAACATAACAGCACAAGATACGAAGAAAGTTATATATTTGCATAAACCTATTAGTTGCCTACACTCCCCTTGAATGTTGTCAAACTCTTTTCTTCCCTTAGTAACAAAACTTGTGGAATGTGTCGTCTGTACCTATTGTGTTTCCATCATCCCATTTCTTTCCTTAATCCATCCTGAAAGGCCTTGTTCCCACCTCTATTGAAACCATCCCACCAGTGTCAGTGACCTGCCTGTTGTCAAATGCACTGGCCTGTCATAAGCCTGGACATTCCCCTGTCTCCTTTTTGAAATTATTACATCACTTGTTTTCCAAGATACCACGCTTTTCTTTTTTTCAAAAACTTCAATTTTCTTTCTAGTCTTACCTCTCCTTGAACTCAGTTTTCAGTTACTCGAAAGGCTTTCCCCATGGTTGTCTGGGCTTTTATCTCGACTTGCTTCCAGGTGACCTTATCCTTTCCTATCATTTGACATAATACATACAGACTAGACTGATGACCCTAAACACTTAACTGCAGGACAAAATTATCCCCCTGAAATCTGGACTCTTGTGTTAAATCATTTTTCATCAAATCTGCTTCTACCTTATTACAAGGTACTATGATTTACTATGATTTCTTACTTGGAAATTGCAACAGTCTTCTAAACGTGTGAAAGTAGTTTCTCAGAAAGAGAATAGAAAGAGGGAGACAGAAAATATTTGAATAAATAATGGCTGCAAATTTGCCAACTACGAGGATAACTAGAAATCTATAGACTCAGAAATTGAATCAATACCAACTATAATAAAGAGAACCTATCCAAGGCACAGATTAGGTGATAAAGGTACATTCATTTTTTTTGGTAAGGAAGATCAGCCCTGAGCTAACATCTGTTGCAAATCCTCCTCTTTTTGCTGAGAAAGATTGGCCCTGGTCTAATATCTGTGCCCATCTTCCTCTACTTTATATGTGGGATGCTGCCACAGCATGGCTTGATAAGCGGTATATAGGTCTGCACCCAGGATCCGAACCTGCAAACCCCAGACTGCCGAAGCAGAGCATGTGAACTTAACCACTATGCAACCAGGCTGGCCCCAAGTTACATTCTTTAAAGTTGCTAGAAAAATGTACGGTACGTACAGAGGAGCAAAAATGAGAATGACAGCAGACTTCTTGTCAGAAACTAGGTGAGGGAAAGGACAATGCAATGGCATTTTTAATTCACTGAACAAATGCCAATCTAGAATTTATAGCAAGCAAATATATAACACAAAATCATGACTATTTTAGAGAAAAGCTAAGAGAATTTTTTGCCAGTAGGTCTGAACTATGATAAATGTTACTCTCTTCAGGAAAAAAATACCAGACAGATAGTAGGATCTTTAGGATCTACAAAACATAGTGAAGAGCCCCAGAAAGCATAAATATGTGAGTAAACATAAAAGACATCTTTATTTTAAATTTTTTTTATTGTGGTAAAATACACATAACACAAAACATAACTATTTTAAAGCTTACAGATTTGTGGCATTAAGTACGTCCACATTGTTGTGCAACCATCACCACCATCCATCCACAGAACTTATTTCATCTTGCAAGACTAAAACTTTGTACCTCATAAACATGAACTCCCATTCTTTTCTCCCCACTGAGAACTGCAGAAGTCTCGGCACACAACTCCATCCAAACCCCTGCACCAAGAGACTTGACCTAACTCTATAGTGGCTTCTGGCAGCATTAGGCTGTATCCTTGAGATGACAGCAGCCCTCCTCCACCCCTCACTAAAATGCCTGCTTGAGAAAGTTCAACGTTGCCGGGAAAATGTACTATTTATTCTAGCCAACACCTGATGATAGGCCCCTGACCTCCCTTAGAGCATTTACTGAAAAAGCCTTATAATTGTGAACATGTATCTTTTGCAAATCAGAAGCCTCTGTCTCAAGGATCTGAGAGTCATTCCTTTGAAATGTAATCATTGAGAAGGATAAAGCCTCTGTCTCCCGGTCTCTGTGGGAGGATAGAATCCTCTCTTTCTGGGTTTTCATTTGCTTGCTTGACCAAGTCCCACACTGTGCCTGCTCTAGAATCCCACACATGCTGTGTTAGTTAGAACTTACCAGTCCTGCCCTCCCTGACCTGAACCGTCACTAATTTCAGTTGATAGCTTTATGCATCGCTAACATAGATTATCTGACTTTCCCATCCTTCTACAACTGCTCCTGGCCTAATTTGTTACCTATTACATACAATTTTTCTATAAGAATTTAGGTGTATGATTTTTTCCATAATTTTACTCTTCATGGAACTTAGTTTGGAACATCGGGCGGTGATGGTTCATAAGTAGCAATATTATTGTTCTTGATGTGGACAGAGTGTTAGTGCAAGTGGCAGAGATTCTTAATCCTCATTAAAAAATAATGAGAGTGAGTCCATCCCATTTCAGTTGTGGTGATGAACGTATTTCAAGGAGAGACTAGCTTCCACTTTCTCAGGAGAATGCTTTTAGCACCAACAGGCCATGAGAGATCAATTTATCACCAATTGATTAGATAGAAGATCTATCTTGGCAACTGAAAAGAGAAGCCACATATATCCAGGGTCTCTTTTAGAATATTTGGAGAACTTCACTTTTATTATATTTTTCTATAGTTGTTTCTATCTAGACCTTAAGTTACATAGGATTGAATTGAATAAAATAGCAGTATAAGCACCAGAATACATTTATAATCACCAATAGCTACAATAATCACGCTTTAGTTTTATATTATACACTGTAACATTTAATAGGTAATAATAGTCACTTGAGATAGCCATATTCAACTTAAAAGAAATTTAATAGTTTAAAATATTTTAGAGCAATTATCAAAGGAAATATAAAAAAATAGAGCTCTGTTTCTAGCAACATGGTGGATGTTACCTAGAAGCTTGGCTTCCACATTATAACCCACGACATCCAGAGATGCTGTCCAGGAAAGCTCCCAGTGTAGAAGAACAAGAGGGAACCAGAACCCAGAGCTATCAGCTGAAGCTGTAGATGCCTTGTAGTCCTTCACCAATCTTGGTAACCAAAAGGCTTGCGTTTTGATGACCACGTATAGAACAAGAGGTGCAGCCTTGAGTTCAGACAAAGTAATAAGTTGAGAATGCATTTCCCACACATAATTAGGGCCATTTAAAGCATGGATTCCTATCCTTTTGCCAGGCCATACCATGAAAAATTGTTTTTACAAATCACACCTGTATAAACAGATGTGGCTGTTGGTACTGGACTGTAACCATTCCCGTGATGGCATACTGGTTGGGAAGTTCTGCCTTATTGCACCCCTTGCTGAAGGGATAGACTGGAAAAAAATCCTCTGTCTGGCAGAATGAGACCACTAGGAAAGTGATTCTAATTCTACCTGAACTGGAAGGAAAAAAAAAAGCTCCCTTGAGAAATCATAACCAAAGAGTGTTTTCATATGGGTTTAGGGGTCAAGTTTATAAGAAATTACTCCTTGAAAGTTAGCACAGTGGAGCTTTTGGTAGAAAGAAGCACATACTTTCCAAAAGAATACACTCTCAACCCAAGTCTTGAAAAATTTTCAAAGATTAATCACCATCAAATATGTTGATTGAAAATGCTAGTTGCAACATAATATGTGATACAATTTATATAAAGCTCAAAATTTTAGAAAACACTGCTATTTAACCTTTAGGTAAATATATTTAAGCTGTAAGAGTATAAAAGTTGTGCATGGGCATTGCATAAAAGAAACAGGATAATGTTTCTAGGAAGGCGGAAGGAGAATAAGGCTTGGAAGGTAGAAGTATACAGGAGGTTTCAGCCATATTTGTAGTGTTTAATTTCTTAATTGAGTTGGTAGGTATTATGTGTGTGTGATTCTTTTTCACTTTAACGTGCTTTAAGTAACTTATAATAAACTGAAAATACTGGACAATTTTAGAATGGGGCTTATTTTTCTCTCTCCCTCTCTTTGTGAGAGTCAAAAATGACGTAGTATGCTGAAAGCAAAATACTGCCAAGAGGCTTCTGGATCCAAGGTAGGATCTAGAAGTTGAGTTAGTTCTCAGAAACTTAAGCACAGAGGATAGAAACGCATACAATGAAGCATGGAACAGAATCACTGGCCAAAACCAAGACAGGAAAGCAAGTCAGGATTTTCTTGAACAATAGTGAGAACTATCAATCAAAAGTTAGGCGCAGACAGCAACTCATGGAAGCAAAATGACGTATACGAGGCAATGCTTTGCCCGTAGTTCAAAACATCCATCAGGAGTTGAGAGGTTGGTAGCGACATAAGAATTAGGGCAAAGCAAGTGTGGAAATGCAGCCAAAATTACCACACAATACAGGGCTCAAAAATGATACGGCTGCTTCTGTTGTAGAAAGCAATCCTGAACCTCCTGATGGAGAAATTAACTGGGTGTACTTGGTCCCGGTGAAGAGCTCTCCATCATTAGAAATTAGTAGCTTCTAGAAGTTAAAACTGAGGGGACTCTGGACATCCAGAATGTAGTAATGTTCTTAGAAATCCAGACAGAAACTGCCTTAATGTGGACAAAAGGCATAGAAGAGGGGAAAAAACCATCCAAAAACACCATTCTTACTGTTTCAGCGTACTTTCAAGCAATGGAAAACCCTCTGCTGATTGAAGCAGAAAAGAAAAGAAATTTATTGCAAAACTGTTAGATTGTTCACAGATTGCCTAAAAGGCTATAGAAATATAGGAGGCTTGATAGTAGCCTAAAATCACTGCAAAGAACTTGGTCCAAAAGATTCCCATTCCTTCTGCTGCAGACCATGTGATGCCATAGCCTTTTCTGAACCAGGATGCTCTTGAAACTCTGAAACTTCCCTTACCCACCATAAGCAGGAGATTTCTGATTGAAGTACGTCACAACAGAGTGGGCCTGATAATCATTCACCTTTCAAAATAAAATTTGTTCTTTTCTTGAAACTCATGGATCTCTATTGGAATGTTTAATAAATATAACTTTTCTTATCTTCATGGTGCCTTGAGAAAGCCAGATCTGAAATTTAATACAACATTTGGAAACGTAAATTCTGTTATTTAGTCAAGATTTTTTGATTGTTAATGTCAGAAACCGAGATCAAACTGCCTTTGCTTTGGTGTGGCTATATCTAGAAGGCTCAACCATTCTTATCAGGGGGCTTTCTTCCTCCATCGTTAGACTGTTTCCTGTGGTTTAGCCTTTTCTCCCACTGCAAGTCGTTGGCCTTTACACAGTTAAAGAATATGGTTTCTAGCAGCTCAGATTTACATTTTTCTAATTTATCCACGCCAGTAGAAAAAAATGTAAAGCCTTTTACCTCCATATTCTAAAAGACTCACTGAAAATGACACCCCTTGATTGTGATTGGCCCTATCTGAGCCAGGTTCCCCACCCAGAACAACAAGAAAGAAATTAGTTAAGAGGGAGATGGTCATCCTGTTAAGCTTGGACCACACACCAATGCTGGTCCCTGAGAGTTGGGTCAATCCAACCAGAATACAAGATAACCAGAGAAGGGAGAAGGAATGACTTGTCCAAGAAAACAGATATGGTGCCAACGAAAGAGGAGCCAACGAAATTTACTCGTCTGGTCTACCAGGAACAAAAATGTCCAGGATGGAAACTCATATCATCTCCCATATTATGTGCTATTTGGTGAATAATTTGTTTAGCAAGTTATTTTGTGATGAGATTTTTAGTATCAGTGGATTCTTCCTTTCTCTGCCTTGATGTTTTAACAGATTCTTGAAATTTTGTCAAAACATCAATAAATTTCAAATGGTATACTGTAAACAAAATTGGATTTGGGTTAAGGAATTGTAGCTGGATTTTGCTAATAGCTATTATCAGTATAGGTTTGGATAGTAAACCTGATTTCTTTGAATCTCAGATCTCTTATTTTAAAATTCCCATGTCAGATTCAATCTATATTCTATGTTCTCTTGGACCAAAATAAATAACTTTGTTTCTGTTGTTTTTAAAAATCACTTAGTTTGAATACTATATTTATATTTCCAGAGTTCATGACTTAAATGAAAGTTTTGTGAACTACTCACATCTTATTTTAAGATTATTATAAACACAATTGTAAATACTGTCTGAGTAACATCTCCTTTGTTCCAGGTTATACGCATTGATATCATATCTTCCTCATGGTCATTTGATAAATTTAAACAAATTTGAATATTTCCAAAAAGCCAGTTTTATTTTACTTTGAATTTGAAGATCAAACAAAATCCTAATAAGACTCAAACATTTACATAATCCCAGTCAAGTGTATAGATTTGTTTACTTCTGGTTTTTAGCACCTAATAAAACTGAGATAATAATATTCATGTTTATTTTACTTAGTATAACTACAGAGAATACTGGCCATTATCATTTGCATTTCTTCTTACTGTTCATCTTCAATACATTCTATACCCTAGACAGCGGCCTGTGAGTTTTATAGATTTTGTTATAGACATACAATAAACTGCACATACTTAAAGCATATGTGATAAGATGTGACACATGTATACACCCATAAAACATCACCACAATAAGAGAGTGAATGTGTCCAGCAGCCCCCCAAATTTCTCATGCCACTTTGTAGTACCTTTCTCCTCCCTCCCATTTCTAGGCAACCAATGATCTGCTTCTGTCAGCATAGATTAGTCACATTTTATAGAATCCTATATAAGTAGAATCACACTGTGTGGCATAATTATTTTGAGTTTCGTGTGTGTTCTTGTGGATACCAATAGTTCATTCTTTTCTATTGCTGAGTAATCTTTCATTATAGGTATATGCCAAAATTTGTTCTTCTATTTACACGATGATGGACATTTAGGTTGTTTCCAGTGTCTGTTACAAGTAAATCTGCAATCACCGCTTTGTGTGCCGATTTTTGTGTGGATATATACTCTTTCCTCGTGGGTAAATACCTAGGAGTGAGATGGCTGGGTCATATGGTAGGTGTATGTTGCACTTTTTAAGAAGCTGTTAAATTGTTTTACAATGTGGTTGTAATACTTTACACGGCCATCACCAGTGTGTGTGAGTTCTAGTTCCTCTGTAGCCTCACCAGCACTTGGTATTGTTAGTTTTTTTAAATTTTAGGCAATCTAAAACGCGCATTGTAGTATAGCATTTTGGATTTAATTTGTATTTGCCCAATGACTAATCATGTTAAGTATCTTCCTGTATGTGTGTGTCTGTTTTTTGCCATCCATATGTGTTCTTTGATGAAACATCTGTTCAAATATTGCTCACCTTTATTTTGGGTTATTTTGTTGGTACTCAGGTTTGAGCATTCTTTATATATTCTGCATACGATTCCTTTATCAGATACATCACATGCAAAAATTTTCTCCTGGACGGTGGTTTGCCTTTTCGTTTTACTTAACTGTATATTACGAAAATCAGAAAAATTTTGATCAAGTCCATGTTACAAATTTATTTTTCATGGATTATTGTTGTAAGTGACATATTTAAGAAATCTTTGCAAACCCAATTTCATAAAGACTTTTCGCCTATGTTTTACTTCGAGAAGTTTTATAGTTGTAGGTTTTACATTTAAGTATATGATCTATTTTGATTTAATTTTTATATATTGTATAAGATATGAGACAAGTTTACTTTTTTCTGCATATGTACATATGACTTTTCTAGCAAAATTTGTGGAAAACAAGATGTTTTCATCATGGAATTGCTTTTGAATCCTTGTCAAAAGTCAGGTGAACATATGTGTGGGTCCATTTCCAGACTTCCTGTTCTGTTTTATTGATCCATGTGTCTATGTGGATGCCAGTAACACACTGTCTTAAGTTACTGTAACTTTTAAAATCTTGTGTCAGATACTCTTTTCCAATTTTGTTCTTTCAGAATTGTTTTGCCTATTCTAATTTCTTTGGATTTTCATATGAATTATAGATTCACCCTGTCAATTTCTACAAAAATGCTGTTGGGATTTTTATTGGGATTGCCTTGCATCTAAAGATCAATTTGGAGAGAATTGAAATGTTAACAACATTAAGTCATCTGACTCATAAACATGGTATCTCTCCCTTATTGGGGTATTTTTAAAAATTCAGCAATGTTTTGTAGCTCTGTGCCCAGGTCTGGCACACCTTTTGTTAGATGTGTAGACATACATATAATAAACTTGTGAATAAATATAGTTTTACTTCCTTTTCAATCTCTTTGTGTTTCAATGACTTATTGCACTGGCTAAAGTGTCCAGTGCAATGTTAAATAGAAGCAGTAAGAGAAAGTTTTGTTTTGTTTTTCCTGGTCTTAGGAAGAAAGCACAGTCTCTTCACCATAATTATGATGTTAGTTGTAGGTTTCTTATAGATATCCTTTATTGTGTTGAACAAGTTCCCTTTTATTCCTACTTTGCTGAGAGTTTTTATCGGGAATGGATGTTGGATTTTGTCAAATGCTTTTTCTGAGCTTAAGATTATCATAAGATTTTTGCTCAGTTGTTAATGTGGTGAATAGTATTGATTTAGCTTCAAATGTAACACCAAACTTGTATTCCTGGTCATGATGTGTATATATAATTTTTTTGGTGAGGAAGATTGGCCCTGAGCTAACATCTGTTGCCAATCCTCCTCTTTTTGCTTGAGGAAGATTGTTGCTAAGCTAACATCTATGCCCATCTCCCTCTACTTTGTATATGGGACGCCACCACAGCATGGCTTGATTAGTGGTATGTAGGTCTATCCCTGGGATCCGAACCCGCAAACCCCAGGCCGCCAAAGCAGAGTACACGAACTTAATCACTATGCCACTGGCCGGCCCCCATGATGTATATTTTTAAATACATTTATCTTTTTATTTGCCAAATTTTTAAAGAATTACTTCTATGTTCATGAACATTATAGGTCTGTAGTTTTCTTTATAATGTCTAGTTTTGGCCTCACAGAACATATTGGGAAGCATACCATACTTTTCCAATCATGTTTGGCAGAATTCACCAGTGAAGTCACGGGCCTATAACTTTCCTTGCGAGAAGATTTTTTTAAATTACAAACTTATTTTCTGTCGTAGAGCTGTTCAAGTTAAGTTTTTTGTCTTTGAAGGAATTTGTCCTTGCCATGTCATTGGAATTGTTGAATATATTGACACAAAATTGTTCTTAATATTCCTTTGAAATCTTCTTAATATTTGTGATATATCATCTGTAATTATATTCTCTCTTAATCCTGATATATGCTTATACCTTTTTTTCTTCTAACTAGAGTCTGATCAGACTTATTGATTGTTTTTTCTTTTTCATTTCCTCTGCTAAGAGTCAGTTTTGAGGAACATTGATTTTTTCTCTATTTTTCTTTTTTTCTATTTATATTTGCTCTAATCATTAATATTTCCTTTACTATGCTTATTTAATTTGTTCTTTTTCTAGTTGCTTAACGGAACATGAGGTCGTGAATTTGAGTTTTCTTTTCTCTAATACAATTTCATGCTCCAAATTTATGTCTATGTGTGTATGGCTTCAGTGGCATTTCACTTACTCTTTTTTTTTTTTAATTATTTTTTTATTTTTTTTTTAATTTTTTGTTTATTGCAGTAACATGGGTTTATGACATTGTAAAAATTTCAGGTGTACATCATTGTACTTCTATTTCTGCATAGATTACATCATGTTCACCACCAAAATACTAATTACAACCCATCACCACACACATGTGCCGAATTATTCCTTTCGCCCTCCTCCCTCCCCCCTTCCCCTCTGGTAACCACCAATCCAATCTCTGTCCCTATGTGTTTGTTTATGGTTGTTATTATCTACTACTTAATGAAGGAAATCATACGGTATTTGACCTTCTCCCTCTGACTTATTTCACTTTGCATTATACCCTCAATGTCCATCCATGTTGTCACAAATGGCTGGATTTCATCGTTTCTTATGGCTGAGTAGTATTCCATTGTGTATATATACAACATCTTCTTTATCCATTCGTCCCTTGATGGGCACTTAGGTTGCTTCCAAGTCTTGGCTATTGTGAATAACGCTGCAATGAACACAGGGGTGCATGTACCTTTACTAATTGGGGTTTTCAAGTTCTTTGGATAAATACCCAACAGTGGAATAGCTGGATCATATGGTAGTTCTATCCTTGATTTTTTGAGGACTCTCCATACTGTTTTCCATAGTGGCTGCACTAGTTTGCACTCCCACCAGCAGTGTATGAGGGTTCCCTTCTCTCCACATCCTCTCCAACACATGTTGTTTCCTGTCTTGTTAATTATAGCCATTCTGACGGGCGTGAGGTGATATCTTATTGTAGTTTTGATTTGCATTTCCCTGATAGTTAGTGATTTTGAACATTTTTTCATGTGTCTGTTGGCCATCTGTATATCTTCTTTGGAGAAATGTCTGTTCAGGTCTTTTGCCCATTTTTTAATTGGGTTGTTAGTTTTTTTGTTGTTGAGATGCATGAGTTCTTTATATATATTGGAGATTAAGCCCTTATCAGAAGTATGGTTTGCAAATATCTTCTCCCAATTGTTAGATTGTCTTTTTGTTTTGTTGATGGTTTCCTTTGCTGTGCAGAAGCTTTTTAGTTTGATGTAGTCCCATTTGTTTATTTTTTCTATTGTTTCTCTTGCCCGGTCAGACATGGTGCTTGAAAATGTGTTGCTAAGACCGATGTCGAAGAGCATAGTGCCTATGTTTTCTTCTAGAAGTTCATAGTTTCAGGTCTTACATTCAAGTCTTTAATCCATTTGGAGTTAATTTTTGTGTATGGTGTAAGGTAAGGGTCTACTTTCATTTTTTTGCATATGGCTATCCAGTTTTCCCAACACCATTTGTTGAAGAGACTTTCTTTTCCCCATTGTATGTTCTTGGCTCCTTTGTCAAAGATTAGCTGTCCATAGATGTGTGGGTTTATTTCTGGGCTTTTGATTCTATTCTATTGATCTGTGTGTCTGTTTTTGTGCCAGTACCATGCTGTTTTGGTTACTATAGCTTTGTAGTATATTTTGAAATCAGGGAGTGTGATACCTCCAGCTTTGTTCTTTTTTCTCAGGATTCCTTTAGCTATCCGTGGTCTTTTGTTGTTCCATATAAATTTTAGGATTCTTTGTTCTATTTCTGTGAAAAATGTTGTTGGAACTTTGATAGGGATTGCATTGAATCTGTAGATGGCTTTAGGAAGTATGGACATCTTAACTATGTTAATTCTTCCAATCCAAGAGCATGGCATATCTTTCCATTTCTTTGTGTCTTCTTCAATTTCTTTCAGAAATGTTTTATAGTTTTTGGTGTACAGATCTTTCACCTCTTTGGTTAAGTTTATTCCTAGGTATTTTATTCTTTTTGTTGCAATTGCAAATGGGATGGTATTCTTAATTTCTCTTTCTGCTACTTCGTTGTTAGTGTACAGAAATGCAACTGATTTTTGTATGTTGATTTTGTATCCTGCAACTTTACCATATTCGTTTATTACTTCTAAAAGTTTTCTGGTGGATTCTTTAGGGTTTTCTATATATAAAATCATGTCATCTGCAAATAGTGACAGTTTCACTTCTTCCTTTCCAATTTGGATCCCTTTTATTTCTTTCTTTTGCCTGATTGCTCTGGCTAGGACTTCCAGTACTATGTTAAATAGGAGTGGTGACAGTGGACATCCTTGTCTGGTTCCTGTTCTTAGAGGGACAGCTTTCAGTTTTTCACCATTGAGGATGATATTAGCTGTGGGTTTCTCATATATGGTCTTTATTATGTTGAGATACTTTCCTTCTATACCCATTTTATTCAGAGTTTTTATCATAAATGAATGTTGTATTTTGTCAAATGCTTTCTCTGCATCTATTGAGATGATCATGTGATTTTTATCCTTCATTTTATTAATGTGGTGTATTACGTTGATTGATTTGCGAATGTTGAACCATCCCTGCATCCCTGGAATAAATCCCACTTGATCAGGGTGTATAATCTTTTTAACATATTGTTGCATGCGATTTGCTAGTATTTTGTTGAGGATTTTTGCATCAATGTTCATCAGTGATATTGGCCTGTAATTTTCTTTTTTTTGTGTTGTCATTGTCTGGTTTTGGTATCAGGGTAATGTCAGCTTTGTAGAATGAGTTAGGGAGCTTCCCCCCATGCTCAATTTTTTGGAAGAGTTTGAGAAGGATAGGTATTAAGTCTTCTTTGAATGTTTGGTATAATTCACTAGGAAAGCCATCTGGTCCTGGACTTTTATTTTTGGGGAGGTTTGTGATTACTGTTTCGATCTCCTTACTGGTGATTGGTCTATTCAAATTCTCTACTTCTTCTTGATCCAGTTTTGGAAGGTTGTATGATTCTAAGAATTTATCCATTTCTTCCAGATTGTCGAATTCGTTGGCATATAGCTTTTCATAGTACTCTCTTATAATCTTTTGTATTTCCAAGGTGTCTGTTGTAACCTCTCCTCTTTCATTTCTGATTTTACTTATTTGTGCCTTCTCTCTTTTTTTCTTGGTGAGTCTAGCTAAAGATTTGTCAATTTTGTTGACCTTTTCAAAGAACCAGCTCTTGGTTTTATTAATTTTTTCTATTGTTTTTGTGGTCTCTATTTCATTTATTTCTGCTCTGATTTTTATTATTTCCCTTCTTCTACTGATTTTGGGCTTTGTTTGTTCTTCTTTTTCCAGGTCCTTTAGGTGCATTGTTAGATTGTTTATTTGAGATTCTTCTTGTTTGTTGAGATAGGCCT
This sequence comes from Diceros bicornis minor, assembly GCF_020826845.1. Taxonomy (NCBI): domain Eukaryota; kingdom Metazoa; phylum Chordata; class Mammalia; order Perissodactyla; family Rhinocerotidae; genus Diceros; species Diceros bicornis. The sequence goes on from NC_080768.1 coordinate 10,367,204, forward strand.
GTATCGCTATAAACTTCCCTCTTAGAACCGCTTTTGCTGTATCCCATAAATTCTGGCATGTCGTATTTTCATTTTCATTTGTCTCCAGGTATTTTTTGATTTCTTCTTTGATTTCTTCGTTAACCCAGTCATTGTTCAGTAGCATTTTGTTTAATCTCCACGTATTTGTGGCTTTTCTGATTTTCTTCCTATAGTTGATTTCTAGTTTCATACCATTGTGGTCAGAAAAGATGCTTCGTATTATTTCAATCTTCTTAAATTTATGGAGACTTGTTTTGTGGCCTAATATGTGATCAATCCTAGAGAATGTTCCATGTGCATTTGAAAAGAACGTGTATTCTTTGGTTTTTGGATGGAATGCTCTGTATATACCTACTAGGTCCACCTGTTCTAGTGTGTCGTTTAACGCCAATGTTTTCTTACTGATCTTCTGTTTGGATGATCTATCCGTTGGTGTAAGTGGAGTGTTAAAGTCCCCTACTATTATTGTGTTACTGTCTATTTCTGTTTTTATGTCTGTTAATAATTGCTTTATATATTTAGGTGCACCTACATTGGGTGCGTAGATATTGACAAGTGTTATATCCTCTTGTTGGATTGTTCCCTTGCTCATTATGTAATGCCCTTCTTTGTCTCTTTTTACAGTTTTTGTTTTAAAGTCTATTTTGTCTGATATGAGTACTGCTACCCCAGCTTTCTTTTCATTGCCATTTGGAGAATCTTTTTCCATCCCTTCACTTTCAGTTTTTGAGTGTCTTT